>NW_006283440.1:503637-519379 GCF_000327345.1 Myotis davidii
GAGGCATTACAAAAAAGGCTGACCAGTGCTTCACGGTGTGGCCATAACCTGCTTTCCCAATCTCAACTCCAACAGTTTCTTTGGGGCAGTGAACTGTTGCTCTGAAAGCCTCCGTGGCCATCCTGCTGCGCCTCTGGCCAGGAAATCCCCCCTCTTTCAGTCCCCACCCAACCCTGACCACCCTTGGAGGCCAATTCAAGTCCAGTCTCCTAAGGTCTCCTCTGTTCTTCAGGCCTGTCTCCCCTGGCCACACACTGGGGCACTGCCGCCAACTCCCGATGTCCTTGAATGGCTCATGACCTTGCCTATGAGAGGTCTTTTCTTCAGCCCGGTTAGGAATTCCCAAGGATGGTTCCCCGTGAAACTGCGGGAGCTCCCACAGCACCTTGTGCTAGAATCTTTCTGGTGGCGAATGGAACACAGGTCAGAGAAGTTAAGGTACTTGCTGAGGCATCCACAGCCCATTAAGATCAGAGAGGCCTGGACCCGGCTCTGTGGGCACTCTCCTGGTGTCCCCCCACCCCACCCCAACATTGCCTGAAATTAGCCATCCCCATGCCCCACACTAGTGGCTCAGACTTCTGCTCATGCCCAGTTGCCAGCCTTGGCTCCCCACGGATGATGAAGGAGAAGTGGAGCTGGGCCAGGGAGCGCTTCCCCCTCCCAGACATCTCAGGTGAAAAAACAGATGTCACTTTTGTTATTTAAATATCCATTTCCCACACTCCCTTTTTAGCCTTTTAATCCAGTAACTGCCCATCAGAGGAAGCCTGGGTGGTTCTTGAGCAACCATATTGTTTACTGAAATGCTTCTTTTGTGCAAGCCCCAAAGGCTCAATTCCGGACCTGCAATTGTTTCAATGCAGCCTCCTGTCCTCACTTTCAAAAAAAAAAAAACAAAAAACCAACCCAAACTAATGGAGCTTGTAACAGTTCACTTTTAAAATGACCCTGTCCATGCATTTCAACCCAAAATTGAGATTCGAGACTCCAAAGCGCATGAAATATTTAGGGAGTTCTAGTTTTGGAATTACCCTTTAACCCCCAAACAGAGTTAAGTAAAAAGATCTGATGACCAGGAAAGCTGAAAATGTCCAGGGCTGTTGTCACTGCCTGTGGCCTGAACCGAGACCCCCCGCAGCACTTCCATAGGAACCCTCGCTGCAAACAGCCATCTAGACGTCCTGTAACCTGAAACACATACTTTCAAGCTGCTGAGAGGAGTGCAAATGACAGTCAGCTACACAAATAATTTGCCCCCAAAATGTTCATCAGCTCCCTGCCATGACCACTTGCATTTATAGCTTATAAACAGTTATTAACTGGCTCCTTCACATCTGATGACCCGGCCCAGCACAGGTGGCGAGAGCGGTGGGTGGTTACAGGCTCTCCCGGGGAGCTGCAGTGTGCTTGTCTGTGGGTGGTCTTCCTGCCGAGCCCAGTGCCCACAGGAGAAGACATTGCAGAAAGCCTCCAATTTAGGAGATAACAGTCTGTGTTGTCTGTTTGTGTAAAGTGCTGTCCAAGTACAGCTGGCTTTTCTTTCTGACCAGCAAACATTGCCAAGAAGGGTTGAAAGTTCAGCAGCATCGGCCCACCAAACACAATCCCTCCCCGCTCCTCGGCTTGGGCACACAGTCCTCCGCGCTCATGTTCTGTGCGTTCCTTCAAAGTCTGATTCCGACCGAAAAGGTTGCTTTAGCTGAGTGATGCTCGCCCCCATCTCCCTCCACCCCCAGCCAGGGCACGGAAGCCAGACGGGGGACACCCAGTCGGAAGGAGGGAGTGCTCCAGTCCTTGGCGCTCTGTGATTTTGTTCTTTGCAAAAGAGAAAAGATAGCTACGCAATCCCCCCAACTTGCTTTTCTCAGAAACAGCGCCTGGTGCGACAGACCAGCGTCAGCAGAGCCTGACCCCGGCATTTCTCTGGCGCAGGGAGCAGGAAGGATGGAGGTCAGGCCAGCGTTACTCAGCCTCGGCACTATGGACGCTTGGGCGAGGCACATCTTTGGTGGGGGGACTGTCCTGTGCACTTTAGGGTGCTTTGCGGCCTCCTGGGGAGGACAGTAGCCACCCCACTTCACTGTGACAAACAAAAATGCCTCCAGATGTGGCCTGAGCAAAATCAGCCCCAGTGACGACCCGCTGCCTCAAGTCTCTGCTGGATGGAAAGGAAGGGAAAGCAGGCCTGAGCTCCCCGCGGCCAGGAGGCTCACAGGACTAGCGCTGCCCTGACACAGCGCCAAGGGCCCCTCAGGACACATTTGTTAATCAACTAACAAAATTAACTAACAAAGTTGTCTCCGGGGAAACGGAAATCAGTGCATGAACAAAAAACTAGGCAGTTCTGGTAACAAAATTGGAAAAACAAAAACTGACTTCAGGTAACAATGATGTGATTAATTAAAATATCAAGGTAATTGCTATCATTCTGAAGGATTTTGTATGGGCCAGACACAGAGCTAAAATACGGATTATTCTCTTGAATCCCAGCTGTCGTACAAGAGGTAGTCCTGTTATCAAGCCCGTTTTACAGATGGAGGGCCTCAGCCTTGTCCAAGACAACCGCTTCCCAAAGTCCTTGCCAGAATGTTCTCTGAGCACAAATCACTTCCCATTCCCTGAATCCAAAAGTGACTCGAAGAGTTGGAATGTATCTGGATAACGGGCATTTGAGAACAGGCTTTAAAGGTCTTCAACGTAAGAGAGTCCTAGTAACAGTGAAAAGAACAGCTACCTTCTGGATTGCTTGGTAAGAGGCAGGCCCCGTGCTAAAGGAGTTGCAAACATCTAGGGAACCCTCACAGTCAGCCTGCAGGCCGCAAGGCCCCTCTCACGGCTAGGACAGTGGTCGGCAAACTGCGGCTCGTGAACCACACGCGGCTCTTTGGCCCCTTGAGTGTGGCTCTTCCACAAAATACCACCTTCTGCGCATGGGCCACGAAGTTTCAATTGCACTGTACGTGCACACCCACATGTGGTATTTTGTGGAAGAGCCACAGTCAAGGGGCCAAAGAGCCGCATGTGGCTCACGAGCCGCGGTTTGCCACTAGGACATCCGAGAGTTGAAGGGAGGTGCTGGAAGTCCCACAGCAGAACCGGGTTTCAACCCAGCCCTTCTGGCTCCGGAGCCCAAGCCAGCCCCAAGGCGCCCTGTGGGCTCTCTGACTCCTTCCCCCATAGTCCAAAAGGCGGTCTCCTCCCTTGCCCCCATTGCCCTCCGCCCCCCACCCCATATCACTCCATTTCCTGTTTCAAGGCCTGCCTCAGTAGGTCCTGAAACAGTCCCCATCATGGGCCTGGGTCTCAGAATGGGAGCGGCACATGTCTTCCTACGCTGCCTCCGTTCTCGCCTCTGAGGGTCTGGCCACCTTCTCTGCTGGCCCGTGCTCCTCGGACGGCTCTGCTCTGTTGGTCAGAATATGCTTTCCCCCGGGGCAGCTGCTGACCTGCCTGTGTGGGGCGCTCGTTCCAAAGCACGAATGTTTTTCTCAAGAAAGCCCTTCACACAGGTGTGGGGAGCAGGGAGGAGGCGAACAGGGGCTTTGGAATCTTAACCAAGCGGAATTCAGTCCCCAGATGCCCCATGAGAGCTGGCCCTCTCACCTGTGAGATGGGCATACGTACAGAACCTTGTAGGAACTGCAAACAGTAAGTGCGAAGTGCCCCGCACGGTCTCCCTGCAGCAAATCTGGGAAGGGATGGTTTGGGGAGCACATCCAGGGGGTTGACAGGTTAGCAGCATTTGTTTTAAGGACACAACTTGGAGAGTTGGAGAAGTAACTTTTCATAGCTATATAGTCTTCCCTGGGCTGCCCACCCTACCACGTTGGCATCAGAGTAGAGCTGCGCCCTGCCTGGCAGCGTTACTTTATATAGTCACCCCCTGGGCGTATTCCAGTGAACACCACCTCCTGGCACCGCCTCACCCCACACTCCATGCTGTGACTCGCTCAGCAGACACCCTGCAGTCTCGCCTTCTTCACCCAACGTGCTGGCTTAACACCCTGACTTCCAGATGCTATTATAACCACACACACAGACAGAACATGTTGGGACACATCGATCAAAACCTCCGTTGGTTAGAGCATCATCCGATAGGCTGAGGTTTCGGGCTGATCCCGGTCAGGGGAGGGGTCCAATCCGAAGCTCAACCGGGTGGATTGTTTGAGAGAAGTTAAAGACAGCCAGAAAGTCCCCCCGAGGCCTGGTTGGCTTTTCCTTTTTCTCCATGTGCTCGCATTCTAAGCAATGCCAGTGGGAAATATTCCTCCTTGGAAGAAACCTGTGCTGGTCTTTCTAACCAACTGCTGTGGTGACTGCTGAGCTTTGCTAACATAGAAGTAAGCTCACCTCAGCACATTTTACAGCCTATCCTTTAATGACATTGTACTAGAATTGTGCGTGAGGTTACTGTGGAGCACTCCCACCAACACAGTCCACCTCCAGCATCTGTGGGCTCAGCTCTAGGCATTTCAAGATCTCCAGGTCTGGAGGCCTCTGGGTGGGTCTGGAGGCCTCTGGGTGGGTCTGGAGGCCTCTGGGTGGGTCTGGAGGTCTCTGGGCTGGCTTAGAGAGAGCAGGTCCATGTACAGCCCTGGTGGTGCTCCACCTCCCTGAGTGTAAGCGGCAGGTTGGCAGGAAACAGTGACAGCTCCAGACTGTGAAGATGAAGAAGCAGAACATAAGTTACTTAATTCTGTTACTCCAGGTGACCACTTGGACTTTCTGTGTTTAAAATTTAAAACAGTACAAACTTTGAGGAATAGCTCTTCATTGAGTGCAGATTTTACTTTATGCATAAAATATTTTACTAAACTGATAATAAATATTTTATTTTCATGCCTTTACATTGAATTTTACTGTTCTTTTTAAAGTATTGCTTTGGAACTAAAGAGCACATGAAGAAAACGGATTACAAATGATTGTTAAGAAGATAATAATATTGTACGGAGGAGGGTATGAAAGATCAGTCCTGTTCCTTGAGTCAAATACTCTCGGATGATGAGAGGGTGTTTATTTATCTTGGTCACCATGACTCATGGAGCCTGGGAGAACAGATGATCAGAAATGGCCAATCTTAGTCTTCAGGTCTCAGATGTGTCTTAATCCCAACAGTCAGTTGGCTGAACTGAGTATTACATATTGTTTCTCCTGAGACATACAGCAGTGAGTGCACTCATTTCCAATCACAGACCAGCAGAATAATGGGAACTAGTCACTCACTCATTCATTCATTCATTTCAAAGATCTTCATGAAATGTCTATTGCTACATATCAGACACTTTTCTGGAAGTTGAAGGCGTAAAGATCTCTAGCCTCATGAAACTTCCACTCTAGTTTTGGGGGAGGAGTGCAGGGAATCAGACACTAACACTCAGGAGAAACAGCAGGCGAGGAGGCGGTGGTGCCATGGGGACCAGCAGAGCCAGGAGGGGCAAGGATGCGGCTGAGGGAGGAGTTGCCCTGCTTGTTTCAATGTGGTGTCTGGGGAAGGACTCACCCTAGGAAGGTAGCCCTTGAGGGGAGAGTCTGGGGGGGGCGGGGGGCAGGGTGGATGCAGGCAGATATTTAGGAGATGGGGATTCAGAGAACAGGCTGCAAGCGCCATGGCTTGGAGGTAGGAGTCTTGTGGGTGCTTCCATGTGGGTATAGAGAAGTGACAGTAACAGAACAGTTCAAACTGGTCCTATCCTGTTCCTAACAAGAACTGAAACCAAATTTAAACCTTGGAAACACCACTCATGAGCCACGTGTAACCCTTAAGTGCTCCCCCCCGGAAGGAAGGACGGGACATGGCAGGAACCCTACCAGACGGGGAGGGTCTGTTGTCCAGGAAGATCCCACGCTGAACCCCTTAAAATTCCACATGGAGTCCCGGATCAGGGAGACACACCCGAGCCTCCTGTCTCCTTGACAGTCAACCTCATTACAGAAGCTTTCTTTCTTTTTCAAAAGCCAGTGCCATTGTGGGCTTTTATGCAGGGCAAGCATGGAGCCTTGTGGGTAACGTGACAGGGGGGAAGAGGCCGCGAAGGTCGTCTTCTGGGAAGCACAGAGAAATGAGAGGCGAAGGGCAGGCCGGTCGCTGAGGACGATGACCTGGCAGGTTTATAAGAATTGTCTGCTGCTCCATGATCAGATCAGGGGAGGTCTGCAAACCTGTGCGCCAAACCCGGTTCTCCATCTGTTCTTATATAGCCTGAAGCAGAAGAGCAGTCTTTATATTTTTTAATACCTAAAAAAAATATATTTGTGGCACATGAAAATTACATGAAATTCAAATTTTATTTATATACTATCTGTGGCTGTTTGCATGCTTCAACGCCTAAAATATTTACTATCTGATCCTTTACAGAAAAGGTTGTGACTCCTGGACTAGACCACACAGGGCTGAGGGGATGGATAAGCAGGGAGACCAGCAGAAGGCTCCTGCAACAATCCAGTAGAGATGATGGTGGCTTGGACCAGAGTCCAGCAGAAGCAGTGATGAGAAGTGATTGGACTTCAGATATATTCTGAGGTCCTCCAACTCACTGACATGGAATTTAAGTCACCTGTATGGTAGGTAGACCAGGAGACTCAGGTTACTCTGAGAGATATCACATGGGTTGCAGTGCACAAAGGTGTGCCAATAAGATAAATACAGCTATTAATGTTAGTCTGAAGCTGAGTTTGAGACACAGCCTGCTGTGCAAGAAGTGCATTTGGGAGACAATCTCAGGAACCGTGGGCAGTAGAGGCAGAGAGGAGAGGAATGCCTACCGTCCCTGACAACAGGGTCTAACCCTTCTGGGAGCGCTGGGAGACTGAGCAAAACGTGCCTGCAAGTGGTCCTGCTGGTGCAGTGAGGCGCCGGGGTACTTACTTCAGCTCCTCTCTGCTATTGTCTGAGGGTGACTTCAGAGGATGTGGACTCCATGATGCTTCCAGCCTGTCCCACATGTGGGCTCAGCACGTCCCCGCATCGGGAGAGCCCTCAGATGCCATTGGTGCCGTGGGGAAGGCTGAGTGCAGAGAGGATACAGGGGAACAGTTGAGACACCAAAAGCATCCGATCAAACACCATAGTCACAGTTAATGCAAAAGCCCACAGAGAGCTTCCCCCTGGGATATCTGTGGCCTGTGGGAAAATTTGGTTCATCCAGAGGCCTGTTTCAATCTACAGCTGAGGACCAGCGGGAGTTTTTGAAGAATCAAGAATCGTTGCCATTTTGGTCCACACAGACTCCATTTAAGGTGCCCTTATAACCAAAGCTAAAATGTTTTTATGACATGTACTTCCTACAAGCGTTTTCACTCAGCTTCAACATCTACTTTACTAGAAACAATGTGTATTTTCTCACATTCTAATGGAAAGAGAACACGTCACTTCGTTTACTGTGGATGGTTGCAAAATCTTCTTCTAGGATATTGACCAGGAGTTGCAATGACTATCATTTGTGTGAATGAGCAACAGAAGCATTAAAATGCAGCCCAGTGACTGGAGTTGACCGCCATGAAGTGAGGAGGATTTAGCTGAAGAAGCAGATTTCATGAGTAAGAAGGCTAATTTTGGACTTTAATTTACAGATAGATGAAAGATGAACAAATTTTATTTTTTATTTTTCTATAACTTTTTTAGATCCACCTACAATTAGATAAAAGGGAAT
The DNA here is from genome assembly GCF_000327345.1 of Myotis davidii. Classification (NCBI taxonomy): domain Eukaryota; kingdom Metazoa; phylum Chordata; class Mammalia; order Chiroptera; family Vespertilionidae; genus Myotis; species Myotis davidii. The sequence continues at coordinate 511,290 of NW_006283440.1, forward strand.
AGCAATCAACGGTTCACATACAGGGGTGGACACATAAACGAGAACCTCAGAATCGTGTTAATTAATAGGAAGCACACATTCACAGGCTCACAGGCACTCACAGGTTCACGTACACACAGTTTATTTGAGGGACTGTGATATTGTGATTTATAATAAATACTAGAGGCCCGGTGCATGAAATTCATGCATGAGTAGGGTCCCTAGGCCTGGCTGGCAATCAGGGCCGAACAGGGCCTTCCTTCCCCTGACTGCTGGCTGCCGGCCGGGGCCTTCCTTTGTTCCGCGCCACCCCCTGGTGGTCAGTGCACATCATAGCGAGGGTTGAACTTACAGGTCCGTCAAACTCCTGAGGGGACAATTTGTATTTTAGCCTTTTATTATATAGGATGCGTTTGGTTTTAATCCTGTTTCTGGCACAGAGTTCCTAAAACTCTCAGAACTTCTTTCTCGATAAGCAGTGGTTGCAATGTTTGCTGGCTTCGGTTCCTAAAATGGGCTCAGAGCACTAAAGGTGAAAGGGCTGTCCACGTACTCATAAAGAGCAGAACCACACCTGAGTTTATGTTAACAGGGTGACTTTTGGAAAGCCCCTATGTAACCTAAGGATGGGGGCCGGTTGCCAGGACAACCACCAGTGATTAGAGGGTTAGAAATTTCAGGAGAAGAGAGGGGCTGGAGAATGAATGGCCAGTGACTTAAGCAATCATGGCTACGTACTGAGGCCTCCATAAAACTTCAGGCGGACTGGGATTGGAGGGCTGCTGAGCTGGCGGGCCAATGAGACGTTGAGCATGGGAGCTCTGAGGCCCTTCCCACGTACCTTGCCTTACACATCATTTCCATCTGGCTGATCCTGAGTTATATCCGTTTATAATAAACCAAGGATCTAATGAGTAAATGTTTTCCTGAGTTCTGTGAGCTGCTCCAGCAAATTAATCAAACCGGAAGAGGGTCCCATGGAATTTATAGCTGGTCAGTCAGAAGCCCACGTGGAATTGGCATCTGAACTGTGTATGGAAAGGATGGGGGAAGGAGGAGGATGATCGTCTTATGGGACCAAGCCCTTGACCTGTGAGATCTGACACTGTCTCCAGGTCATGTCAGAATTGGGGTAACTTGTAGGACCCCCAGCTGGCATTGCAGAATTGCTGGGTGTGCGGGAGAACCCACATATTTGGAATAGAGAAGTGCTCAGAGTATTGTGTGGAGTGGGAAGGGAAACACTTGGATTTTTCCTTTACAATCACCAAATGTCTCTGGTAACTGAAAACCTCCCAAATGCTGGGTCTTAGTGATAACATAAATTCCTTAAGCATTCTCTGTTGAATCCCCTGAGTCTTTTAAAGGTTTCCTTACTTCCAGTGAGGAGGGTATAAAATGTGCAGTGATGTGAAGGAAACAAGCTCCCAGGTCCACTGATTGTGGTGGTTGTCATGAAAGGATGTTGACAGGGAAGGCGATGATTAGGGAAAGGTGGGAGCTGCTCCCATTCCTCATGTGTGCGTGCTGGACTCTGCAGCATGACGAAGGTAACAGATGACCAGAGGGAAGTAGGGTTCCCCAAACCCAGTGCTATTTTCAGCTTAGATGTGGGACGCCATCTTTTGCTCGGGGTACCAACCACACCTTGCCATGTCTGAGCCCTAGCTAGATGATCACTGTACACAGCCTCTCCCAAACACACACAGTTTTGATCAAAAAGAGATTTTCAGCTCAAAGAATGTACAACTAATTTTTTTTTAAATGTTAATATTGCTTAAAAATAAACTTTTACCCAAAATAACTTATGTGTGAATAATTTCAGCTCCTTATTGATTGAAACATTAGGATACTATCTTGTAGGGGGAGGTCTTTAGAGTGGGGCTCAAGTAATGTCACCCACTCACCGTGAAAGTGTGAAAGCTGGAGCATCCCAGCCGCGTGTGGTGACCCCCACTCTCAGATCCTTTGTGGCCATAGCAGCAATTCTTGGGGTAAACTCCACTCAGGCCCAGTGAAGAGCTCCCGCGGACCCCTGAGCATGCAGAGGGGGCAGCCGCAGGCCCCGGGCCAGGCCAGGGATTCTGCGTGGAAATGAGGCGTGAGGCACCGTGGACTCTGTCTGGCAGAAGCTGCGGGAGGCAGGGAGGGGAGGAGAGCCGATGGAGGTTCCTGAGGGCCGGGCTGGATGAGCAGCTCCAGGAGCAGCAGCTGTGCTGGCCTCCGCTATTGCTCCGCCGCACACTCGGCCCCCCGCGTCCTCCAGAATGAAGCCCGCGGTGACACAGGAGGAGCCTAGGTCTCACATCGTCCTGGGCCGGGCCAGTCCCAGGTGCGGAAACAAGACGATTTCGACATCACGGCTTTCCTGGTCTCCTCAGGACACCCCTCTCTCAGAGCAAGACTCTCCTTCAGAGGCCTGCGACCTTCATGACGGCTCTGCTCTAAACGATGTACCTCCTGGCTTTGCAGACTTCTGCAAATTGTCTCTTTACAATTTTTGCCCATTTTCCTGGTCAAGTGTTTGTCTTTTTCATATTGATTTTTAATAGCTTTTTTTATGTTCACAAGAAAAAGCATTTGTCTGTTGTTAACAGTTGCAAATATTCCTCCAGCTTTTCATTTCTAAAAATGTCTGTGGCATTTCATGACATACAGAACTTTATATTTCTACGGCGTGATGGCCAAGGCCTTTGGTTTTATGATTCCTTTCTTTCTCCATTTTTATGCAACTAGATGACTATCTGTATGTTTATAGTTTATTTAGGATCTTATTTTATACATTTAACTTTTCAAAGCATCTGGAATGTATTTGGTGTGAGGTAGGAATTTAACATTTCCCCCCAAATAGTTAGCCTGTAGTGTCAGCCATCAATTACTGAACAAGCCTTCCTTCCTGACTTGTTAACACAGTGGAGAATTTTATTCCCCCAAATTCTCCATGAGTTTTTCTATTGCAGTGAGAAGACAATTTCATTTCCAGGGCTTGCCACAGGCTTTTGTCCACGGGGAGTAGGGGATGATCAGGGAGAGCATTCTAGATGCTCTGGTTAGTCTAGAGAGACCCGGACAGGGAGCAAGCAGGCAGAAGCCAAAGTCCTCATGGTCATACACTGTGGTCCCGGGTGGAAGGGAGGGGAGTTTGAAGGAGAGAGTGAGGAAGCAAAGAGGAGGCTGCATGGGTGAAAGGGGGGACAGAGATTTGGTGACTGCTGTGAACATTGAAATATTTCTAGAGAAGATCTTTGGAAGTTTACTAAAGTTTGTGAATGAATTTTAAGAAAATCTATTGTAAAATTTCCATCACTCTTTAGAGCATATTAAACAGAATGTGTTTTCTTTGGATGTGACGGCGAAAACTGCATGGGACATGTACTCGGGTTACATTTGGAATGGTACCTCATTTGTAAATACACTACTTATACATCCTTTTTCTTAGGGTGTGTTATGACTACATTCTGAAATATATTAGAATCTCTTTCTGAAGTTTCTATTCTGTTCTGTCCTTATGCTGGTACCTACCCATGCGAAACAGTACATGAGTTCTCGTCACTTTTAACCTTCTGCAGTGTAACCTGAAGGGAGCATGTCCATTGTGAGTGGTAAATCTAGATTACAGGAGAACTGAGCCTTCAGCGACACGCTGCATGAGCAACACAGCTGGGGGATAGGGGAGGGGGTTGGTTTGCTGGGTGGGAATGGAGGAGGAGTCTGTTAGAAGTTGAGTCAGATCAATCTAATGCTGTAAGACTAGTATTGGCTCCCTATTGTCCTGGGGATAATCCAGCCTCTTGAATCGGGCCACGAAGCTCTTTATAATCCAGCCTTAGTCTACGTTAGAGCCTCCTCTCCAGCCAGCTCCATGCTCCCCAACTCTTAAGACCCCGCTCCAGTGCCCCCTCCTTGGCAATCCTTTCCCCCTTTCCCAGGTCAAGCCACATTTCCTGTTTCAGAGGAACTACAGCATTTTATCCCATACCTATGAAGGCAAGTATCACATCACATCATAATTATTTCTTGCCCTGGAGTTGCTGGTGTGTTTCCTTCCCTGTTGTCTACTCTGCCCAGTGCCTGGCACCCAGCCTAGTGCCTGACGCAGAACAACAGTTGCTTAATAAATGCCTGTTGAGAGAAGTTATGATTATTTGATGGCATTTTGTCCTATTACTGGTCTTTTTTTAAAAAATTACTGGTCTTTTTAGCTTAAATTCTCTCTTAGGCTTGCTCAAATGATGGGATTCCATGCACCTTTTAGAAGCAGGTTGAATGAACAGAACAGAGGGGTGCTCACCTGGGGGCGGTGGGTTCTGTGGCCCAGAAGGTGAGTAATGGCCTCCTAGCCGCACAGCCCCAAGGCCCTGCGTGTGGTTCGCCTGCAGGTGTGGGCTGGGAGAGAGAGAATGTGGGGAGGACAGAGAGAACGGAAGCCTTCCTTTGAAATCTGTCCCAGGTCCACCTCTTCAACAGTTCCCTGAACAGCGCAATCCAGTGGACTTCAGGAGGGACCCCAGCGGCTCTCCAAGCGAGGCCATGTCTGAGGTCTGGAGTCGAGGTGTGTGTGGGGGAGAGGGTGAGGGGGCGATGGGGGCAGGGAGGCAGCAGGTGGGGCGAGAAGCACATTGGGACATGGGATTAGGAATGGAAATGTTTTTGAGAAATTGGAAACATGGAGCTAAACAAGCATCCCAAAGGCCTGCTCCTGACACCACGCCTGCGGCCCGGCCTTCGTGGCAGAAGCTGGGCTGACGATGAGGACTGTGCCCTTCAATGACCTTGCTTCCCTGGCTTCAGCACTCCGCAGTGGCCCACAGTAAGACATACATTCACCCCAGAGCCAGCACATTCACACCAAATGGGCAGAGCAAACCCATCCTCACATTTACTTCCATGTTTGCAGCAGAGTCCAGTGTTTTCTATTTTATTTTATTATTTTATTTTATTTTATTTCATTGTTTTTTTAAACTCTGGCCAGGGCCCACGGCACTGATGTTGGGATCTGCGGTGGGAAATGACTGCGGAGGAGACTGAAGAAAGAGCAACAGCTCCATTTCTTGAGATCAGGAGGGAGCGTTAGTGACCAAACGGGAGGTTATCAGCCACAGACTGTCATGTGTTCCGTCACCATTGACCTGGGGGAGGCGATGAAGGCTTGGAGGCTGCAATGGTTAGGAAAACACCAGCCACACCCTGTTAAGTATTAGTAGTGTGTCAGGGAGAGAGAGAGACAGAGAGAGAGACAGAAGGAGAGAGGCCCTCGGGTTGCTGTGAGCACAGTGGCTGATGCAGCAGGAGGAAGACTAAGAGGCACTGCAGACTGTCAGAGTCCGGGAAGAGAAGCTTCTAGTGCAGCTTTTTATTACCTCCCACATCCAACCTGCTCATTGCCTCCACCCGGAGATGGAAGCTCATTTTGGGGCCGGAGCAGTGAGAGGCCTATAGGTAGGCGCGCAGCGGACAGCACGAACTTTTTAATAACACAAAGTTCACAAATATTTTCTCTCCCACTCTTGGGAAAGTGGAAGGAAATAAATGAGAGGCAAATGCCAGGACCTTCAACCTCCCCACCTCCCACCAGCTTCTAGAACAACTAAACACCAAGCGTCCCTGGGCGGTCTCCCCTGTGTGTGAACATGCGTGAGCAATGGGAAGAGAGAGACTCGAGGCCAGTACATTTCCGCTCCCCGGGAGGTATTTTCTATCTAAACATGCCTTCACTGGGGCCTTCAAAGATAAAGTAATGCGGCAACTCTCCCTGAGTGCCATATCTTACTCTATCATCAGCTTTTATAGACTTGAACACTACATCAATTAACACCTTCCAAGTCAGGACAAACTCCTCCTCTGGGAATAGCTCTGTCCTAAAGGAAACGCAGATATGGGAAGGGCCAAGTTACACTGTAGTTCAGGATTCAGGCATAAAACGGAAACAACAGACTTTGCTGTGGGTATAGAACATGCTACTCCCAAAGGCAACTGTACAAGAAAACCCCCCCCCCTTTTTTTTTTTTTAACAAGGAACTTTATTTCTGTGCAGCCCCTGTTCCACCACACGGAGAAGCTTCACCTCCGTCCATTCATGCTAAATTCTGTCCAGCATTTCTCCCTTTCCCGTTCTCTCCTGGTGCACGTTGGGTTCTGGGAGCCTCGGGTCTGACTCCTGCTGTGAGTGACCATCCCCTGCCACCCCGGGGTGTCGATGTGCCCACCGCTGGCTGGGCAGGCGCATGCCCTCTCTGCTCATGCCCTTCGCTGGATGGTGAGTCCCTAGCAGGTCTGTGTGTCCCGCTCTCCTCAGCACTTATTCCTTCTTGGCATAACATGAACATTCAACTGCTCTCCATTGAGGTGGAGATTCTCATGGGATCCCAGGAAAACATACCGGAAACTCCAGGGTGAGGGACTACCGCCGTCGGATTTCCTTTCACTTAAGAACATGTGAAATATAATGAGCAGAGAATATGCTACTTTCCTGGGCACCAAGTTAGTGCCATTTACCCAGGAACACCAGAGGGAAGTTCAGAGGGTCCCCGTGTCGCTCAGCTTCTCACCATGCTCTGTGCCCTGCACGACTCTCTGGAGGCCTCTTTGCCCTCTGGCTCCAGTGTGGCTCCGCCAGCAAGAGGCCCTGGCAGTCGATCAAAGGGCAGGAGGAGAAGGAGGGGAGTGTTGACCGTCCTGGCTCCCTGCCGGCTGAATCACAGGTGGGCAGAGGCTGCATGCCTTCCCCGGACACCTCCTGGCTGTCAGGTGGCCATCCCCCGAGAAACAGCCGCAGCGATGCCTCCAGCACTCTGTGGCCCAGTGGGCACTCCCTGGCCCACCCTCGAGGCCTGGAGATGTCATGGCTCTCCAATGCGTCACCATCCTTCGTTGGCTTCCTTTCATCCTGCCCACCCACAGCTCTGTAAATAGTTCCTTCACTGAACTCTTGCACCCCACCCTGCTTGCCTGGGCCATCGGCTTCTGCCGGGACCGGACCCAATCTGCCCGTTTTATAGATACTAACCTAGGAAGACCCCTGCCTCTAGTGTGAGAGTAACGTTCCTTGGCTCTGGAGTGGGGCAGGTGGTGATGTGGGACAGATGTGTTCACAGCCCTGGTTTTGTACCCAACGCCTCTATCCCAGTGGCCACCCCTTCAAAGGGGATGACTCTGCCTTCACCCCCTGGGTGGCCATTGCGTCTCTGCTCTGCACTCTACCCCCTCGTCCCTGTCCATCTCCCCAACACTGGCTCTGGTCCTTACGTCTGGGCAAAGGTTGGGCAGCAACCGATGCTATGCCGAGCCTGAAAAGATGAATCAGACTTAGCAAATCTGATCTGAAGAAGTAAAGCAGAAAAAGTAAAAAGAATGCAGTGATCGGTAGCTCACCTGAAGTGGAGAGGTGAACAGAGTCATCATGCAGAGTCAGGTCCGCATGGAAGGGAGGCCACCAGGGGTCCTGCCAACTTGAGGTCCCAGGAAAGGAGGAGCTGTGACCAGCAGGCGGGAGGTAGAGGGGAGCTCTGAGGAGCAGAGGGAGAGAACGTGCAAGAGGGAAGCTGGAGAGGACAGTGACTTGGCTGAGCAGAGGGACTGTAGACCCGTCAAGAACAGAGCTCTGAGCATTCTAGAACGGGCGTCCAAAAGTCAGAGCTGCTGGTCTTGAAGCCCGTTTGCATGACAAGAACACTTCTGACCTAGGCATTGTGTCTTTAGAGTGACTTGGAGCTGATGACCCTTGGTACGAGTCTGAGAACCCCAAACTCCTCCTGCTCCCACAGCTCTGGATCCCGTCTGAACAGCTACCCTGGTCCCCAGGTTCCTGGGAGACTGCCGGGCAGGGTCGTTAAGAGCATGGTCTCTGGAGCCAGCCTGTCTGGGTTTCCACCCCAGAGTTGCCACTTATTAGCTATGTGGCCTCTGGGCAAACTGTTAACGCTGTCTCTGTTTTCTCATCTGTAAAATGAGGATAATAATTGTACCTCTCCCAGGGTCATTGTCAAGATTAAATAAATTAATACATGGAACAGTAATTGACACATGGTAAGTATTTCCTGAAACTGCTGTTAGCACCCCTTTCCCAGCCTGCCCAGCTCCCTGGCCCCAAGGAAGCAGTCAGCAGAGCAGGA
>NW_006283440.1:519393-536255 GCF_000327345.1 Myotis davidii
AGGAATGTGCCGGCCTCCTCCGCATCAGCCCCTGTGTTCACACCCCTTTTACCAGCTGCATGACTTTGCAACTACCTCACTGTCAGTTTCCCCACCTGCAAACTTGGAATAATAACAATGCCCACCTTGAAAGCTGGAGGTTCCCAATAGGCAACGCATAAGGAAGACTGAGCAGGGCCTGGTGCCAAAGTGGTGTTACTACTCAAGTTCGTGCACCTGATCTTCTCTCCATTAAAGCAGTCTGTCTGAAGCAGGACTTCTCCATTTACATGGAGCTCTTCGTGCTGCAGTGTACCTTCATCTCTGCATTAATTCCCAAGGTGAGCTTGCATTCCTACCTATGCCCCCAAATATAGAAAATGTGTATGTTATTGGTGATTTCAACTTCTGGATGAGTTCAAAATCTAAAACCAAAAAGTAGATTTATCAGACCCTGGACTTGAATTCCTGTCCTGTTCGTTTATTGAGCCTCTGTTGGCCTTGAACAGGAAGTAATACTCTAAAGATGAATAAGATCTCACCAAAACCGGTTTGGCTCCATGGATAGAGCGTGGGCCTGCGGACTGAAGGGTCCCAGGTTTGATTCCGGTCAAGGGCATGTGCCTTGGTTGCAGGCACATCCCCGGGGGGGCGGGATGTGCAGGAGGCAGCTGGTCGATGTTGCTCTCTCATCGATGTTTCTAGCTCTCTATCCCTCTCCCTTCCTCTCTGTAAAAAATCAATAAAAAATATATTTAATAAAAAAGATGAATAAGATCTGATTCCTGCCCAGGAGCAGTTTACAGTTTAGGGAGGGAGACGGACATGTGAGCAGGCAGTTCCATTACAGTGCGGTACTTCCTCTGAAGGAGAAACTCACAAAGGGGCAGGGGTGGCTCAGTGGAAAGAGGTGGTAACTGTGCCTGCAGGTAGAGGCGGGAGCAGCCCCCAAGGGAAGCGTTGGTGTATCACATTTGAATTGGGTCTTGAAGGATGCGGAGGAGTTCACCAGAAAGAAAAGGAGGGGGTTGGGGGGGAAGCGAATGAAGGCATCGCAAGGACAAGATGCAATGTGTTACTGACCTGGGGCTGCGTGGGAAGAGGTAGGAGGAGAGGTGAGGAAGGAGGGGAAAGAAGAGGGAGTGTCTCAGAGCCGGATCAAGAAAGGCAGTGCAAAGAAATGTGGACCCCATCTGCAGGCGGTGGAGAGGGGGGTCAGGTTTTTTTCAAGAGAATGTCATTTCTTGTTTCACTCTGGCGGCAAGTGCAATGGACAAGGGACTAGAACAGGAGAGAAAGACCCCCCGCCCCTAAAAAAGAAAAAAAAGGTGTGAATGGCAGAAATGACCCATCGTGGCACACCTGAAACACATATGTGGAGAAGTAGAAAAGCAAAGAACTTCTCCAAGGAATGTTGAGAGCCAATCAAAGGTGAAATCTCTGCGTCACTCATGAACAAGAATCCTCTCTGGACGGAGTTAAGTGAAGTGTTTGAAGGAGGAGGACAGAAGAGGATGGACTGAGGTCTCTATTTTGTGACCTTGCTTTAGTCAGAACCTCTGAGATCACTCATGGCTCAGGCTATATACTGCCTATCAATCTAAGACCTACCAGGTCACTTTCCAATTCCTGAGCTCCCAACCATTTCAAACTGGACACAGCCCACAGCCAGCACAATGGACCTCACATTTAGCTTTGGACCTCTCTCCAAAGGCCCCACATGGTCCACACACACACACACATCTGTGTCCCCATATTACAGCTGCATCAACAGAGGTGCTCGGTGAAGGGACAGCTCGGGATCGCCCAGCGAGCCCCAGTCGGAGCCAAGAATAAGATCTGGGCTTCATGACTCTTGCTCTGCTCCCCTAATGCTCTCTGCCCTTATAAGGTGATTAAATGGTTCTTTTTCTCCTTAGAAGGGGGGGGGAGAAGGGAGGGGGAGAGTAGAAGGGGGCAAAATTAATTTGAAAGCAACTATTTTGCCCAAGTCCCAGAGCACTGTAGTTCTTTTATTCGTGTGGAAGGAGTGGGTATACAGAACAGCTTTGTTTTTCGATTCATTAACTTCCACAGAAGAAGGCCATCCTTTCTGTTTATACTAAAGGAACGGGATGTCGGAGCCATCGCCATGTGTGTGGTGTAAATAAGAGAGGCCACCAGTGGAGATCCGTCCCTTTCATGATGAGAAAATAAAAGTCAGTTACTTGGGTTCCAGGGGAAGTTTCTAACTTGCCAGATGTCAGCTTTTATTTTTTGTTTTCCAGAAGTAGGTAAAATAGCTGTGGTTTTAAATTCATCCCCTGTAATTTTTAGAGCCCCGGTAACTTCTAAAGGACTTCTATGGGCATAAATGCTTAATGGAAAAGGAAGGCGTCCAGAAAAGGCTGCGTAGATGAGAGACACCGGAGAACAAAGGGCCGGGTTATCACAGGATAATTGCATCCCTGCAGCCTGGAGCCCAGCGCTGGGTGTCAGTGATTCCCCCACCCAGATCGCCAGGCCCTGGGAGCTCTGCTATCGGGCGCTAAGGCTGCAGGGCGGAGGAATGCGGCATCCGCATCCGTCTGCTGCCGGAGGTGACAAGGGGGTGCCAATCACAGAGGGGCACTTTTCAAATGTTCCACGTCTGTCCTTTGCTCCGGTCCATGTTCTTTGGTGCTCTTGCCCCAAGTGGTGCTTTTTGACCAGGTTTGCATGAATGTGATGGGGGCGCTCATTTCGGCGCTCCAGAACTCTCTAAAAACAAAACTCTTCACCACGGCATGTTCAGCGTTCCTCTCCAGTGCTACTTGCATAAGTGAAAAATACAGCAAAGAAAACATTTTGGTAATGTCAGTGCTGACCTTTGACCTTGCGCTTTGCTCCATCAGTGTTGTTTGATTTACAAGGAAGTGACAGTTTGTTTCTGTCTTAAGCTTGTAATCTTCGCCCGAGTCCGGCAGTGACCTCACAGGCACAGGCCCGCGGTTTGTGATCAGGGGGATTAGTGACTCCGAAAAGCAGCTTCCTTTCCAAGCGGCGATGCGGGAACTCCGAGGGGCCCACACTCTTCCAGGCTGGAAACTCGGAGGCTGGCGCGGTCAATACACGTTTTAGTCTGGGTCTGGAATAAGTCTGCCCGTCACCTGAGCCCCCAGAGAGCACCCCACCTAAGACGGTGTGAGCCTGGGGCTGAGCTCCTCCCTGCATCTCACCCATTCCCTTCACACGGGTGTTTTTGGTCTTGCCCTGGGGCTCTGAGCCACCCAGGTGGACAAGTTAACAAGCCCAGTGGTTCTCAACCTGTGGGTCACGACCCCTTTGGGGGTCGAACGACCCTTTCACAGGGGTCCCCTAAGACCATCAGAAAACACATATATAATTACATATTGTTTTTGTGATTAATCACTATGCTTTAATTATGTTCAATTTGTAACAATGAAATTGGGGGTCACCACAACACGAGGAACTGTATTAAAGGGTCGCGGCATTAGGAAGGTTGAGAACCACTGAGTTAGACTCTTGTTAACTTGGTTAAAGAGGAAATGCAAGAAACACCTGGTTGGAGAAAGCATCTTACTGTTTGTGACTCTTCCTTTGACCCCAAACAGGAAAACTGAAGCCTCAGTAGCACCCCGAACCCCATGTCTCCTAAGGATTGAGGCTCCCATGGTGAGTAATGTTCCCCAAAACAGGATGTCTGGGCCAGTGGCACCAGATCACACCCCTCTGCCCCATCCCCACACCCATTCCCCTACCAAGACCCTCAGCACTACACCCACTCTCTGTCCCCACCCATCTGTCTCCCGAGCTGGGAACCACCTCCTACTGGGTCTCCTTGGGCCCAGCCCTGCTCACCATGCAGCAGGCAGCCAGGGTGATCGTTCTGAAAACATAAATCAGGTGGAGCCAACCTCCCACTTAGAGTCTGTTAATGGCTTTCTGTTGCACAGAAAATAAAACTCACAGTTTTCAACATGACTCCTAAAGCTCCTGATAATCTGGTTCCTTTCCACCTCCCAGCCCAGTGTCGGCCGTCTCCTCTGCCCGCACTCCAGGCCGCGGCGCTGGCCTGCATTTGCCTGCTGGGCTGTGGCCAAGCCATCGCTCCCGATGCCCAGCACGTGCCCGTGCGGTGCTCCTGTGTCTGTCCCTGGATGACACCCACCCATCAATCGAGTGTCAGCTGAGTCTCTTCTGAGCAGCATTTCTTACTTCCCGCTCTCCACACACAGACGTTCTACCCCCGCCTCCCCAGCAGTTTCTCATTCACAGCACTTCCCACGACTCAGCGACATACTAGTATTTTTGCATCATTATTAGATTAACACCTGTCTTCCCCGTGGGTGGCTGCCTCTCAATATCCATTTTCCTCTTTTAACAAAAGAAAGAACCCTTGCCTGGCCAGTGTGGCTCAGAGGTTGAGCATCAACCTATGAACCAGGAGGTCACAATTGGATTCCTAGGCAGGACACATGCCCGGGTTGCAGGCTGGATCCCAAGTAGGGGCCGCACAGGAGGCAGCTGATCAATGGTTCTCTCTCATCACTGATGTTTCTATCTCTCCCTCCCTTCCTCTCTGAAATCAATTTAAAAAAATATTTTAAAATAGAAAAGAACCCTAGTTTTTATCTGAGCACATTGTTACCCACCTAAAAAGTCTACATTTCCCACTTTTACCTGTGGCTAGATGTGGCCGGGCTCTGGCCAGTGACATGTGTCCTTGTGCCACCCCTGCCCCCTCCCTTTCACTGGCTGAAACGGAGATAGAGCTTGGGAAGCTGGTGTGGACCACGAGTTGGACGTCATAGGCCTAAAATGCAGCAGCAGAAGGAAATGAGCCCGGGTCCCTGGTGATACCAAAACAGCCTCCACACCAGGCTTGGATTGTCAGGTTCCAGTCCTCTTCGTATGAGAGAAATAAACCCCCAACCGGCTTAAGCTCTTCTGTTGCCGTTGATCTGTACTGAATGGATATGCATCACTTTAAAGGAGAGACAAATCATTGAGCCCATCTCGCCTCTTCTCTGGGGAAGGAGAGAGGGCACAGGCAAGGTGCTAGGCCCTCAGGTTTGGGCCTTTAACCTGCCGCAGATTTGGATCTGTTTTACATCTTTTTACAGTCTCACACACTTTTGGCAAAGATTTCTTTCCCCTCTTTGAAAAACTAAAATTCCACTTTGTTTCTTACCATAGCCGGCTTGTAAATTAGGTCACGACATTCCATGAGCCAGCTTTTTAGAATTCATGTGAGCTAAGATTCTCAGATGTGTCACATGTGAATTTGCTGTAACTATAGCTTCACTACATGAATCAATGAATTACAAAGAGAACACCTGATATGAAATGTGCCCCGCAGATCACTAGGATGCTGGCATCCCCGTGGGAAAGCTGGCATCCAGCGAGGCACAGGCCTTCCCCAAGGCAAGGCTCACGGTGGCTCGGAGATGAGCGCTTCGGGTCAATCTGAAGTCGGCATAACACAGTGCCCACAGAGCCGTCACCCACGGGCTTACATTCATTTCTGTTACTAACAAAAAGAGGAACTAGTGTTTTAGGTTACATCAGGGGTCAGCAGACTATAACTCAGGGACCAAATCTAGCTTGTGCCCTGTATGCATAAATAAAGTTTTATTGGAACACAGTCATGCCTACTCATTTGTCTGTTATCGGTGGACTCTTTGGGACTTTAATGCAAGTAGTTGCAACAGAGACCGTATGGCCCACAAATCCAAAAATCTTTACTCCGGGCATTTGAGAGAAAAAGTTGGCTCTCCTCTGACTTACACGTCTTCCTCGGCTACTTTTGAAGAACTTGCTCATTGTGAGAAAATAGAATGTTCTCTGAGCAGCACACCCCCCTTTCCCAAGTGCGCTCCTGGGCCCCTGCTGGGCCTGCAGACCTGGCCAGGGTGCGCTTGTGGGTTTGGAGCTCCGCCCTGCGGACCCCGACCTCTGCTGCACCTGGTACCTCTCTGGCCCCTCTGCAGGGAGGGAGCGACACTGGCCTTCGCCCTCCTGGGGCTGGGTCCTCCCCTGGGTCCTCCCAAGTAGGGGTGCTGGTGCCCAGGGCACAGGAACTACTCCCTACCTGTCCCCATCACCGCCTCACCCCTTCCCGAGCCCACACCGGGCCCCTGTGAAGGCGGGACTTGTTTTTTTTGCTGGAGGGGAAGCTGTGTGGCCCTCCCGTGGGGCCATCGGGAAGGAACCTGTGTCCCGCTGCTTGGCTCCTCTCTCCCCTGCAGGGCTGACCTCCCGCCTGGCCCCCAGCACGGCAGCCGGGGGGTCTCATGGAAGCCCTCTCCCTTTCCACACGCTTCCTCCTCCTGGCGCTCCACACGCGTTTCCTGTGAACTGTCTGTGCCTGGACCCTCCCTCCCACTCCCTCTTCAGAGAGGAGGGCAGGGCGTGGGGGGAGCTCATCCACCCGCAGCTGCTCTTCCCTACGGTTCCTGCATCCAGACCCTCATCCCTAGGAAGCCCCATCGCCCTGACCGTCCACCAAACACACCCACGCAGATCAGGAAGAAAGTGGTATTTCTCCCTTCAGCATATCTTTGCAGGAAACCCAGCTAATCCTCAGGACGCATTTGCTCCCTCCTGCCTTGGGAGGCGCCTCAAAGCTACCCCACAGCAGCTGGAACCCAGCAGCAGCTTCACTGGGCACTGCCCACCGGGGTCCTGCTGCCCTGCCCGCGGGGACCCCAGCTGCTCTGCGGGCAGCAGGAGCCTGTGCCTGTGCGGAGAGGCTGCCCCTGTCCCGGAGCTCTTATCCTCAGAGGCTGCTGGTACGCAGCGAGCGGTTAGCACGGCAGCCCTGACCACTTCACTTGGCCCGGTTTCTCTTGAGCCTCCACTTCTGGGAAAGGCTTGCCACGAGCCCTCCCAGGTCTGGAGAACGGCCTTGTTACCTCCTCTGCCCAGGTCCACTCTGCCCAGGTGTGCCAGCCATTGCCAGTCCCCGACGCAGCCAGGGGCCCTGCAGAGTGGAGAAGCCAGCTCTGGGAGCCACTGGGCATTTAGAGTTCCTGGAATTATCGCTGCATTTGAAGGAAAATGTGTGGTGGTGATGATGGTGATGATGATGATGATGAATGAAGGAAAATGTGTGGTGGTGATGATGCTGATGATGATGATGATGACGACGACCACAGCTGGCATTTGTTAAACATCTACCATGTCAGGCTTTACATACATTCTGTCACTTGACCTGCAAAACAACTTCATGGCGTAGGAGCCAGTATTATCCCACCTTCCAGGACTGACTCCAATGTGAGTGATCTGACTGCGGACCACTTGTCACCCCCTGCATGGCGCCTGCTGCCCCCCAGCCCCCGGCAGCTCTCCCAGATGGTCCTGCAGTAGCGTTTTCCAATGCCTGTGTCAGTGGGAAGGGGTGGGGGAGGTTGAAGAGGGTAAAAGGGGGCCAAGTTTATGGTGAGGAAAGGAGACTAAATTTTGGGTGGTGAGCACACAATGCAATATTCAGAAGATGTATGATAGAATTATACACTTGAAACTTACATAATCTCTTTAATTAATGTCATCCTAATAAGTTTAATTTAAGGAAAAAAACACCTTTGATCTGGCAGTTCTACATCATGGAACTTTTTCAAACTAAATAATGAAAAGTGTGGGCAGAGATGTCTGTATAAGAGTGTTTGTATATTTTTTATTAAAGAGAAAAATTAAGAATAACCTGAATATCCAACAATAGAAGATTAAGTAAATTATGGAAGATAAGATAGTTGATCACAAAACAATTAACAATTATGGTGTAGAAAAATATCTATGGAAATGGGAAACTGTTTATATTGTGAAATGAAAGCATCTATAATAATAAAAGTGTAATATGCTAATTAGACCAGACGTCCTTCCAGACAACCTCTGGATGAAGCCAGGGCTTCAAGGGCAGAGGCAGCCACTGTGGCTGTGAGGACCAACGCAAGCAGCTGTAGCTGTAAGGGCCGAGCTCCTTGCACAAATTTCATGCATTGGGCCTCTAGTTAAAGTATTAAACAGCATTTCATAGATGTTCAACGAAAATATTTTAAAAAAACTAGAGAAACTCCCAAAATTGTTAACATTGGTTATCTCTGATGGTGGTATTTTGGTACTATTTTTTAAAAAAATGAAAGTCTATGTTTTTCAAGATTTCCTCAATTATAATTGGGGAAAAAATATTTCTTTATCTACATGGAGGTCTGTTCACAAATCTTCCACCAAAAGCGATTTGCTATATCGCTCACCTTTACCTCCTGTATGCTATCACATGGTAAGGAAAATGGGACTCTTTGGATTCTATGTGACAATTTTCTTTTTTTTTCTCAGCTCTGAAAAAGTCAAAGTAGATATCTTATTGATTAAAATAACTTTAGAGTTGGGGTTAAATAATAAAATCAAATAGCTTCCAGCACCAAGAACAGATAATGTACCATCTATTCTGGTCTAAGTCTGCCAGAACCAGTTGCTCAAGGCAAGCTTAGTCTATTTACACAAAGCATAGTGTATGCAAAAGGAGAGAAACAGTTCAGAAGAAATATGCATGCAACTGTTTACAATGTCCCTGGTTCTCAAATGTTTATTTCAAAAATAAATATTAATGCCACCAAGTTGGATGTCATGAGAAAGAGCTATAATAACAAATGTTTGGGAAGGTATCCTTTGAGACATTGAGCTCAAAATACAGCTGGAGCGCATGCACACACACACACAGACAGACACACACACAGACACACACACACCAATAGAAGAGGAGGGGGGGGAAGGGAAGAGAGAGAAGGAATGGAGAGGAAAGAAGAAGGAGAAGGAAACTGGGAATAGGGAGAGAGAAGGAGGAAAAGGAGAGGAGAAGAAAAAGAAGCATGCGCCAGCCTGGATGAGATGTAAGCTCTATTTCCCGAGACCTTGGATTTTTTCCAAAAAGCCTCCTTCTAGCACCAGCAGCATCACCACCGCCTAGGAGTTTGGTGAAAATGTAGAATTTTCGGCCTCACCCTAGACCTACTGGGTAAGAATCTGCCCCAAATCCCCAGATTGTTCATACACACATTATAGTTAGAGAAGCACTAACCTGCTCATTGTCACAAAACCATGGCTATTCTGGATTATTTAGAAAAGATTAAGATGGTCTCCAGTCTCTTTTCAGTGACCCCTAGTGGTAAACCCAAAAGATCCATATAACAAGGTGATTGAATTTTGATCTCCAGCATGAACCAATCACTTTCCAACCTTCAGCCAGTTGATCTATCCCAGGTCTCAAACACTTGGAAGATTAGGGTCCTAGCCAACCATCCTGGTTGAGAAGACCTGATATAGTCAACGCAAGCTGTCAGGGGGATATTTCTCTGCATATCACTGCTGCTTGGTTTAAAATCCCACATTCCTGAAAGGGATTATTGTCTGTAACTGGAAAACACTGGTACCTAATTAACCTTTAGGTCTCTTGCCTGGAGACACGTCAAGATGGTCCATGTCTCACATTACCTCATGTATTGCCTCGTGGACCAGCCCTTGAGCCCTCAGTGATCTTTATTTTTTTAAAGAAAGAGGCGGCCTCTGGGTCAGGGGAGGACGGGAGCAGGCTGGAAGAGGTTAATGGGGAAAAATTTAATGAAAAATGAATAATAAATTGATTTTAATATTTATTAAAAAATTAGAAAGAGGGCTTGCTTTCCAGGCTGACTGATGTTCAGTTAGCCACTCAATTTATATTGTGGTTTGAGTTTTATGAGAAAAGTGGGAAAGTGTGGGATCCTGTAGAGGTGAAAGAACTATCCTAGAGATCCCTGGGAGCATCTCCCAAAGTGTGCTTCATCTGCGGAATATTCATAGAAGTCACAAAAGCGGGTTCTAAGGGCCATTTGGTTTGGAAAACTCTGGATTGAACAAAGTTGGAAGGTTTTTTTTGTTGTTGTTGTTGTTTTGTTTTGTTTTGTTTTTTTTACTGTTGGACCTCTCAGAGCTTTATTTACATTAAGATGCTTTGTTGATCTCTAAAATTACTTTTCCATAGAACACACGCGCGCACACACACACACACACACACACACGCACGCACGCACGCACGCGCGCGCGCAGTTTTTTTGGTGTTTTTTTCACTCTTAGGAAATCAGAACGGTGGAGCCTCAGAGCTGTTAAGTATTTCACCCTCACTCATCATACTTGCTGAAGTGCACGTGCCTCCTGATTCTCAATCCATTGCTCTGAGCACTGTGTTATGCTATACTTGAACACTGTTTCCCAGGATTGTCAATTCTGGTCTCATCCACCAAAACTTCCACCATTTTGTGCTCTATGGATAACTGCAGAATTGTGGAGAACAGAAGCAGGAATAAAGGAAGCGAAAGAAAAAGTAGAAGAGGAAGAGAAAAAGACGAGAAGTCAGAATGAGAACTTTGCATCCATTTGGAAGTAGGGACTTGGAAGTAAATCAAACAAATGGAAATTGATTTCCTTGATGCTTTTCTTCTTGAGCAATGAGTCGCTATGAATTGGTCACAGTGATGATTCACATCAGACCACTAATATATGGTTCAAGAAGTCCAAGCTGCTGCCCCACAACGATGGACTCAAAACATCTATTTCTTCAATTTACAAAGAAGCTGTGGACAGAGCATCTATATATGTCACTGCTGGGTTCTTCAATACTCTTGGTGACATGTCTTTAGTGGTAGGGTCTGTGTCCTTCAAAGGAAGTCTGTCTACCATAAGTACTCTTCAAAAGAAGTCTTGGAGATTGAAACACCATGCTGTCTAGTATTTGTGCCTTTTATATGAGTTAATCTCCACCAGATGATTTCAGAGTTGCCCACTGTATGTTGGATTGTTATATTGTCAACTGCATGTCCCTGAATTGCCTTCCCAACGTGGTTCCACATTAGAGTTGACCAAAAAATGATGCTGCACAAGATTTAAGAGAAAGAAGTGAAACAGCAGCCATTATGTCTTGAAGATAATTTTTGAGTGTGGGGTGCCAGTAGGTTCTAGTATGTCCTCACCCCTCCCCACTCCATATCCATCTGTCCTGAACTACCAGCCCTTGCACTCAGTGACATCACCAGGCCCACTCCGGGAGCACTGCTATGGACTCACAGGGGGTAGCCTCAAAGAACCAGTGACTCCCTTCCTTTCCCAGGCTCCACGTAGGGGTTGGATGTGCTTAACTTCAAGATTTCCTGCTAATTCTGTCTCAGCAGCACCAGGCTGTGTGCGAAATCTTCAATTTCCCTTTCCAGACCTTGCTTCCCCATCTCTGCCCACAATTGTGTAAGATCCAGTCTCTATATTAAATTCTTCATTCCATAATAGTGATCATGGTTTGGATTCTCTGAGCCCTGACTGGTTCTCTGAGCTCTGAAGTCTGACTCTGTGTTCTTCTGTTCAGATGTTGCTATTTCTTGTTGGGGTGCCCTAATATCAGATTCTGGTTGCACCTCACTTTTTCTTTCATGGACCAGATGGTGCTTCTGCTCATCCTTCACTTGTGTTTTGAGCCTACTGTCCCGGAAATGTCGCCTTTAGATGCTGCTTCTGCTCACAAGGCCGGGATTTATTCTATTGCTCAGCCTCTCACCAATGTTTGACAACGGTCTCCAGTAAAAAAGAAAGCTGGTAAATTAATGCTACATTCATGCTACTAAAGAATTTAAAGGCAGCATAAAGCTAGTTGCTGTGATTGAAAACATAAAGTCAGGAGTTTGTAGTAGAAATAAAGACAATATAATGTGGTTCAAAGAGCAGTTTCTGGTTGGGACTGTGAGAATAATTAATTATAGGTTATAGTTTAACTTGCTTCAGGTGCTAATTTCCAGCTCTTGATAATATGCAATGTTATGAACAATTCCAGTCTTGATGCAATGGCACGAGGCTAGTTTTGAACATCAGCCTTGAGATGGTCATATGGTCAGAAAATTCTTGGGAGTAAACGAGCGCTCTGACTTTGCCAAAGTTGCTGGGCTGCAGCACAATGTTTAAGGTGGGGAGGGGACTGTGTATATAGGCCAGTGATGGAGAATCTTTGAGCTCAGCATGTCAGCATTTTGAAAAACCCTAACTTAACTCTGGTGCCGTGTCACATATAGAAATTTTTTGATCTTTGCAACCATAGTAAAACAAAGACATATTTTTGATATTTATTTTATATATTTAAATGCCATTTAACAAAGAAAAATCAACCAAAAAAATGAGTTCCGTCACGTGTGTCATAGGTTTGCCATCACTAGTATAGGTTGTTCTGTCAGTGCTACTGGGCATGTACCTTTTACTTCTTATTGACTAGACAATTTTACAGCTCTGAAGGGAGAGAGGTTAACGGAGAAAACTGATAACACTGTGAAATGATTCTTTGAGAGCAATGCAAATTATTCCTGCTCATTAAAACACATATGAATTTTGTCCAGTAGAGATGCATTTGGTTTCATCTGATGGACAAGATAGCCCCAAACACCCCCAGACATTACATTTTATTACTTTGTAGAATGTATATATATAAAAGCCTAAGCGCCCGAACGACTGGATGACTGAATGACCGGTTGACCAGTTGCTATTATGCTCACTGACCACCAGGGGGCAGATGCGCAACACAGGAGCTTCCCCCTGGTGGTCAGTGCATTCTCACAGCCAACCTCCCACAGCTGGCCATCCTCCTATGGCTGGCCAACCTCCCACAGTCCCTCCCCCCTGCCAGCTGGCCCCCCGATCAGCCCCAATCATTGGCCAGGCTGAGGGACCCTACCCATGCACAAATTCGTGCACAGGGCCTCTAGTATTACATAATTTTGCATCTATTAGAAAGTTTATTTCAGTATTCCTTTGACTGTCTGACTATATAAATCTATTCTCCAAAATCTCCTTTAAACCAATCAACATTTTACTGGTTCCCTCATCAATTAATGAGCTACATACATGTATATAATTATATCCATATAATTTACATTTGTAGGAGAGTCATATTTTTTAAGGTTTTGAAAAGTATGCTGTATCAACAGCCAAATTGATAGTCATTGTATCATTTTACTTGTTTTATGGTATTTATATCATGTTATTATAAACCAGGTTTGAGGTTCCAACTTGTTGAAAAATAATTTCAAAGGACAACTCCCTGGCCTTTGCTTCTCTTCCCATACATTCTAAACACTTGGATGTCTTATCAACTCATCTGCCTCAATATTCCAAGTGCTATACTCATACCTGGAGAGGTTAAAGACCTACTTGATCTAGGCTGGGCCATCTGTCCGGACTCAGCTCTCATTACACTGATGAGAACATATAGCAACTCCTGCAGTTTGAACCTCCTAACTCTCTTAGCTCTTCCTTTAAGATACAATGGTTAAGAAGAGGATATCAGGCAACCACAGCTGACATATTAAAGTAGACTCCAGAGTTAAGAAGTATCACAGTATTTTTTTTTTACCAAAACGAATAAACAAATTAAACACAGAAATTGCCCAAGGGAACCAAAACCATGGGAATTCACTTAAATTCCTCTTGTACTTTATCTTTACCTCCATAATGGCTCTTGTCACTCAGTTCTTTACTAGACTAATTTGTGGTTGGACATTATCCATTCCTTTCTAAACATGTCCACAATGCCTCCCATCTCAGCTTTCTCACACTCTTTGCCCTCCCTTCTTCCACATCCTGCCCTTCTTCTCCATCCTTGAAAGTGACATGTGTTCTCTCTCTACCTTCTGGAAAGTTCTACACACACACACACACACACACACACACACACACATACTTGCATGCGGTCCATGATTCCTACCCATCCATCAGCTCAGACGACATTTCTCAAGGAAGCTTTTGTAGCCACTCCAGACCAGAGCAGACTGTCCTATTTTGCACCCTCACAGACTCCGTGCTTTTCCTTCCCAGCTCTTGTATGTGATTATTTGTCTCTCTCCCTCATTGTCAATAAAATCCGGGATCATTGTATCACTACTGTATCCCCAGGCCTGGCAGAATGCCTGGTACATAGAAGGTGTTCTTGAATGAATTAATAAGAGCTCAATGCCTATTTGTTACATGGATGAATAGATGGTTGTTTGGTCTGTTATAGTCCCTAAAAGCAAAAGAAGCTGTTAAAATAGTGTGACTCTGACTTACTGTTAATGTCTGAATAAAAGAAACCATTCAAATTTTGAACTGAGTTTGACAACGTACCGTGTTGGTGAGTTGTGGGGATCATTCCCCTATGTTTCTAGAGGGAACTGGTAAACCTCTTCGGAGGACAGTTTAGCAAAATTTTTAAAGATTACAAAATTCGCATACATTTGACCCCATAATTACACTTACAGAAATATATTCTCTCTAAATGCTTGTACATTTATGAAATAATCTGTGTTTACTGTAGCCTCTTACATAACAGTAAACTATTGGAACAACCTACATGTCCAATGATAGGAGACTAATTAAATATGACTAATAAATAATTAAATAATGCAGTGAATATTCTAAGCAATGGAATATTCTGCAACTATTTTTAAAAAGAGATGGGTTTTTACATATTGACAAGGAAGAATCTCAAAGTTATATCATTGAGAGAAAGAGTTGCTAGTATGTATATGTGTGTATTTGTGTATGCATAGAATGCTTTGGGAAGTATCTTCAGAAGAGGGGTCATGGTGGTTGTTTGGAGAGCAAAGATATGTGGCTGAAGGGCAAGGATAGGAAAAAAGTTAATGTTTCACTGCATACACAGTGTTTAAATTTCAATTTTGTGCATTATCATGCATTACTTATTCCAGAAATTGACAAATACAAGTCTAAAAAATGTCAAAAATGTAATAGTCATCAATGTAGGGATTGAAAAATGTCAGTGAGAGATCTGTATTAAGTTTTGTTGTTTCTTTGACTTTTTCAAATCCAAATTTTCACACATGTACTCTCAATGTGTCACTGACGTAAGTGGGCCCTTTTGTCATTCTTTCTCTGCCCATCTCCTCCAAAGCTTTCAGTCTTTCCAACATCTCCAAAGTCTTTTCTAATTTGGAAACAAGGGGACCCCTTATTCAGAGACCCAGAAACAGGATCACATCTGGATGAATACTGAGGCTCTTGACATAAAATATCACTGCCCTTGTGAAGCCTGCATATTCTGGCCTACTGCATTGGCCTTGACAATACTAGTTGGCCATGTTGTTAAATTCAATGAGCATGTGACTGTGTCCTCCCAGTGTTTTCTGATACAGTTAAATGAAAAACTGTAGATTACATTTATTTATTTTGTGATAAACCCTTTGTTTATGTTGCCAGCGATCCAGAAAACGTGCTCTCTTAAAACACACCATGACCTAAGCAACGACAAGTTGAATTACTATTTCAATTACCGTATGAGACATGCCACCATGTGTTTCACAGGAATGATTTTTGACAAAACTTACAAAATGATAAATTACCCCCAACAAAAATAAAAGAGAAACTTAGAGTTTCATGGTAGGTGATTGCAAACAAAGTGTTATTTGCCTCCCTGTCTCCCACATTTTCAAAAACAATGTACTTAAAACAAAAAAACACCAAGAAAAGTAAAAAAATGATTTTGTTTCCCTCTTGTAATTGGAAACATTTGGAGAAAGCACTCTGTCTACTCAAGCTACACATTTATGACTTAATTTTACATGAGGAATGTTACCATACCTTTTCCTCTAATTTTGCTGTAATTTCAATTTTCACAAATGACCAGTATTATGTTACTGAAACAAATGAAGCAAGAACAATAGCATTCCCACAGATGCACACACCAGCAGAGGTGGCCTTCCTAGTCTACTGAAGTGTTAACCTCGTCTGCAAGCTGCAGGAAAGGAGGGGGCAAGGCTGGACGTGCTTCCTACACCCCAATCAGCAATAATAACAATTGTGTGGCCAAGTTACATGAGGACAACTTGAACTTCCGGCCATTGATGCTTGCACTAAACCATCATAAAAAACAAGATTGATATGAAAACACTCACAGAACCTCAGTACATCAAAGAATCACTCTAATTGGTTCTAAATAGGCTTCTGATGTTCTGCAACTTCCCTTTCCTTTGAATTTTATTTTATTACTATTTCAAACTGCTTTGAAAGGAGCTACACTCATGTCACCTTGTCAACGAGGCATATACTATTTTACTAAAAACCAACATGTATTTATATTTTTCAGAAATAATGATTTTTAGAGCTGCACTAACTTTTTGAAAGCTAAAATCTATATCATAAGAAGTTTCCAGAATTAAATCTACTTATTTCGACTAAAAGCTGAATACAAATTAGTTCAATATTCTTTAGCTCAGTTATCCCAATAGGTTTATTGAGAAGCCATGTTTTTTCAAATCTGTTGGTCCAAGATAGTTACACTGAGGGTATGCATGGTTCTACTGGGTGACTAACTATTCCTGGATTAAATCTTTAGTGATCAAAATCACCTTAGCCATGTTTTAGGGCACCACACATTGAGGATTCAATTAGGCAATTATCCCTATGCTGTAGTTGGCCCAAGATTATTTCCTGAGGAAAGTGCTGACTCTATGCAGGTCCCACCTGTGTTTGCATATGAATTGGACTCCTTCGTTTCAGAATAGAATACTAATTTTACCACCTGCTTCTATTTTTTTAAAGTACACAGATTCTCTCCTTATAAAGATAAAATGTAAAATTGCTTTTAATAGCAAGGAATGGAAAAACCAAAAGACCCCAAACCCAGTAGGTAGACCATATTTATTATTTATTATTCTACTAGAGATCAGGTGCAGAGAAATTTGTGCACTTGGGTGGTGGTGGTGGGGGGGTGTCCCTCAGCCCTGCTTGTGCCCTCTCGCAGTCTGGGACCCCTCGGGGATGACCACCTGCTGGCTTAGGCCCACTCCCCAAGGAATTGGGCCTAAGCTGGCAGTCAGACATCCCTCTGGCAGCCCGGGAGC
>NW_006283440.1:536698-549443 GCF_000327345.1 Myotis davidii
TCTGTGGCTGCTGGCCGCCATCTTGGTTGGGTTAATTTGCATATAGTCACTCTGATTGGCTGGTGTGTATGGCTTGGGGCATAGCAGAGGTGTAGTCAATTTGCATGTTTCTCTTTTATTAGATTAGATTACTATTATTTTATTGTTTATTTAAGCATCTGCAGGTGGGCTGTCTCAAGACTGGACTGCAAGTTCAATGTCAGCTAAGACCCAGGCACTCTACATTTTCTGAAGACCATCTCAGCCAGTTGGCTTCTCAGTCTTATGCTTTGGCTCATGAAACTTCCCCTGCACCAGACATTACATCCGTGTTCAAGAAAGGAAAAGGGGAGAAGCGGTTACTACAGAAGACAGGGAAGAGAAATGGGGTTGGGAATAACTGTGTTACCAAGCAAAAAGTGGCTGCCCCTACAAGCAAACAGATTGCCGGGACTTCCTGGCTTTTTCAGAGTATGAGCTGCCTCAGGCTGTCTGTTACTCATCCACCACTAAGTGCATATGAGACTCAGGTATTCACTCCTTGGAAACTCTAAGATCTATTCTTAAATCCTGATGAATCAGTAGAGAGCACACATTCTGCCCTTTGCAGAAACACTGCCACTGAGTTGAATGTTAGTACTGCATCTTAAATCTTCATGGAATTTCTTATTCTGTACAACCCAAGCCCATGAAATCCATTTTGGGGAGTTGCTGTAACAATGATCTTAAGGACAATTTCCATGCATTGCTCTCTACTCCTAAAATTAAGCCCAAAGAGATTTCTTCTAGCGCATCATCCTGGGAAAGCTTTGCTTGCTCTGGGGGTCATTGGTGTGCTGTCTTCTTTCTGACACAAACAATGGAAAGCAAGGGCCCGTCCACTTGGCCTTGTGTCCCAGGAATCACAGCTCTAACTCTGGGCCACAGCTGTAACTGGGTGGTCCCGGTAAGGCTTGTCTCCTTGTTGCCCCCCAATCTAGTTTTTGTTTTATTATGGCTTTATTGGCTGTATCCTATGGTAACACACCTCAATTTTTCTGTGGAAAAGGAACAATCTGTAGATAGAAAAGAAACAAATAATGTGCTGTCATTTCAACATGCTTTATCAAAGCCAACTCAAAAAGCTGAATACACCACAATGGTGAATGAAAGAAGCCATCCCTGGAGAATGGTCTCACTGAAACATGGCACATTTTTTTATTACTACCTCAAATACTCCCAGCTTAAATGGATCCTTAATGACCAAGGATTAGGTTCCAAAATTCCTATCTTTATATTTTTTATACATTTATACTTTCACAATTTTACTTCCTAGATTTTTCTTTTCACTAATTTAATGTTTTAAAATCACCAAAATATCAACATTAGCATACATTGATCTTCCTTTTTACAGATGTCTGTGTCGGTGATAGGACTGGCTAGTTGTCTATCAAAACAACAGAGACTCAATTTAGTTGAGGGTGCCAAAGTGCCCACCTGAAAACCTTATTTCCCAATTGCCCTTGCAGCTCAGAATGACCATGTGACCTGATTCTGACCAGTGAGATTAGCTGGAATTTGTTAGAGGCATTTCCAGGAAAGGCCCTTGAAGTGGGCAGGCTCACCTGGCATCTGAGTTTGAGTTCCCCCAAAGAAGATACCGAGACGAGGACTTGGGTGCAGGTGATTTACTCTGGAGGTGATCACAGGAAACAGAAATGGAGGCGAGAGTGGAAGAAACAGGCAGAAAAGCAAATGAAGCTTTAATGAGCCAGTTACCAGCAGGGGCCTCAGGCCCACTTGGGAGCCGATGAGGAGCTGTATAGAGCAAGCTTCCTTACGGTGGCCCGGGCCAGGACAGTCCTGCCACCTGGGTCTCCAGAGCTTTGTGCTCGCATCCCTCTAAAATTGTGTTCACAAATGTTATACCCTCTTGCATTTCAAAGTTAACACCTAAATTTTTCATTATAAGTATAAATAGTTGTAAAAACTGGAAATTCTGGCATATTCCAAAGATTGACATTTGTGATGGTGGTGATGACCCACCGCCCAGATGCCCCTTCAAGAAAAGCGGAGTTGCTGCCCACCCCCTCTGCTAGGGGAGGGTCCCCAGCTCCACCCTGTCAGGTCTGCCTCCTCTGTGAGCTGCCTGGTCCAATGGCATGCCTTCCCAGGAGTCACATCCCACGAGTGATGGTGGCGGGGGGGATGGGGAGGGGAGCGGGAGATAATTTTTAAAGTAAAGATGAAGAAGGAAAACCAGCACAATGCCTCCTGACCACTGCAGGAAAGAGTTCACCTGCAAGTTGATTTTCTGAAACCACATGGGTCTGGGTCACGGCTCACAGAGCCAGTGTCCCCTGTGGGAAGCATGTGTCTCCGATGCGAAGACTGCTGCCCACTGCACAAAACGCTGCGACCATGTTTTCTTTCCTTCATTTCCTCATTTCTGTCCAAGACATATAGCTCATATCAACCAGCCCAAACCACCTTCCACAGAGAGGGACCCCCCGCCCCGGCCTCCGGAAATGGCATCCACTGCGACTGTGCTGGTCCCAGCAGCACCTGCGCAGCTGACTGGACCAGGGGTGGCGTCTGCTCTGACAACAGCCCATCTATAGTGACCAGAAACGGATGGCTTTGCACAAAATGACGCCATGAGTCAATCAGAGGCCCTCTTTCTGAGGGATTTGAACTGGGGACGTGGAGAAAGCCGTGCTTCTAGAATAGAGAGCAGGAGGTAAGGTGACCCAGAAGGAGAGGAGCCAAAAGGCAGTCAGAGCTATGGGACCAGGCAAGTCAGAATCATGGGATGGGGTCAGCAAGGCCATGTCAGAAAGCCTCAGGCCTGGGCAGACCTCGAGTTCCTTTATTCTCAGAGTCCTGAGTTCTTCACCCTCCATAGTCGTAATGACTGTTGTGGCTCTCTACTGCTGTGTGACAGACCGCCCCAAAACTCAGTGGCTTGAAATAAGATTCATCTATTTTGCTTATGAGTTTGCAGTGTGGGCAGAGCTTGCCGGGGACTGGTGTGTCTGCTTCATGATGCCTGGGGCCTCAGCCTGATGACGGGGGCCAGGTCACAGCCAGCGGCCCCCATTCACGTCTTCAATCCTAACTACAGTGCCCCTCCTATCCGCTGGTTGCTTATGGGTGCAAGGGGAACATCACCAGTGTGGGCAAGTTGCTGGGGTCCCATCACTCCTTCCTCGCTCTTCTAGGAGCCATTTTTTCCTCAGCCGTCACCTCCATGCCTGGCTCAGAACTCTCCATGGTTTGAAGGATGTAGAACAGGGGTCCTCAAACTTTTTAGACCATTGGAGGGCCGGACTATAGTTTTAAAAAAAACTCTGAACAAATTCCTATGCACATATCTTATTTTGAAGTAAACAAACAAAACGGGAACAAATACAATATTTGTATTTGCATGTGGCCCGGGGGCCATAGTTTGAGGACCCCTGATGTAGAAAAATAGCTGCAGTTAAAGTCCAGTTGTCTGCAATTTGACCTGAACTCTGCTGATTCAGGGCAGGATGGAGATAACGTCCTATGGGTGGCCCAAGGCAAAATGTGGCCAAGTGAGTTCCTGCTTCACGCTGCAAAAATGGACGGAAATGCTGGGAGCACAGAAAGATCAGTGTTCTACAACGTGGTCCAGCCATCCTTTCATCCCGCGGCCTCAGGCTGGCGCGCTGCAGTGCGGTGGCATTTACTTCTGCATTTCCCAGTTGCCTCCCCGGGCCCGGGAATTTAGCATAGCTTTGTTTCAAGGACTTGAGCTTGCACACGGGACAGGGTCAGTGCGTAAGGAATAACATGGGGGTTGGCCCTGGAGGTCAGAAAGAGACACTCACTCCTCTTGGGGGGAAGCCCAGGCTCTCCCTTTCACATGATGTCCATCGAATGTAGATGGGTGGGTTAGATATGGCAAATATGTCTACATGGGTCATGGTTTAGCTGGAAGACTGCTGTCCAAAGGTTGGGTATGAGGATTCTGCAAGCACATTTGTCACGTGAGATTAGCTTCTGCCAGATACATATTTATACCTGTTACTGCATTCCTTATGATCATTTTATTAGCTATTAAGTGCAAGTCCCCAGGTCCCAATCTTTCACCCTATGATGGCATTGTTGGCATTTAGATCTCTGAGGACATTTAGGTCAGCCCCACTGCTTACTGAGGGAGTCCCTTGTCAAGGACCCTTGCTCTCACTTCTAGCCCAGACAAAACAGGGGCTCTAGCCTGGTCGGCATGGCTCAGTGGTTGAGTGTGGACCTATGAACCAGGAGGTCACGGTTTGATTCCCAGTCAGGGCACATGCCCGGCTTTCCGGCTCTATCCTCAGTGAGGGGCATGCAGGAGGCAGCAATCAGTGGTTATCTCTCATCGTTGATGTCTATCTATCTATCTATCTATCTATCTATCTATCTCACTCCCTCTCTCTCCCTTTCCCTCTTATTCTCTCTCCCTCTCTTTCTCTCTCCCTTTCTCCCTGTCTCTCTTCCTCTCTCTTTCAACAACAACGCACACAGGGGCTCCAGAGCTGGAGCATAGCGCAGAGTGTTCTCACAGGTTTGGTCTTGTTTCCTCAGGACACACATCCTGGGGTAGAAGGAACATCACAGTATTTCCTTGGCTCTCCCTCCACTGAAAGGACTTGGACACCCCAGTTAGCCAGGGGCTCCCTGGGCAAAATCTCCTGCACGCTCAGTAAATGGCCCTTCCCATTGCCACCTGGCATGTGCCCTCTTCTTCCTCTGATACTCTGCTTCTCCCTGGTGGTACCTGCAGCTGACACTACCCACGCTCCCAGGAGGTTGTCATGTCTATGCCATGACACCCTGGCACACTGGCCACATGTGGCTCCAACAGGAAGAAAGGACTATCACCCCTCCAGCCCCACAGCTGCACCCTGTCACACAGAGCAGTGCTGCTTGGGCCTGCATCTCGGGCTCTGATGTTTGCTAACAACTAGCCTCCTCTCCCAGAACTCAGCAATGGTCCCTGGGGCAGGGACTGAGGACACCCCAAGTGGTCGACACCATGACATACATTCAGAACCTTCCTCCCTTACACTGGCCGTTTGTTCCTGAGACAAACCTGGTCCCCCAACTCCCTCTGCCACGAATGTTTCCTCAAGTTCCTCACTCCCCCAAACTGGTCAGGATTCCAGGGCTAAACACAGCTCAAGTACCCACTGGAACCCTAGGCATGGGACCCCATGCCTAAGGCTTTCCAGAACACCAACTACATGGGCTGTGTTCCTAACCCCTCCAGAGAAAACAGGATTTCCTCACTCCTCTCAGTCCCTGGTCTTAGTCCTCTTCCTCCATTTATGTTTTTTATCTCATCACATCCTGTCATATTATAGCTTTACTTTTTGTTTATTGTATATCTCCTGTCAACTAGAATGTAAGAATCAGGAATCTTGATTTTGTTATATTCCTAGCACGTAGAACAGTACTGGCATATAGTAGGTGCACAATAAATTCAGTGAAAGTAGAGGGGGGGTTATTTTCCATTTCACAAACATGATTTACTTCTTTTATTAAGAAACAAAAGACTTGGAGAGTAGAAGACAGGGTAAGAGAAACTTACAGGGCTTTGTCTGCTATTTGCAATCTGATTCCAGTTTGGGAATAAAAATGGCTAATGAGGAGAGAGAGAAGTTAACCTTCTTTCCAAACTGGTATAAGCTTGATCACTTTGAATGACAATGGCATTCCCATGGATGAGTAAAGATTTCGGTCTCCTAGCCAGAATGTAGTGGGTTGTTCTGTGTACAGTTGTGCCACCTCTGAGCATGAACACACCATCATCTCATTCGTTATTGTACCTCAGGCTACAATCTCGATTAATATCTATGGTAGAATGATAATGTGTTGACACTATGGTAGGCTCTGGATGTAGTGTGGTAAACGATATTTGGGAGTGAGATAACATAATGGGATGTGTCATCTAGTGGGTATTGGTACCTATTTATAGTAATTTGACTCTTAGTTCTCAGAAGAGGAATCTGATTTAGATTATGGAATTAAGCCCTTTAAATTGCAGTTTAAAATATGGAGACCAAGAAAATTCAACTTTTAAGCCTTCATAGCATTTATAAATTCACCAAAAATTCATTGGCATATATTATTTTCTTGTTGAAGATGACTTATAGGGCAACTCTAAGTTCATGATGTTATCCCACTTAGCTTGCTCATTTCCAATTTTTAATAGGCTCAGTTCTAATGAATATCTATTAAGTGTCTACTATGTGTCAGGTGTAGGAGGATGAACCATGGGAAGGAATATGACGAAGATGAGTCTTCTTGGTACAGGAGACTTGGTGTGGGGCTTTGCAATCAGGGAGGTTTGCTTTGGGAAATGGCTCCTCCTCTTCCTCACTAGCTGCTAAATCTTGCCTTTTTGAGCCACTTTCTCTTTTGTGAACTGGAATTGATCATATGTAACTAGTAGAGCTGTTATGATGTTTGAATGGCATAAAGTTCCAACCCCGATGGTATCACATCAAGTGTGGTCCATAAAAGGAAGCTATTTTCTCCCTGACACACACTGGTTTCCAGGAGCCAGCAGGAGACTGGAGCAATTCAATGGCCGATTCTCCTGAGTAGAAGGTTCTTCTGAATAGAGACCTAACATTTAAGAAATTGGTACAGATGGAGGCTTCAAATGTCACCCAGTTTCCCAGAATAGGAGGGCAAAGGAAGCCAGGATGGCGGCACGTTCTCTGTGCTTGGGCACGAATAGCGCACCTGGGGCAGCCGGCATCTCAGGGAGCCGTGGCTCCTCTGGGGCACGATGCTCACCATTCATGACAATGTGAAGCGTCTAATGCAGTCGGCCTCCTCGCAAAGAGCAGGGGCTGCTCTGCATATTTTGCGTCCTTTGTGAAGCTCTAAAATCACTTTGCAATGTGCAGCACGCCTGTGGGGAGGCTTTGTGTTGTTTGTTCTTATGGTTTCATGCAAAGATTGAGCAAGAAGAGTTTGTTATAAACAGCTTGCAAGTATTTAGTGAAAAAAATGGAAAAATAAAGTTGGGTGGGCACCAATCAGACTTCTCAACAAATCCGAGCTCTCTCAACGAGAATGATCAAATATAACGGTGCACGTGTGTTTGGGCCACAGACCTGCATTCATCCTACTGTGAAACAGGACTGCCTGCTTTGGGAGCTGCTGGTCTGGGCATGAGATTTGGAACCACGGAGTGAGTGAGAACATCTCTCCGGAGCCCACTCATTGGGGCATATCCACCCGGGCGGAAAGTCAACCTCAGAAAGATTTGGAAGAGTGATTCTCATCTGTAGGAGGCCAGAGGTGGAGAAATGAAAAAATTCTGTAAAAGGGATAGTGTGAGACTTTCCATCTATTTTTTCTCTGTAATATCTGGTTCAAATTTTCATGTTTAGGAATTGCAAGCTCAATGTGGCTTATGAAAATCCATCTGCTCCTTCTGCAACTTACTTCATCACCAGGAATCTACTGGTGGAAAAGGACTAGCTGTGTGTGTGTGTGTGTGTGTGTGTGTGTGTGTGTGTGTGTGTGTGAGAGAGAGAGAGAGAGAGAGAGAGAGAGAGAGAGAGAGAGAGAAAGTCTCTCATGATTCCATTACTGTGATATTCCTTGAAATTACTGCAGTAGCAACAAAGACTTGATTGGTGTGTTCAGTAAGTTTTTGTGACAGTAGAATCATCCAGGGAGTAGATCTCTTGAGATGATGGTCAGACTGCCAAGTGCAAAGATATTTTGCTCATTGTGTCCATACTATTTCTGATAAACAGACTATTCTTCCCTGTACTCTGACATAGTTACTTCAATTTACATAAGACATTTCCATGGTTCTGCTGAATTTATTAACTAAAATCTCCATCTTTACAATCTCTCTCTCTATAAACTACTTTAGAAATAATTGTGTAAACTAAGAATGAATTCTATTTCCATTCTTGCTATATAATTTTCTGGTTTCTTCTGGGAATGTTGTATGAACATTTGGTGTCTCCATGGTCCATATTTCAGAATAGCATGTTCTGCTGCAGACGAAGTTTAACATTTTTCTTTCCACAAATGGAACATGAGAGGAGCTATTTCCCCAACATCTTTTTTCAAATGGAGCCCCTAATGCAGACAATCTAAATGACATAATTGTGTGTATGCTGTGTGTATGTGTATATTTTGACTAACCATGGGAATACTGTTCTGGTATTCCTTAGATTGATTACTTCTACCCAAGATTTTGCCGTCAGCTCCGGGCATCTTGTCAGAGGCCTTTCTGGTTGAGTGAGAAAAGCAAGGCAGCGATGCCCTGTGTGGAGAGAACATGTGCTTTATGTTCACTGATGGGAAAAGGGTTTGCCACCCCAAAATGACAGCATGGAGACAAAGAAAACACAGTCTCCACTTTCCTAATGTAGACATTAGCTTTGGAAAATGTGTCTTCTGAACTTCCGCCTCCCCAACCCCTGGCCACGCAAACGGGGGCTTTTTCCAAGAAAAACATTCGTGGCTCCAGCTCTGCACCCATTAGCTTGCGCACAAAGTCTCTGTTTTCGTAGAGGCACTGCTGGGTGTGTTTTGGTGTTTCCAAGAGCAGAATAAAGCAGGGCGCTGGCAATCCGCCTATTAGTAGTTGATGGCAGGTATCTGCACTCCACAGAGAAATAAGTAAGGATGGTGGAGACCAAAGCAGGTTCTTGAACTATTTTACTAATATCCTACCACCCAGCACCACTTGCACACAGACTGGTCAGTCACCTCTCCCCTGGCAGAGTTCCTCATTCGTGCTGCAGCTATGGAACTCACATATTTTCAAGTCTGCCTAGACAATTAGTCATGAGCTCCTTAAGCTTAAAGATGTAACTTGTTGACTTTTGATCCTCAGTGTCTACGGCAATGTCCAGGACATAAAACACGTGTCTGCTGATTGAGTGGTTGACTAGAAGTTCAACCGTTTCATCATTAGCAAGGATTTCCACAGACATGCGTGAATCTGAGATTGCAGAAGTGAAGCCCCATCCAGCCCTCCTTCATGGACCGAAACCCTACACTCAGCATGGTGGGCACACAAAACCC
This sequence comes from Myotis davidii, assembly GCF_000327345.1. NCBI lineage: Eukaryota > Metazoa > Chordata > Mammalia > Chiroptera > Vespertilionidae > Myotis > Myotis davidii. The sequence continues at coordinate 545,732 of NW_006283440.1, forward strand.
ATCAGCTAACTGCATCTTCCACTATTACCCAGTTGTCCTATTTTATCTAAAATTTAAAATAAGACATTTAGAAGCATAAACAGCTCTAGAATTGTCTTGGCATCTTTGATTTGATCCCTAAATTTAAAATAAAATAGAATTATCTTTTAAGAAAAATTAGAGGAAAATGATTTTACATGTTTTCTATCAACTGAATTTTTCCAGTAAGTGCTTTTTCAAAACACCTGTTGGACAAAAATAACATAAAGAAACACGAAAAGGAGAATGTGAAGTTGGTCTACATTAGTGGTTCTCAAGCTCGAGTGAACATCAGAATTGCCTGAAGGCCTGTGGACACAGGTGGCTACGTCAGGGCTGAGACCTGCCAATTCTAGCAAGTCCCCAGGTGACGGTGAAGGTGAAGGTGATGGTGATGGTGCCTTGCTGGTCAGCAGGCCACGCTTTGAGAGCCACTGACCTACATTCATAGACGGTGATCTCAATGGTTCAGAATCAGGTTTGTCAGTGGTTTGAGTTGATGTAATTGGGCAGATGTCATTGGCTATATGAAGTCTCCACTTCTATTTGTCTTATTGCTTTCCCTCATTTTTTTAAAGGATATATTTATTTGATGGAGACACCAAGTTAGTAGGATGATAGAATCATTAGTAGTGAACAGCCAGCTCTCAAAAACAACAAACACCCTGAATTGTAGCATTTCCCTCCCATGGTGTAAACCCCCTCCCATGGCCAATGTCAAGCTGCCAACATGAACTCCCAGGCGGGGGCTGGGAAGAAAAGCCCACCCTGGGTCCACACAGGTGCTTGGAATTGGACAGGGCCCAGCACTGTTACCTACTAGTCATCTGTGGGCATGTTGCTGCATTTCTTTAACCTCAGTTTCCTCACTTGTAAAAGAGATAATAAAAGCTCTTCCGGCTGCTGGCAGGAGTAGCTAAGCCTGCTCCAGAGCACCTGCCAGCAAGGCACCCCACAGGTACCCTAACACCCACTGCTCTTGGACAGCTGTGCCCGTGCTGTTTTGAATGCCATCTTTTGTAAGAACATCGCTGAGGGCGGTAACAACTCCTCCGGCTCCCTCTTGTATATGTAAAGCTTCCTGTGGGATGTTCCCGTGGTCTGTACTTACATGCAGTTACTTAATTTGCTTTAAGAGCCTGTTCAGCAACCGGTCTCAGTGCTGCTGGCCCAGCGTTAATTGCACTGAAAAGTTTGCCTTGAACATCCTACTTAGGCTCCTCGTTTTGATCTGCATTGTTGACTTGGTTCTTTGTTCTATCCCCTAGAAGATTTCATCTTCTGGGTCAACCACCAGGAGGACGATTGAGATCCTTTTTTTGCCATTTATTCCCTGTCTTTCTTGGGTAAATTCATAATCTAACCATCAGTCTCGTGCTCGGTTGTCAATTATCCTGCATTCCTTCCACACTACAGCAGGCTAAAGGGTTGGCAACCTGTAAGCAGTTAAAAGTAGGCATGGGATTTATAATTGTGAAAAAAAAAAACACAAACCAAAACTGGAAACAATTCAAAGATCAACAATAGGGCCTGGTTAAGTAGAGTCTGTATAGCCACAGGATGCCCGCTCTGCAGCAATTAAAAATGAGATTTGTGAAGTGCTCCTAAGGATATAAGAAAAGGCTATGACTTGTTCTCTGACAAAGTCTGTACACACACACACAGACCCACACTGTGATCTCCACTGTGTACAAACAACAAAAATGCACAGAAAAAAAGAATAAGAGAAATCCACTAAAATAGTAAAATTGGTCGTGACTGTGTGGAAAGACGAAACATGTCAAAAAAATATATAAATGGAGCCACTTTGAAACGGAACCAGAGCTGCCAGCCAGAGGAACGGCCTTGCATGTCTTATGCCTCAAATCTTTGGAATGTTAACACAATGCAAAGTAACCTCTGAACTGGGCCTAAGTGACCTTATGCCCCAAAGAACCGCTTGCGAAGATAAGAAAGCTGATAGTATGACTACCAGACAGATGACTATCGGACTAAAGATTAAAAAACATTATTTAGAAGAAATCACTATTTTATGTGCCCTGCACCGACAGAAATGCCTTCTTCCCTTTCTCATAAACACCCACTGCCTTCGCCTCCTCATCGGAATGCTACTTGGGCTTTTGCCTGAATCAAAGCTTCCCTAATAGTTTTTCTTTTGATCTCAAATAAATGTTTTCTGTCTCTCACTTGGCAAGGCCTTTAATTTTTAATTAATAAGCATAATCCTTGCTCCCCCATATTCTTCCTAGGATTTCCATATTTTATATAATAATAGCTCCTGTTCATTAAGGACATGTGTGCCAGGCACATGGTAGACCCTTTGTATATATTGTCTTATTGTCAGGACAGAAATCGAGGTAAGTTTTATTCCTCCTTTAAGGTAAGAAAGCTAAGGTACAGAGAGGTTAGCCAACTTGTCCGAGATGACAAGCCAGTAAATGAGAGAACCAAGATTTGAAGAAACATCTGTTTGATTCCAAAACCCATGCTCTTCCCACCACCACACTTTGAGGATTATGTCTTTCTTGTTTGGTGCTAAAGCCTGTCACAAGCATTGTTTTAGAAAGCACAGCATAAGTTTTGTCAGTGGTAAAGCCTAGACCAGAGGTAATTTAAAGGGAGAAAATATTGGTGGAGGGGGTCCCTTCCCTTTTTCTCCAGTCCTGAAGATGATAGATAGATAGATAGATAGATAGATAGATAGATAGATTGCTCTCTGCTTCCTAAAAACACTCTCACACATATGTGTTTATACTTACCTTGTTCCAAGGCTTATAGGAACATAAAAACTGAAGAAAGAGAGAGAGAGAGAGAGAGAGAGAGAGAGAGAGAGAGAGAGGAGTGGGACATGATCCTTCAATGATTGGCAAGCAGAAGACAAACTCATATAAAAAGGGTCCTCAGTTTCTTAGCCTCGGGAACCACCCTACAGTGTCGGCTTTGACCCAGCTACCTGGAATGGAGCTGCCCCAACCTCAGTTATCCGTGCTGCATTCCAAAGCATTCGGGCCTGGCAGTCCTGCGGCAGCATGGGTCATCCCTGTGAGCAGTTCCCACCAGCACCAGCCCAAAGGAGCAGACTGCCCTCCGCCTGCTGCTGTGGCTGGGAAGCCCAATGGGAGTCCTCAGAAGCCGGGCACAGGCCAACCAGTGGGAAGGCGAAGCAAGGGCATTGGCCCCAGTCTCACTGCCAAGCTCACCCAGGAAAGGCGGTGCCTAGGTATACGTGGCAAGAACTGTCTAAAAAATCCATAAAAGGTAACGGTTTCTTAGGCGTTGGATGAGCAGAAAGACACCAAGAAGTCATTGCAGAGTATACAGCATTGCACTAGAAACTATGGATGTTTGCAAACTTGCATTTTGTAAAAGTTCTTGAACATAAACATACCGTATTTGCCGGCGTATAAGACGATTTTTTGGCCCTGAAAAATATGCCTCCAAGTCGGGGGTCGTCTTATACGCCGGGTACACTTCAGAAAGACTGCCCATAGTGCTTGCCCCATGCCATAGTGGCCTCCCGATGCCCGCCCACTTCATTCCACATACCGTTCAGGCATCAGCAGCGCTGCTGGGTGTATGCTCGGCTGTTATGAGATTTTGCTGTTATGCGATTTTACCACACTCGCAAAACCGCACACAGCCGACCATACACCCAGTATGATAGCGCAAAATCGCGAATCGCGATACCATACTG
>NW_006283440.1:549672-554706 GCF_000327345.1 Myotis davidii
ATCTTTCTTCTATCATTGACAGTCCCTCTAGGTTGTGGGCTGCTTGCCTGTGTTCCTGAGAAGCATCTACGGTACCAGTCTATAGAGTGTGTTTTCTTTAGTGAATTACCGGTATGTTTACCGGTAATAAACTTGCACTGTTTTATGTATATGTTTGATTACATACAGCCTTGTGACAGTTTTCCTGCATGTCATAAGCATTTGAATATAAATTAAAATGTTAAAATCAAATCTGATATTATTTTACCTTTTATTTGGTGTGTGGAAGGTGTGCGGAAGAGGGGGTAGTCTTATACAGCGAGTATATAACAAACTCTGTATTTTGAGTGGAAATGTTAGGGGGTCGTCTTATACGCCCAGTCGTCTTATACGCCGGCAAATACGGTAGTTATATCCTGGAGGAGAGGGGCATCATACCCAAATCCTTGGATACCAGAAGCGTGCACACTGTAAATGCATAAATATAATGGAGTCAAGTTTCCTCCCTCTTAAGAGAAAAGAAAGCGTCTGGATTATAGGGAGAAAGGAGAGAGAACTGCCCTCCTCACCGTGAGTAAACGGCTCTCCCTCAGCAGTTCCATTCCCAATGCCCTTATGACATGCTTTGGAGTACAAACTCTTATTTCCAAACCTGGAAATTCTCAGCCCCCACCCCCGCCCTCCCCCACCCCGCCCCGCATTCAGATGTCCAGAGAAAGGGAGTTGGTAGAGGAGGCAAAGGAGACCACTGGGTTGGTCAGCCCTTTTGGAAGTAAATCACAGGAATCAGTTTAGCTCAGGAAAAATGGGGGACTTATCTCACAGACGCTATAGCACAACTGAAAACCTAACCCAGAGGCAGGACAGAGAAACAACTGGGGCTCAAAGACCTAGAATGTTCTAGAATGCTGGGCTCAACCTTCCCAAGATGTTTGCTCCATCTACATTTCATCTTCATTCACTCAGGTTGGCTTTCTCCAGTCTCCTCATCACCACCAGAGGTGGGGCGGGAATCTTTCCCCCCAGTTGCACTTTAAGAAATCCCATGGAAGGGCACGCACTGGCCAAGATTTGGTCAGGTGCTCACCTCTTAACCAATCGACCACGGCCCAAGATGTGTGTGGGAGGGCCTGGGATCAACTCAGCCTTAACTAAATAGGTCAAGGCCCAAGAAATGAGGTTGAGTAAAAACTTGGAAGTCTCCACTTGAGCCCGTGGGCCGGAGGGGTGAAAGCAGCACTTCTCTGAAGAAAAGGAAAGAAGAGCTAAGCAAAAAATGACAGCAGAGATCCCTCCCACGACCAGTCCCCAGGGATCACACAGGTGTCAGACACAAGGGAGTGGACAGGCCTGGCAGACGGAACTTCCTAAAGCAATTTGTTTGCTGACAGGATGCTACCTCCCCTCACCCACAGCAGGAGAGACTCTCCCTGGGCTATGGGAGGCACAGAGGTCGGGGACCCTGAAGCCAAAAGCCACAATATCTCCACTCACATACAGAGTGAAGGGTAGGGGCTTGGAAGGGTATAGACTGTTCTTTCTCAGTATTTCTCTGCAAATAAATAATGGATATGAGGTTAAAACAGGAAAATAAATGAGTGTCTACCATATCCTACGTTACGGAAATGGTATAACTATATATGCACCAAACAGTAGAAATGTGGTAGTGAAATCATTTATGAAGAATACTCTACAATAAATGCATTTTAAGTTTTTAATAAAAGATATTTAATAATCCCTAGTAGTTCTCAGTCCTTCTTGGTTTTGTGGTTTCTCTCTGACCTCTTGCAGTTCTTCCAGGTCTCACAAGACCTTGTTGCTAAAAAGGAAAAAAAAAAAGGTGGTTTCAGTCATTCATTTGATGACAACATAGTGTGTCCATGTTCCGGGACAGGTACTGTGCTAAGTGCCATGAGCACAGGACTGAGTGAGACAAAAACTGCCCCTGCCCTCGGGGAGCTTGCACTCTAAGAGGGTGCACAACCATGAGCAAGTCCTGTGGATGGGATCTTAAGCAGAAGAAGTTCAGGGGCCCATGAACATCTCAAATGAGTGACCCTATCATCGCACATAAAAGGAACACCCCGGCCTGCTGTGGTTCAGGTTCAGAGCAGGACACCGCCCTCCTCAGAGCAGAGAAGATCTCCGGGCGCACACAGACCAACTAAAATTGATAGGAGTGGCTCTCTGTGGCTCTCTGTTTAGCTCTAGGTTCCCAAAGTAAAGTTAAACCATAGATTGGGCAGTTCTCAGCCATTGTCCACCAAATGTCTGCAGTGGCGCTGTGTTCAGTTCATGGGCATCCTGCAGGGAAACAGAAGAAAGCTCTTCTCTCCTGGATTCAGGGGAGTGAGCTGTTGGTCCCCCTTTAAATGCAAGATGAAAAAAAAATGCTCATTCTAAAAAAACAAATAAAAACTGAATTTTCTAGAAGATAATGTATAACGTGGACTGCATGGACATATGAGATGTTTTCATGAATCCTGGATGAAAGTTTAAAGATGGTGGGCAATTTTGAAAGGTGAGTAGGTTCTAAAGAATAACTATAGCACTCGGGTAAGTCTAGGTAACTCTGCAGTAACCATGACCCTGAGAAATCTCAGTGGCTTAAACAGCAATGGCCTGTTTCTTGCTTGCACCACATATACAGCCACATGGCAGGGGCCCACCCACCCTAAGCCCTTCAGGGTTGATGGAGGATGCACACATTTCCACAGTAGCTGGTGGTAGGAAAGCTGGGTGTGGTGAACCATGTGTTGGCTCCAACACCTTCTGCCTGGAAATGACACACATCACAGATGCTTACTTTCTTTTTTCTTCCTGTTCTTTTTTTTTGGGGGGGGGGCCATCATTACCCACATGGCTATAGCTCATTTAAGTGGGGCAAGAGAGTACCATACTACCTCAATGACTGATTTCATACAAAAATGATGATCATTCAGAATGCTATTTTTAAGGACTAGAAATCTAATTCAGCTATATTCAATGTTGAACATGTTTTAATTTTTAGAAGATATTTTCCAAGACTTTAATCACTGGGCACTGGATTGATGCCTGGAGGGGTGGAGTATAATTACCCTCCCCTAGAATCTGGGCTGGCTGTAGTAGACTGACCAGCAGGATGAGGCAGAAGTGATGTTCTGGAACTTTTGAGATTAAGGCATGAGAAGCCTCGCAGCTCCCGCCTGGTCCCTAAGGACCTATGATGAGCAGAGCGCATGCCAACCTGGGATGCACGTGGAGCATGAGGTGCTGGCACTGGGGTCCCTGAGCTGCCATGTAAGCAGTCCACTAACCCCAGTATCACCACGCTGAGGAGGCCACGTGGAGAGACTGGGAGACACACCAGGGGAGACATGCTCCCAACGGACATGAGGTGGTTTCCATCTTTGGGATAAATGTATTTCTGCCTTCTGGATGTTGTATCTTTGGGAGTAATCATACCCCTAACTGATGTGCTCAGGCTCTAATTCCTGAGGGTGAAGATGTTTGATCCTAAGAGTTTGGGGAGGAATAGGAGTCTAGGTTCTCAAAGGGAAGGGAGGGGAGAGAAATCGTTTTGGGTTATTGCCCGTGGTGAGATGCACTTGTGTGACAGCCAGCAATCAGCATAACAATAAAGCACACCCTCACTTAATAGCTGACAAAGGAGGCAAGAACATACAATAGGGCATAGACAGTCTCTTCAGTAATTGGTGTTATAACAGATACATGCAAAAACATCAAACTAGACTGTCTTACACTATACACAAGAATAAAGTCAAAATGGATTAAAGACTTACATGTTAGACTTGGAATCATAAACATCCTATAAGAAAAGATAGGCAGCAAAATCTCAGACATTTCTCGTAGTAATATCTTTTCTGCTATATCTCCTCCCCCCCGTGAGGACCACCCTGACCTGGCAGCAGGCTGGGCTCTGAGAAGACTTGAGGTGGGACATGGGTTCATCTTTCCACTGAAACCCCAGTCACCTGATGGAAGCTGTTTGGTTCTTTTGAGGAGAAATAATAAACAGCAGCTCCTTTCCTCACGCAAGCTGTTAACAACTTGAAAAAAATCCCCCCAAATGTTTATAAACTGAGGACTAAAACTTCCCATTTCTTCTGCTAAAGCTGATGATGGTGGATGTGGCTTGATGTCTTGTAGCCTCACATACTGTCTCCATGAACCCCAGAATTAGTCTGATGGCATCACCTAGTCACAGAGCGCATTGGATGACAATGGGTCCCCAATGTGGGCAAAAGTCATGACATGAAGGACCCCAGGAAATCACAGCTTCCTGTGGGCACCTGGAGGAAGAGACAGAGGTGCTGACACGAACAGCCCAATGTATCTCTCCCAAATGGATGGATTAACTAAGAGTCAAAGAGAGACCAAGAGTATTACGCTAATTGCACCCGCTTCCAAAGGAAGAAAACAGTAGGAATGGGGAGGAGCACCTCCCCCTGATGGTGGAGTATCTAGCTGGTGGCCTTGCAAGGTGGGTGTGGGCCTTGGCCCTAGCAACACAAAGCTACAGCAATCGTGTTGGTCTTAAAACCTGAAATACAAGTTCACCAGATCTTGTGCTGGCTTCTCGCTTCATGTCAGCAAGCATTTATTACATGTCTGCTATAAACATCGCCCTTTGGTGTGTGACCCTAACTTTAAGGACATGCGTTAATGAGGGAAGAGGGTAAGCTGCTGGAACGCAAGCCTTCATTCAAAGGCTCTGTATGCCATGCACTCTAACCAGGTTCTAGAATAAGGAGACGAACAGGACAAGACCCTGCCATTCAGGAGCTGTATATTGAGACAGACAAGTATAGAACAGCAGTACCTACTGGGAGGGGAGCATGACCTCACCATCCTGAAAGTGAAGAAGCAGTCAGCTCTGCCTGGGGTGGGGCTGGGGTGAAGGCGCACAGGAAACATGAGGGCTGAGCTGAGCCTTGGGAAAAGAGCGGGGTTTGCCAAGTTAGGGAACAGCTTCCCGGAAGGTGTGGAGAAACCAAGTCGTCTGCCCAGACTACACCAGGTCCCGCACTCAACAGATGTTCCTTGAGCATTCCT
>NW_006283440.1:554728-564507 GCF_000327345.1 Myotis davidii
AGTCACTTTTGGACTCGGTGTTGAAAGAGAGGCACAATTCCTGTTATTGGGGAATTTATTGTTCCACTCTATAGAAGTGAGAGCAGCCCTGGCTGGTGTGGCTCAGTTGGTTGGAGCGTGGTCCCATACACTGAAAGATCACAGGTTCGATTCCCAGTCAGGGCACACACTCAGGTTTCAGGTTCTATCCCCAGTGGGGATACATATGGAAGGCAACTAATGTATGTTTCTATCTCACATTGATGTTTCTCTCTGTGTGTGTCCCCCTCCCTTCCTCTCTCTTTGAAAATCAATAAAATAAAACATATGCTTGGGTGATAATTTTTTTTTTAAAGTGAGAGCATTGGAAGGCAAAACTAGAAAGGTGAACAGGGGTCAGATCACAGAAGGTCTTGTGCATCATGCCGTAGAGGTTGGGCTTAACCCAAAGCCTGTTCCCAGTCCATTGTCCCCACATCATGCTACAGAACAAGCTTGTCACGGGATGCACCACATCACCCTCTGGGTCCAAAGTGGCCATGCTTGTGATGATGGAAACAAGGATGTCCAGCACAGAAATGGCCTTTCATGTTCTAGAAGTGCAGGAAGCCTTTTCATCTTTTTTCCAAGCCATAACGACACTAGAGAAAATAAACCAAAGTTAAAACTAGCATCTGTACCATTATTATACTTAACACTGAAATGCAACATATAAAACTGAAATAAAACTTTTGAAAGTACCTAAGAATTAAGTGAAGTCTCAGAATGTCTTCCAGGCCAATAGAGAAATAAACAGAAAAGGAAGGCATTTATAATAAATTCCAAAGACCTGACCGAATTTCTTCTAACTTTCAGGACTGCTAGTTTTCCCCTTCCTTTGCTTAAACTCCAAAGATGTTTAGATTAATCTGGAAGATAGTGTCTTGGAGGCAGTTAAAGAGGAAAACACAATTCAAAAACGAATAATTATTGGGCACCTGTATGCTCTAGGCTTGGTGTTGCAGCACATGAGAAAAGTGAATTGTCTTTTTAATCAATATTTAATGGTTCATGTTTTACATTTAATGAATAAAATGTCATTATGCTCAGTCTAAATATGTTCCTAAAAGTAAAGTTCCAGTCCATGTTGGTTTTTATAAGAGGAAAAGGGATATTCTTTATTGTAATAAATTAATCTGAAACAGTTGTGTGTGTTTGGGGGGGGGGTGCATTGCTTAAGTGTTTGATAAAAAAATGTAAGCCCTTGTGCAAATGTCAAGTGTTTGTTTTTTTTTTCTGATGCTCAGAAGGTAGAATCTTTCTTTAGAAAAGCGAAAATTATCCCCTTCCAACTGAGACACAAAAATAATGATGGCAGTATATATTGCTGACCTGGAAATGTACTGTTTGGTGTCCGCGGAAGGTTGTTGTCTACAATTCAACACCAAAAGGAGTCCCCCATTTGGAATGCGGCGAAGGGAGACTTTATTAGATGTAAACAGCTCGGTTATAATATGGCCTGGCGGCATGGCTGTGAGGTGGCCTCTGGGCGGGGTGGCCCCTGGGCGGGGTGGCCCTGGGGGGTGCTGCAGCTCCGCTCTACTCTGCCTGCACCGGAGGGACAGCCTGTCTCTCCCCCACTCCGCGTGGCAGTTCCCGTCCCCCCAGTGACACAGCTTTGCTCCACTCTGGTCTGATGAGACAGCTTCGGTGTTACAGCCCAGCCTGGGAAATGCAGTCTTCCGGGGAAAGGACAAGTGCGCTCCCAGGGCCAGAGGGGAGCTGACAGATAGAAGCCTGAATGGTCCCTGAATGGGACCACATGAGAACTCCAAGTCTTCACAGTTTGCTTGATCCAAAAAGCACTGTCTCGATTGGATGGAATAGAAGCACTGTGTTCAGTGAAGATGCTAATGAGGATACAGCTGCACAGTTCTGATTGGATGAGGAAAGTCTTCGTTTCATTGGTTGAAATCTGATTCCAGGAACTCCGTTATAAGGGCTGGCTCAGTGCAGGCAGGCAGTTCAGTGCAGGCTTCTCCCTGAGCGTGGCTTGTCTGGGAGGCCCCTGTTTAGCCATGCCTGCTAGGCTTTGTTTTTTAATGACAGCCCAATTAGCCACCAGGAGCCCTTCACTCTCAAGGTCAACATTGGCTTACCTGTCTCTCTGTTCTGGCTTTTTTCAAGCTGGAGGGAGGAGAAAAGTGTGGGTCTTTGAGCCTCTCATTCCAGTTGGAAAGCAGAGTTGACAGACAGGCTATTCATTCACGAACACTCCTGGACACTGTGGTAGTCACTGAGGTTCTTCACAATGAAATGTGAAAGCTCCAAGTATAATGTGTGACTCAGCATGCTCCCTTCTCCAGGAGTCCATGACCACGGAGGCACGTGGCAAGGTGGCACCTCTGCGCCTGAGTTCATTTGCTAACGAGATCTTCTCAGTAGGAAATAAAGTTGTTGCATTCGGTCACAAAATCTGAAGTTGTTATTCTAGCATAACAGAGCCCCTGGCAACGGACTGTCCGTGTGACCACTGTGGTGCTAGGCTTTGAGGACAAGATGGTAGCGGGAAACTCTTTCCTACCCAGGAACTCCTGCCTCAGGGAAAAAGAGAGACAGGAAAACAACCGTGAAGCCACAGATAGACACAGGTGGAAGGTAAACCCAGCCTCAGGGAATTCAGAGATGAAGGCAAGTGGTGAGATATGTTTCTTTCCTGTAAAACAGATAGGGGAAAGATGAGAAAAATCTCTTACCTATTTGGTTGCAATCTGATATAAACTTGACATGGTCTGTGCTATTTATGCTGAAGTGAGAGAATCGTTTATATGCTAGTGAAAGGCGTGATATATTTAAGTGTTTGTATGAAAATTCTAGTTCCAAGATGGCAAATGGGAGTCATATTTTCAGCAGAAAAGTAGTGGCTGCCTGGCATTTCACTTGAGAAAGGTGATGCTGCTGCAGCCCAGCTCAGGAGCAGATGATGTGATCAATTAGCCGTGTCTGCCTGGTGTTTAGGAGAGCAGAGCCCACGTGTTACTATTTGCCAGCCTATGTCTAGCTGAGAGAAGAATTATTTGACAGCTTATCATGACTTCCCGGCCCAGGAAAAAGTGGGATAGCGTTGGGGAACTCACATTATAAATTACGGCATGTGCTCTGAGAAATAACAACAACAAAATACTATACAATTTCAGCACCCCCTCCCACATACAGCAACATAGTTATGTAAATAAGGCTAACATACACGAAGAAGAAAAATACACATTATCTCTTGGTTGCACCGTCTTAACTCTAAGTTCTTTTTTTATTAAATAATTTTTATTGCTTGAAGTATTACAAAGAGTATTACATATGTCTCCTTTTTTTCCCCGCTTGACATTCCCCCGGCCCCTACCCCCTAGTGTCTTGTGTCCATTGGTTATTCTTATATGTATACATATAAGTCCTTTGGTTGATCTCTTAACGCCCCCACCCAACCCTCCCCAGGCTTCCCACTGTAGTTTGATAGTCTGTTCAATGCTGCTCTGCCCCTGCATCTACCCCTGTTCATCAGTCTATACTGGTCCCCATTATCTGGCCCAGCCTCACTGGGGCCGTTTCATCCTCACCAGGGCCATCTCAACCCCACCGGGGCAGTCTCAACCTCACCAGGGCCGTCCTGACCTCACCGGGGCCGTCTTGATCCTGCCGGTGCTGTACATCGCCAGGGTCGAACTCTAAGTTCTTATGATAGCGAATAGGCTAAGCTACTGCTGCAAAAAGACCTCAAATACAGCGGCATTATTTCTCTTTCACAAAATAGTTCATGAGCAGCTCTGCCATCTTCTCATGTGGCTCTAAGGTCTAAGGCAGGGTCTTAGGCAGAGTCACAGCAGATGATAGCTCTGAGTGGAAGTCTAGGAAAAGAGACATTATCTCTGATGAGCAGGGCTTATTTCCACTCACATTCCATAGGCCCCAACTTGGTCTGTGATCACACTGACATTCAAGGGAATCTGGAAAATGTACCCCCTAGAGAGGCAGCCATGTGCTTAGCTTCAACTCAGAGTGTTCTATTACTAAAACCAAGAAAAGGAAGATGTATAGACCCGAAGAGTCAGCAGTCTCCAACGCTGCTATAGGAGAAGAGAGAGACCAATTTATTCCAAAGAATTCAGGAAACTCCTTCATGAAAGTAGGAAGAGTAAAAGCGACAAAGGACCTAAATTGATCAAGAAGAAAGGAGTGAGACTCAAAACTAGGATTTTCTAAAATGTTTACCTATAACATTCACCAATTGGTGAATGTTCACCAATCATCACTAATAATAAGACATGTCAGCATCACGTACCTCCTGACATTGTTCTGAGAAAGGCAGAACATGGACTTGCCCTCTTGCTGAAAATGTATAACATCAATCTAATCATGAGATAATATTACTTAAACCCAAATTGAGGGACTTTTTACAAAATAGCTAGCTAAATACTCTTCAAAAGTGTCAAGATCCTAAAAGACAAGGAACTAAGGAATTAGCCCAGATTGGGGGCGGAAATGAGACCTGACAACTAAGTGTAATGTGGACCAAAAAAAGGACATTAATGGGAAAAAAATTCAAATGAACTGTAGATTAGTTACTGTGCTTTAGCGATGTTAATTTCCTGGTTTTGATAGCTGTACTATGAACATGAAGATTTTTACTATAAGGAAAGCTGGGTGAATATTATATGGGAACATGCTACTATTTTTGCCACTTTTCTGTAAGTCTAAAATTATTTCAAAAGGAAAAGTTTTAAAAAGCCCCTGTCATATTATATCAACATATTTCAACTGAAAGTCTGATGAAGGCATGGAGTCAGAGACCTGGCCCATGAAGGTGTTTGCCTCTTCTACTTTCTGGGCTATTTTAAAAGTATTTTAACTCATTCCTTTATTCATTCCTCAGCCCTGAAGTCTGAAGGCTCCATTTTCATGTCTGATTATCCCATTGTCTTCCTTGGGAGCTATGGTGGGCTTCCCGTTGCCTGGTGAAGTACACACACAATCTTTACAGCAACCTGCAGGCCCTTAATAGTCTAGCCCAAGCATGTCAAACTCAAAGGCTAACACGGGCCAAATAACCAAGGTTTAAGTTTATGTGGGCCACAAAAAAACAAAAGCTTGAATTTTCATAAAAACGTAGGTTTATTTCGATGGAGACATGCTGAATACAAAGGGCTAAAATAAATGGGTAATTCTTAACATAAAATAATGGAACATTTTAATAAAAATTAATATTTTTTCTTGAACATTAACTTACCAGACACTGAATAACTTCACAAATTACTAAGTGTGATGCAAATAAACCTATTTTTCTTGTTCTCTGAAAGTGAAACATTTCCTGTTGCGCACACCAAACAAGTCAGTTCAAGACTAATGACATGGCAATTGGCTGCTAAAATATTCGCTGCTAGTATTAGTGGAGAGAAATGGTGTGCCTGCACATAAGGCACATAAGGGAAATGAATGCAACATGATTATAGTAATCAGTCATTAGTGAACATTGTAGTTCATTATTAATAATCCTACATAATAAAGAGGTAATATGCCGGGTAAGGGTGATCAAGCTGGCAGACAGAAGCAGTGAGGGGCAATCAGGTAGACAGGCAGGCAAGTGGTTAGGAGCCAGCAGTCCTGGATTGTGAGAGGGATGTCCGACTGCTGGTTTAGGCCCAATTCTGGATCAGGCCTAAATCGGCTGTCAGACATCCCCCGAGGAGTCCCAGATTGGAGAGGGTGCAAGTTGGGCTGAGGAACACCCCCACCCCCTCCCCTCCAGTGCACAATTTCGTGCACTGGGCCTCTAGTTAGGTATAACAGGATATTGTAAAAATTAAGTTATGAAACTTTTATTAAAAACATTTACTAAAACATTTCCTATCATTTTGTTGGCTGGGCCCCAAAAATATTTGTTGTGGGCTCCATGTGGCCATTGGGCCGTAGGTTTGACATGCTTCATCTAGCCCAAACCAGATTTTTCATTCTCAATGCCTGCCACTTCCAAACATTCACTCTCCTCTCCAATCCCACGAAACTTCTCACATTATCGAATATCCCATTTCTATCCCCACCTCCTGGAATTCATACTTACTCTCCTGACCACCTGCAATGTCTTCCTATGTTTCCTTAGAGACTCAGCCTAAACATCACTTTCCCTTCATTGCCCTCTATAATTCCTCTTAGAAGAACTGTTTTCAAGGAAGATTTCAAGATGGCACCCTACAGGACGGCAGTGAGGGAGAGAGTGTGAGTGAGTGCGGGAGCGAAAGGGGGGTGCATGGATATGTGGGACATGAGTGTGTGTGAGTGAGGAACAGTTAGATTCTGCAGGACTTTTGAGGGCTGGCGGACCAGGATCCCATAGCTGGGCAGCCTCTGCTACTGCAGCAAATCTCTCCTGGGGCAGCAGGCTCTGCCGCAGTGTCCGCGCCATCTTGAAGGGGAGAGCTGCTGTGACTGGGAGTCCAGCCTCACCTCCACCCAAAGAGACCTCAGACACCACGTGGGACCCTACGCCACACCGGTCAGGGACCTGCTGCCTCGGCTGTGAACCCGTGAACACCGAGACGCCATCCTCCCTAGCCATGGGCTCCTAAAAAGTTTGTCTGGGGGGAGACAAAATGGCAGCCAAATAGGTGGATGTACCTGTGCCTTCTCACAGAGCAGATAGAAGAAATAATTAAATAGAATAACATCCACCCGGAATTAGTGAATTAAACACAGCTGGTGAGAAAACCTGCAGCCGGAAAGGACAGAGGATGCCTTGAGAATGGTAGGATCAGGGATTTGGGCTGGAGAGGGAGACGCCTGACCACCGGGACGAGAGGGTCAGAAGGAAACTGCACTACACCACGTCCGTGTCCATTGGGGACACGTATAACACTCAACTGTGGAAGGGGGACCACAGGGCTGCTGGCAGCCAGGGACTCTACATCTAAGTCCACAGCCATGAGGGGCTGCGCCCAGAGAGGCAGCCTGAAGTTCTGCACTGGCCAAGCAGTGATGCAGTTGCTCTGCCTTTATATTTTCCTTGCTTTTACTTGCTAAACCCAGTAAATAGGATCTTTTAATTACAAACACTCACTGAAGCTGCGATGCAGGTGGAGGTGCAGTTTTGTGGAGGCTGGGGAGCAAGACAGGGAGAGGTACCAGGAATCCAGTTCTGGGACATTCCGTTCCTCCAACGCTAAACAGCCATTTTTCTCCTAAAGAGCCAGCCCCTCTGAGCAGCACATCTTCACAAAGCCTTGAGCTCTGCTGGGAAACAAGGAATCTGAATACCCCCAGGGAGCCCTCAGGGATTGGGTTGAGGGGCCATTTGGTCCCAGAAACTAATACAGCAACACCCTCACCTACAGCCTGTGTCAGAAATAGTCGCTTGTGTAAATATGACTGAAATCAGGCAGAAAAACAAAGCAGGCAGAATGGTCCCACCTGCCTGAAACCAACGCTGTGGAGACAGACACAGAGGAGCGGTGGATCGCTGGGAACTTCAATACAGTGCTGACTACCTAACAGGAAACTGCTAAGTGGCAGTCAGAACAGTAGGGAGGGGTTTTAAACCAGCCTCTTGGGACATTAAAACTCAACTGAAGTCAATGACACTTCACTGCCGCACTTTTTTATCTTTTACTTAAGAAAGAAAGAAATAAAAATTTTTCTTTATTTTATTTTTTTAACCTTTTGTTTTTTTGGATTAGTGTTCTTCATTCTATTTTTATATCATTATTTTACTTTATCTCATTTTTTTCTTTTTTGCCAACCTTTTCTTCCTCACTTTTCCCTCTTTCATCCTGTTTCTCTTCTCCTGTTCCTGCTTTAGTTTTTCTTTCTCCTTTCTTTTTACCCCTTGTTGAAAATTGATCTTCTTTATCTGCTTTATTGATGTGTTACTATTAGAGTAGTCTCTGTTGGCTTACTCATATATCTAATTTCCTCTCTCTGCTCCAAGTCCATGCACCTTTCTCTTTTCTCTTTCTTCACTAACCAACTTGTTATGCTTTTATTTTTCCTCTCCTCTCTTGCTCTCTTCTTCTCCTAATCGCTTAATTAGTTCAATTCACCAAACTCAAGCCTATTTGCTCTCTACCCTATTCTCCTTTTCCAAAAATAGATGACTAGATAGATAGATAGATAGATAGATAAAAGAAAGGGAACTTTTTTGTCTTTTTATTTTATTAGTATTGATTATTTTGTTTTTTACTTTTCTTCTTATCCACTCATTCTCTTTCTACCTCCTCTATGGTGAACTGAGGCCAATCCCCCACTCATTCAATTCCTTTACTTTACTTTCTGGAAATAAGCTCTGCCTCTTCAGATTCAGCGCCCCCCCCTCCCCGCCTCTTTTTTTTTCTGGGTGCTTGTTGTTTTCATTTTTTGGTTTATTAGTTTGTTTTATGAAGGTTTCTCCCGATATATGTATATTTTTCCCCTTCTTTTTTCTTTTCTCTCTTACCCTTTTTCCTTTTCTCAGCATCACTTTTGTGCTTTTTTCTCTCCCCTAATTCTCTTTTATCTGATGGTCATTATAGGGGTTTCTTGGGGTTATCGGTGTTATGAGTACATTCGTGTTTTGTTCCCTCTGTGTCATGTCTTGTTGAGTTGTATTTTGTGCTTTTCGGTCAGTGTGGTGGAGAGTGAGCCACATAACCAGACACACTGAGAGGAGCAAATATGGGGAGACAAAGAAACAACCCCCATACAAAACAAAAGGAGGAATCACCAGAAAAGGAGTAAACAAAATGAAGGCAAGCAATTTGTCAGAGAAATAATTCAGAGCAATGGTCATAAGGACACTGGAAAGGATGGAAGAAAAATTCAACAACATGTATAAGAATCAAAAGGAAAGAAGAAGAACCAGGAGGAAATGAAGAACGACATAGCTGCAATAAAGAACACAATGGAAAGCATCAGTAGTAGAATAGAAGAAGCTGAGGACCGTATCCACGAGCTAGAAGACAAGGTAGGAAAAAATACCCAAGCAGAGCAGCAACTGGAAAAAAAATTAAAAAGCAAGAGAGCCTACGGGAGCTGTGGGACAACATGAAACAAAACAATATCCACATAATAGCGGAGCCAGAAGGAGAGGAAACTGAATAAGGAATAGAAAACCTGTTTGAAGAAATAATGACAGAAAACTTCCCTGATATTGGGAAGAAAAAACTCACACAAGTTCAAGAAGAGTCCCAAACAAGATGAACCCAAAACAACAGACACCAAGATACGTCATAATTAAGTTGGCAAACACCAACGACAAAGTAAGGCTGCCAGAGAGAGACAGAAAGTTACCTATAAGAGTCTCCCATTAGACCAGGAGTGGGCAAACTTTCTGACTCGAGGGCCACAATGGGTTCTTAAACTGGACCGGAGGGCCGGAACAAAAGCATGGATGGAGTGTTTGTGTGAACTAATATAAATTCAAAGTAAACATCATTACGTAAAAGGGTACGGTCTTTTTTTTATTTTTAGTTTTATTCATTTCAAACAGGCCGGATCCGGCCCACGGGCCGTTGTTTGCCCACAGCTGCATTAGACTATCAACTGATTTCTCAACAGAAACACATCAGACCAGACGGAAATGGAATGAAATATACAAAGTGATGCAAAGCAAGGGACTGAATCCAAAGTCTCTTCAAATTCAAGAAGCTAGAAATCATATCAAGCATCTTCTCAGATCACAGTGGCATAAAATTAGAATTCAACTACAAAAAAAACAATGAAAAAAATCAAACACTTGGAGGCTAAATAGCATGCTATTAAACAATGATTGGATTACCAAAGAGATCAAAGAAGAAATAAAAAAC
>NW_006283440.1:565040-569803 GCF_000327345.1 Myotis davidii
TGAAGGATGGTATAATATCCACAAATCAATAAATGATACATCACATAAACAAATTGATAGACAAAAAAATCACATAATCATATCAATTGATGAAGAAAAGCATTTGACAAAATCCAACACCCTTTTTTGATAAAAACTCTCAGCAAAGTGGGAATAGAGGGATCATACCTCAACATAATAAAATCCTTATATGACAAACCTACAACCATCATCAAACTCAATGGGCAAAACCTAAAACCATTTCCCCTCAGAACAGGAACAAGACAGGGATGCCCACTTTCACCACTCCTGCTCGACATAATACTGGAAGTACTAACTATAACAATCAGACAGGAAGAAGAAATAAACGGAATCCAAATTTAAAAAGGAGAAATAAAACTGTCATTATTCGCAGATGACATGATATTGTATATAGAAGACCCTAAAAACTCCATAAAAAAACTACTAGACTTAATAAATGAATTTGACAATGTAGCAGGATACAAAATTAACACGCAGAAATAAACAGCTTTTTCATACACCAATACTGGACTCACAGAAAGAGAAACTAAAAACACAATCCCATTTACCATTGCACTGAAAAAATTAAGATACCTAGGAATAAACTTAACTAAGGAGGTAAGACTTGTACTCAAAAAACTACAGGACATTGAAAACAGAGATAGAGGAAGACATAAACAAATGGAAGAACATACCATGTTCATAGATTGTTAGAATCAACATTATTAAAATGTCCATACTACCCAAAGCAATCTACAGATTCAATGCAATCCCTATTAAAACACAGATCTAGAACAAATACTCCAAAAATTTATACGGAACAAAAAAAGACACTGAATAGCCTCAGCAATCCTGAGAAACAAGAACAAAGTTGGAGGGATCATAATATCTGATATGAAACTATACTACAAAGCCATTGTAACCCAAACAGCTGGGATAAAAATCCTAAGAAGCCATAGGAAGCAAAATATCAGACATATATTGTAGCAATATCT
This sequence comes from Myotis davidii, assembly GCF_000327345.1. NCBI lineage: Eukaryota > Metazoa > Chordata > Mammalia > Chiroptera > Vespertilionidae > Myotis > Myotis davidii. Next base: position 566,036 of record NW_006283440.1, read on the forward strand.
TTACTGATACAGCTCCTAGGGCAATGGAAACTAAGGAGAAAATAAACAAATGGGACTACATCAAAATAAAAAGCTTCTGCACAGCAAAAGAAACCATCAACAAAACAAGAAAGCCAACTGCATGGGAGAACGTATTTGCCAATGTTACCTCCAAGGGTTTAATCTTCAACAGTTACAAGGAACACATACAATTTACTGAAAGGAAGATAAACAATCTAATCAGAAAATGGGCAAAGGACCTAAATAGACACTTTTCGAAAGAGGACATATAGAGGACCAAGAGACATATGAAAACATGCTCAAAGTTCCTGGTGCATTTGAAACCTCTTTTACCAATATACAAATAAACTTTTCAATTGAAGGAGGAGGCTGCTTTCTAATATTGTTAAACAATGTTGTAAAACAACAATGCGGTACTATCTCACACCTGTCAGAATGGCTATCATCAACAAATCAACAAACGACAAGTGCTGGAAAGGATGGAGAGAAGAAGGAACCCTCCTGCACTGCTGGTGGGAATGCAGACTGGTGCAGCCAGTGTGGAAAACAGTATGGAGATTCCTCAAAAAATTAAAAATGGAATTCCCATCAGGCCCAGTAATTCCACTTCTGGGAATATATCCCAAGAAACCAGAAACACCAGTCAGAAAGGACATATGCACCCCATGTTCATAGCAGTACAATTTATAATGGCAAAGATTTGGAAACAGCCTAAGTGCCCATCAGCAAATGAGTGGATAAAAATCTGTGGTACAGCCGTTACCAGTTTGGCTCAGTGGATAGAGCATCGGCCTGTGGACTGAAAGGTCCCAGGTTTGATTCCGGTCAGGGGCATGTACCTTGGTTGCAGGCACATCCCCAGTGGGGGGTGTGCAGGAGGCAGCTGATCGATGTTTCTCTCTCACTGACGTTTCTAACTATCTCTCTCCCTTCCTCTCTGTAAAAAATCAATAAAATATATTTTTTTTAAAAAATCTGTGGTACATTTACACAATGAAATACTACACTGCTATAAAAAAAGAAGGAACTTTTATTATTTGCAACAGCAGGGAGGGACCTGGAGAGAATTATGTTAAGCGAAATAAGCCAGCTGGAGAAAGATAAATATCACATGATCTCACTCATATGTGGGATATAATGAACAACGTAAGCTGATGAACAAAAATAGATCCAGAGACAAAGAAACACTGAACAGACCATCCAACCTCAGAGAGAAGGCAAGGGAGGAGAGGGGGTAAGGGGTCAATCAAAGGACTTGTATGCATGAATATTAGCATAACCAATGGACACAGACACTGAGGCAGTGGGGGCTTGTCCTGGGGGGCAGGAGTGGGCAGGGGTGGGTGGTCAATAGGGGGAAAAGGAGATGTATGTAATACTTTAAACAATAATAAAAAAAGAAGTACTTACACTTGAGGTTTTCTTATCACTCTGTAGCTCTTACTAACATTGTGATTTATCTATTCCTTTATGGTCCAGTATGGTGGTTAGTTCTTGGATAACAAAGACAAAGGACAGGACCTCTGCTCCCAAGGAGTTTCTGAGGGGTGACTAGGCTAGTGGGTGAGTGATCAATCATATGGTGGAGGTCAACATAGAGAATAGTTCACCCTTGAGCAACACATGTTTGAACTGCAGAGGCCACTTATATGCAGATTTTTTTCACTAAGTACTATAAATTTTCTTAATATTTTCTTTTCTCTAACTTACTTTATTGTAAAAATAAAGTATACAATACATATAACACATAAAATATGTGTTATTTGACTGTTTATGTTATTGATAAGGGCTCTGGTCAACAGTAGGCTATTAGTAGTTAAGTTTTGTGGGAGTTCAAAGTTATAGGAAGATTTTTAACCGCTCAAGGGGCCAGTGTCTCTAACCTCCCCTAACCTCCAAATTGTTCAAGGGTCAACTATAGAAGTTAGGCAGTCTCTCAGGAGAGATGGCCCATGAGTTGGTCTTGAAGAATGAATGATGATTCCCAATTTTCCCATTGGACAGTCCATTCATTCCACATCATATTGCTCTCCTCTTCCATCTCCTCAAATTCTGCTGACTCATCTAACTCAATTACCTGTTCAACTCAATTGGAAACTTTCTATACAGTCTTTTATAAAAAGCAGGAACATTAATGACAACAGTTGGCTCATTCTTGCTTAAATATGCATGTTGTCCTCAAAACCTTAGGAGACCCACCTTATCTTGACCATATCTTGACCCTCCTTACCAATAGGTTGGGAATTCTTTGCAAAGCAAATATTACAGCCTATGCCCTCTTGCAGTATGGGACACCTCAGAGGATGTCCACCTGCTGGCTGAGGCCTGCTCCCTGGGGGATCAGGCCCAAGCTGGCAGTCAGACATCCTTCTGGCAGCCTGGGAGCCCTTGGAGGATGTCCACTTACCAGCAGGGAGCAGACCTAAGCTGCAGTCATCCTTAGCGCTGCTGAGGGGGCAGGAGATGCTCCCACCACCACCGCTGTGCTGGCAGCCATAAGCCTGGCTTGTGGCTGAGCAGAGCTCCCCCTGTAGGAGTGCACTGACCACCAGGGGACAGCTCCTGCATTGACTATCTGCCCCCTGGTCAGTGTGTGTCATAGTTACCAGTCATTCCCAGTTGTTCTGCTCTTAGGGTCAATTTGCATATTACCCTTTTATTATATAGGATAGAGGCCTGGTGCATGGGTGGGGGCTGGATGGTTTGCCCTGAAGGGTGTCCTGGATCAGGGTGGGAGCACCGCTTGAGTGCCTGGCCAGCCTGGGTGAGGGTCTGAGGGCCATTTTCAGGCTGGCCAAGCTCCCCGGTGATGGAAGCTCTCAGCCTCTCCATTTTTTCTTTTCTTTTTTATATTCTGGGATTTATTTACCTTCTATAATTGAAACTTTGTTGCCTTGAGTGGAGCTTAGAGCCGGCAGCAGCATGTAAGCTTGGCCTCCTTCTTGCTCCAGCTCCGTGGCCACGGCCCGCTGAAAGCAGGTATCTGGGGTGTATTTATCTTCTATAATTGAAACTTTGTTGCCTTGAGTGGAGCTCAGAGCCGGCCAGGGCAGGCGGAAAACTTGGCTTCCTCCATCACTGGGGCAACCAAGCCTCCTGCTTGCTCCAGCTCGGTGGCTGCCGACCGCCATCTTGGTTGGGCTAATTTGCATATAGTCACTCTGATTGGCTGATGGGCATGGCTTAAGGCATAGTGAAGGTACGGTCAATTTGCATGTATTTCTTTTATTAGTGTAGAATGATCAAAATATTTAGATTTCAAAGAAAATAGCAATGAAACATATTCTACAATTTTTAAACTCACTACTTAAATATGATAAAAACTATAACTGTTAATGATGAACCAAGAGTATTTGTTAATATTGTTTATGCCTGTAGTTCTCAAACTGTGTGCCTGGGCACTCAGGGGGGCTCCAATGAACACCCAAAGACATGATAGAATATTTTAATTTGGGGGGTAAATGCAGAGCTACTTGACATGTCAGATACTGAATGAACTACTAGCTTAAGGGAGGCCACCGTTTCAACATCAGTTGGTACTGCATTCCCCTTGCTGATGCCATATCTTTGCTAAACTGGATATTCAGAATTTCTGTGATTTAATACAAACAAACAAACATTAATACATAAAAACCAATGTGGAAAAGGAAATGAGGCAGTAGTGGCCAAACTGATTCTAAGATCTGATAAATTATGCAGTGCCAATAGGTACACACATCCCAATAGTAATTGTGGTTATTAAAGAATTAAATAAAATATTATTTATTT
>NW_006283440.1:569828-572394 GCF_000327345.1 Myotis davidii
CTCAACCAAGGTACATGCCCTTTGACCAAAATTGAACCTGGGACCCTTCAGTCCACAGGCCGACACTCTATCCACTGAGCCAAACTGGTCAGGGCAATATTTTTTTCTTTCAATGTATGTGGGATTTTTTCCAAACAGCTTCTAAGTTGTTAGGACATAAATATTATTAAGATGTTTGGACTTCCTTCATAAATGGAACTGTTGGGTATTTCTCTTGGCCTAGAGAGGCATGGAAAGAATTACTGGGAAATTAAGGACCCCATGAGCTAAGAAAGTGTGGGAACCTCGGGCCTGCACTGTCATGGATTTGAGAATGATATTGCTCATTTTATAACTACTTCTTCTGTAAGGCACTGACTACTTTGGATTCTCAGGACTTTGTGGGTCTTCAAATATAAAGACAGAAACATAAAGGCTTAACAGAAGAAACTCTGTAATTAAAAGAAAATGTAAAGACCTATTTCATTACTTTGGGCTTCACTAGTGTGTTCTTGCAACACAGAATGTGCCCATTCTACAGGTTCAGATGCCATTCGTAAGCCTTCGCAGAAGGACCTGACAATGGGGTTGGACTATCTTGCCCTGTCTATTTGTGACAAAGTGAATAGATTTGCCACTAGGACAGAGGTTTGAGATTGCTTTCTGCGACTGATTATAATTTTTTTTTCAAATTTTATATTTAATACAATTAAATTTTTTTAATTTCTTATTTTTCTTTCATGAAATGACTTGCCTCATTCAGTTTTAAACTCATTATCTTGACCTCATTGGCACTGTGATCACTGTGATTACTCTGATTTTAACTACGTAAAGCTACGTAGTTTAACTACGTACCAGCCCCTCGTTAAAGCTACCTCTGCTATGCAACTGAACTGACTGACTGAATCATCAATGAACATTCAGCCCCAGAAGAGAATCCAGATTGGGGTGAAGGAGAAAGGGGAGATGCTAAATGCATTTATTTCAGTAACAGGAGTTAAGAATATTATCTTTTTTTTCTGTAAAAATAGAAATGGGGAAATATTTCAACTTCAACAAAATAGTTGACTAATGAAAGTTCCTGGTGCATTTGAAACCTCTTTTGCCAATACATGGGGCCGTGACTTACAAGTTTAATTCGTTCTGTGACGGAGCTCGTAACTCAAATTACTCGTATGTCAAATCATAAAGTGAACGAGTGAGACACGTGATGCTGGGCTGATGTTGTGGCATTCACTATGACGTTTGCTGCGCCAACTAGCGGTGGGGTATCTGAAGCTGGCTCGTAACCCGAATTTTAGCTCGCAACTCAAAGCAAAAAGTCGGCTGAGAGACGGCTCATATCTCGAAAAACTACTTGTTAGTCAGGACACTCGTAAGTCAAGGCCCCACTGTATTCAAATAAACTTTTCAATTGAAGGAGGAGCCTACTTTCTAATAGATGCTTAACTCTTTTAAGGCGGAAACAAATATTTAGTAATATTTCAGAATGCACCTAAGTAAGCTGGCTAATATAAATAGGTTACTTTTGCACCCTGGGTGCCTCACTATATCAGGTGATTTCCTTGTTCATTAAGATCATTATCAGTCATCCATTCAACATATTCATTGAGAATACGACATGCTGGCAAATCTGGGATTTGGGAAAAGGCATGAATCCAAGTGGGTTAACCTCATCTTTGTTATTTAATAATGAGAATATAGGAAATTACACTGTGGTGACACAGTGTCCTTATAGATCAAAGAAGGGTGTTTGGGCAATGGCAGAAAAACTATGATCTTCCTTGGCTTGTCTTGCATGTCCACTACTGATGAATCATAGGATGGTCCAAATGTTCTTTCTTTCTTGGAACCACATTCTGTTCCTGCAGATTGAGGCCACAAATTAAATTAAGAGTTCATAATTTAAGATTATCCAGGCTTTTGTTTACATTGTTTAAATTAGGAATAATAGATATTTATGAATAAGTAATATCTAAGAATCACCTGTAACCCCTTATAAAGTATATCTACTGAATTCCATTGTATAAATACTCCTACCAATTTCAAGCCATCCACAAGGCACCACTAGACATAGATTTGGTCAGAGATGCATTCAGTAGCCTTCATGGGCAGGTACAGGGCATTACAGCCTGGCTCTGGCACATCGCTGACAATGAGTGATGTTCATAAGACTTTTTTCCAACTTAGTATCTTACTTATGCCACCAAAGGGATCAAGAAAAGCCCTCAAGCGGCTTTCCCTCAGAGGTGCTTGCAGCAATTATCGGGACACTGAGACGCGCGACCCCTTAGGGCAGGGCTGAGAATCGGCCATAGCTGCTTGCTATGATTCCCTGAGACCCTGCCCCACCCAGGCTTTTGCATATGAATGCCCCGGCCCTTTGCAACCTGAAAATTACCTAAAAAACTGCAGCTGGGCTAGACAGACCCAGAACTTCCAAGAGAAAGCCCAAGGCCCCAGAGCAGCTTGCATTGCTTCACAGCTGGGCCTCATCTGGGCACCTCCAACCCCAAACAAAGAAGAGGAATCTGCAGATCTCTCCATAGCTCCTGCTGGGTAGCCTCAGGCAGAGGCTAAATTAGAA
>NW_006283440.1:573544-576409 GCF_000327345.1 Myotis davidii
AGAGCACGATGGGGGGGTAGGGGGTAACGTGGGGATAAGGACACATATGTAATATCTTAATCAATAAAAAATATATTTAAAAAATTTTTAAAAAAAGAAAAAAGAAAAGCCCTCAAAACATTTAAGTAATACAGGAAGATAGGGTAGGGACTGGGAGAGACAAGTTATAAGAGATAGCTTTATCACCTGGTCAAAAACACACATATTTTTAGCTACTGTTGATGGAAACCATACAGATCCATCATTTAGTTGGTCATATAGCCACATTAAAATAACCCTCCTCAGTCTAAATAAAATGGTGGAGAAAAACAGCAATTATGCAGCCACAACCCCTTCTGCCCCCCTGAACTGCTGTAGTCAAGCATTTCTGCACACATGTCCCCTGAGATGTCACTTACTCCTCAGGGTGGTCTCCTAAGCTCAAACTTTTCTGGCCACAGAAGACACATCTGTTTGTTGATATTTTTTTAGACTGCTAATTACATGAACCCTATGATTTTCCACTCTGGCGAATGAACAAAAACAAGGTTCCCAGTCAACACGGCCACTCTGAACACTGGTGACTTGTTATGAAGGAGGAATAACCATAATCGCAGGGACGAAGGTGGAACTCACACTAAGAAAAACATCTTCAAGGTTTAGGTTTGCTCTTTGCAGTCAGCTACTCAGGCATCACACCAAGTGGAAATGGTATGACGTGTCCTTGAATTTACTTGGGGAATAAGAATAAATTCCTCTTTCAAATATTTAATGTCCAGACCTTGCCTCCTAGAGTTAGGGGAAGGATTGACCTCTGGAAAAAAACTGTTCCCTCAGATGGCTTTCTCTTCTGTCCTGGCGGGACCTGCTTTGAGGACATCTGGTCTTATATACAAACTAGAGGCCCGGTGCACAAATTCGTGCACCAGTGCGGTCCCTTGGCCTGGCCTGTGGATCAGGTTGAAACCAGCTCTCCCACATCCCCCAAGGGGCCCCAGATTGCGAGAGGGTGCAGGCCAGGCTGAGGGACCCCACCAGTGCACTATCAGGGCCGGGAGGAACACATGAGTTTGGCCAGCTGGGGAGGGACTGCAGGAGGGCTCCAAGGCATGTCCAGCCTGTCTCACTCAGTCCTGATGGGCCGAACCGCAGCAGCAAGCTCGCCTACAGGTCGGAGCATCTGCCCCCTGGTGGTCAATGCACATCACAGTGAGCAGTTGAGTGGCCTTAGCTATCATTAGCATATTACGCTTTGATTGGTTGAACGGCTGACTGGACGACCGGACACTTAGCATATTAGGCTTTTATTATTTAGGATTAGTCAACACTGATTGGCAGAAAGAATGCACAACTAAAAAAATAAATTTTCAAGATTTCCACCCCCCTCCCCATCCCCTTTTTCAACAACGATGCATATAGTTTGCAGTAGGGTCCAAATGTAATAACACCATTCCGAACACATGCCTTGGCATTTCAAATCCTAGAGCACCAAAATACTGAAAAATAATCCAATTCTTCTCCAAATGTCCAAGGGGCTCATACAACTGCAGATTTACTAAAATACCCATATAGAGTGTATATAAGAATGCCACCTGAGGGAAGAACTTGAATTGAAATCCTTGCACCTACTGAAGGCAGGGTATTAATAAGCTTCTCAGTAAGTCAAACTGTCTAATGCACCCAATCCCAGTTCTACCAAAAAGTTCAGTCGATCTCTAAAAATATTATTATTATTAATAGTAATGATATCTGCATCTATTCCAGGCTTCCTTGTGCCGGGGATGAAGCCAGGCTTTCTGTTCGTATCCTTCAGAGGATGGTCAACGTATCCTCACAGTCACAACTCCTGAGGTAGGTTCTACTGCCCCCATTCCACAGATGAAGAAACTGGGGCTCTCTCCTCCTTCCCTACGTCACAGAGGGAATACCGTTACCCAGGAAGCTCTGCCTGACCCCTGGCTTTTATTTCAAAATGCCAAACTAGAAAACTGCCCATGTCCTCCGAGGCCCCCAGAAAGGAAATTACCACTAGCTGCCTAATTGTTACACTACTGATCAAATTGTAACAAAAGTAAATTCTTTCTTTTTTAAACACAGTGGACTTCTCAAAAATTAAAACTAAACACAGCAGCTTTAGCCTCACAGTTAGAGAATATTATTTCTTGGGAATCCAGGTGAAATACAGGGTTTATATTGCCTAATGCTTTGTTTATAATCCTTTTATATGTAAAAATGGGGGGGGGTCTCAGAGGGTTTGGACCACTGTGTGGAATGTTGTACCTTACCATGTGCCAGCACAGCTGTGCCAGGTGGTGGGCTTCGTTTCACTAACTCATGTGTCCCCTCTGGTGTTTGGTTAGCTGGGTCAGACGGCAGAGGCCATATCAAACTGCATGACCCAAGTGCTTTTGTTTAAAATCTAAAAAGGCATTACTGCCAACCAGACTAAAATGAATCATAAAAATGAATGCAGAGGCTCCAATGTGCTTTTTTAAAATTTATTTTTTTATTAAGGTATTACATATGTGTCCTTATCCCCCATGTGCTTTTATTTGGCCAATTTAATGAAAATACGCTTACATGTTTAAAATGTCCCCAAGAGAAAAATCTAGTTCTTTAAGAATTGGATATTGGGAGAAAGAAGATGGCAGCGATATAGGCAGACGCGCCCCAGGTCGTGTCCCGGAGCAAATGGAGTGAGCAGCTGAAACTAATAACACCCACCCCGAATTGGTGAAATTGCTCAGCTGGTGAGACGGTTTGCAGCCGGGAAGGGCAGAACTCCCCTGGAAAGGAAAAAAAAAAACAGGGATTTGGGCAGGAAAGTTTGCCAGACCTCTGAGCCCAGACGGTCGGAGGGAGACAGCGTGGCAGACAGCAGCGTCC
>NW_006283440.1:582170-587107 GCF_000327345.1 Myotis davidii
GACTTGTATGCATGCATATAAGCATAACCAATGGACATAAGACACTGGGGGATAGGGGAGGCTAGGGGACTGTCTAGGGCAGGGGGGAAAATGGACACATATGTAATACCCTTTGTAATAAAAAATTAAAAAAAAAGAATTGGATATTGTAAAATAAAATATTTTAAGAACTACTCATCAATTCATATAGTCTAATATGGAATAGTATTATATCATTCTACTTTTCTTAGTTAGAAAACCAATTCATTTACCTTCAGTGTTTCCATCTGCTAATGTGCTCCCTATATGATTTAATGCATTTGAAATATACTCTTGTATTTATTCAAAATTATCTCAAAAACACAAAGTTTCAATAAAATTCCATTCCGAAGAGGCCCGTTGAAGGGGGTCAGTATTTTCTATGCTAGAGGGAAAGCAGTATGTTTGTGGTGGAATTTAAAGTCCCAATTGATGGGAAAGATTAATACTAATTATTTGAGGCTGTTCTTGGTTCATTGTCTCCTCACACACACCGTCCACAGGCCCATTTGTGCAGAGTTTAAACACCAGGAGGAGTTCAGAGAAATACTGGACGGGAGGAAGGAGATAACCCAGGGGAATACCCCAGCCCTAAGTGTTCCCATCCACTAGCATGAATTCAAGAGCAGACGGTCCAGTCGTGGACTCACATAGGATGGAAAATAAGCCAACGTTCCACTCACAAGATAAGTCATTAGATCTTACAGAAGTACAAGCGCCCACGCGCAAAAAGCTTAAAACACCTAGTGAAAGTCTTTGAATTTGATCTTACCACATTGGGAAGTTACAAGTCGTCTGAAAATGAAAAGGGTTATGGCCACCATAAACATAAGTGCCTTTCATTCACAGGGTCTATGTCCCCTTTGAGCGTCCTATGAGTTGTACACAAACAGGCTCTAATAGAGCTAAGCACTCGTTCATACTCTTAACAAATCCTCACGTACCCTGGCAGGCTCAGGGCAGACAGAAGTGGCCTCTGATGACAAAAGCAAGGGCAGATAAATGAATAATCATCACACCACATGCTAATGTACTATGCAATGAGAAATGAGAGAATAAAAGAGAGGATCGTTAACTCTGCTTTGGAAGAATAGAGGACGTTATAGAAGAAATGAACTGAGTTGTACAAGGATGAGGATGCATTAAAGGGGAAATAAAGAATTATCACCCTGGGTCATCCCTTGAGAGACGAGCAGAAGGATCTACGGCCACAGGAAATGAGGACCTCTGTCTTTATGTTCCTGGCAACAGAAAATGCAGTGCTGAGAAACGGTGGTGACACGCAGATTTATAGACTCGAGAGAAGAGTCTGGCTCAGGATTTAGATGACAGGGTTATGGGCTGTGGGGTCGGGCGATGCAAGTCCAGACGGAGTTGAGAATGACCACCTTCTTTTGCTTTCAGTAAAGTACCTGACTGTGGAGACACGCTGAGCGCCTGGGCAGGGTTAGCTGGTGAGAACACAGAGACCTTCCTCGGCCCTCCCTGTGCCTTCAAGTCTTTGGCATCAATAAAATGTTGGGGATGAATAGTCCACATGTAATCTTTGTAATGATTGTATGAGCCAGAAGAAAAGGAGAAATGAAAAAGACACCCCCCACAATGTCCAAAAATGGTAATGAAATCTCTTTAAAGTTGGTAAAATCTTCTAAATTTGGTTTTGAATTTTGCCCCCATCTTCTACTAAGATGTTCAGTCTTTATGGCAACATTATTTATGGTAATAAAACATTCAAAGCAGCCAATACATAGAAGAATGAGAAATGTTCAGATAAATTATGGCTAACCATCTAATCAAATAGTATGCTGTCATTTAAAAATGATCTTACAGAATCGGGGAGGGGATTTTTAAAAATTATCTTACATTTAACGATATGAGAAATTGTTCATAATATGAAGAGAATAAAAGTTTATGAGCTCTATAGGGGTGAATTTTATTTTCTTTTTTATGCTTTTCATTATTTTCTAATTTTCCTGCAATTACCATTTATGAATTTTATAATCAGAGAAATACTTCAAAATTTTAATTAACTGAATAATAATAATTAGTTGTATAACAATTAAGACAAATATATATTCTCAAAACTCTACTTGCAAAGGAGTCCTGGAATTCCAGACACCAAGTTCAGGGAATGTACATTTGCAGTCTTCATATCAGGTTTGCCCTCAGCATTGATTAGGCCAAGGAATGTGCTATTTGAAGAAAGGGCCTCCTTTCTCTCCCACAAGCTGAGGAAAGTCAGCATATTTGGTATCGACAATAATGATGAAGGTGAGATGAGTGACTGTCCACCAACATCCCTAGAGCCACGGGGAATCATTACAATCAGACCAAGCCACGTGAACACCATATACAAACTGACTTAAGCTTCTCTTAAAGGTTCCAATTCAAGGGACCAAAAACACGCTTGCAAAGCGCAGGAGCCTGCCTCAGCGCCCCCCTCAAACTGCGCCATTGGCTACGGGGGAAGACATGGGCATTCTAAGACAGACCTGACAAAGAAAGTCTTAACTAGGAAACTAAACATTGGGATTGTTCAGGAAAGAGAATGACAAACAGGGAGATGTTATCCTGAAAAGAGGAAGGAGAGGAGAGAGGAGGAAAAAAGATGATTCATTATCCAAAATAGTGATTACTCTGCATGCTGAAGGGGGAAAAACAGCATAAGAGGAAAAATAAATGAAAGAGTTGCACCCAGAAATAAAAAAGACAGAAATAGACACCAAGGGCCAGGGGGGTCTAGATCACTAGATGTATGACCAAGCGGTGGGATTTTTTCCCCCAGAAATATACAAAAAACAATAAGATTCTATGAATTTGGTTTCATTCATTAGCCTTTCAAATGCTCTGTCCAAAGTAAAATTTACAGCACTTGCCAGAGCTCAATGGTCTTCCTTAAGCCAAGCATGATCAAAGCGGGCCTCTTCCTGGTAGCTGGGAGCCGAGACCAGGTTCCGAGAACGACACAAAAGGCTGCGAGCCTCGGGCAGAGGGTGATCCCCAGCGCTCCCCCGAGAGGAGGTCAGACATCTGGCAGCCACAGCTGGCCGGCCGGGCAGCGTGAGCAGCGAGCATGTGCAGATGGTTACAGGAACCTCCCAGGCAGAAGGGCCGCACCGGCAGGGGCCAGTGTCCTGACGGCCTGGCTTCCAGCTCAGCGCTCCGGCCGCAGCGGCAGCGCACAGAGGGCCTCGGCCTTCAGCTGGAAGAGCTGTTCTCGGCTAAGAAGTCTCATCGTTGAAGACCTCAATCCAACCAAACTGGTGGTCTTGTTTTAAACAAAACCCATATTCATTGTCTTCCTCCATCCACTTTTCTAAGTGGCCTTTTCTCAAATTCCACGTGAGAACAGCTATTTTAAATTTTTGAAAGTATTTTCATAGTCTTTAAAACCATAATTTTACTGTCACTTTAAGTGGTGCTTCCCATTCGCTCACCTCTCCTCCGACCAGCTCACCCCAGGCCCAGCGCTGATCATCGCTAGCAGCCCTGACACTCCCCTGCAGTCTCCAGCTCCAGCGCGACTTCCTCAGAGAGAGCAGAGTGCATGGGAGCTGCGGGATTGCGCCATTTCTCTCTTACCCCTCAGAGACCTGCAATCCACTGGTTCGCCTTCACCCGGTTCCTTATTCACGTCCCTCTTAGGAGCATAGAGTCCTAGGATTTGTCATTATAACCCCTCCTGCGAGTCCCTCTTGCACCTGTCTCATCTCCTGGGGTGTGCCACCCTTCCCAACAGAGAGCCTCCTGCCCCCAGCTGTCCTCAGTTGCTCTCTGGGAATGGCTTTTGGCAAAAAGAGTTGCTCCATCCAAAAGTACACCCCATCTCCAAGGGCAGCCTGCCTCCATGATGGGCGCACAGCCCTGTTCCCCTCATGTTGGTCTCCGACAACTCTGAGTGGCTTGCCCAGCTCCGTGGCCTGCCAACCAGCTGAGGCCTTGGTTGCAACAACATCCCAGTCCAGCTTCTCTCTGGGCCCCTCACTTCTTTACAAGTCTACTTCCGATAAACCTGATTGTGGATCTCCTTACCGGGAACCGGCCCTGACACGTCTAGCAAGTCCCAACTCTGCCTTCTATGCCAGGGCATCAGAAACAGAAGGCACCCTCAAAGGACAGTTTATAACGTCATGAGCAATTTGAGTGCAGCAATGAGGGCTGGCTACATGTGCAGGGAATACTAACAGAATTGGTATAGAAGAAACAAAGAATATGCTTTAGTTCTTCAGTTATTGATAAACTAGAGGCCTGGTGCATGAAATTTGTGCACCGGTAGGATCCCTAGGCCTGGCCAATGATCAGGGCCAGTCAGGTTCCCCTGCCTCCCTGCCTCCCCGCCTCCTCCTTCCCTGGCTCCCTCAGGGCCCCACCACTGCCGCTGCTTGTCACCCGCCATGTTCCGTGCTGCCCCCCAATGGTCAGCACACGTCGTAGCAAGCAATCAAATTCCCATTCTCCTGGTTGAACTCCAGGGGGGACACTTTGCATATTAGCCTTTTATATAGAGAGATATAAACCAATCATGTAAACACTGAGCATTTGTGACAGCAATGCTTTACCTTGGTTCCCACTCCAGCTGCACAAAAAAGTAATTAGTTCTAAGAAATCTTTACTGGACATCTATTACATATAAGAGGATATGTTAGGAACAGCATAACACAAAAATAGCCAATTAATAGCAAAACAATTCAAACCTTCAGCAAGTTATTTTGGCTATCTGATGCTGATTGGTTTGAAAATTAAATTCTCTGGAATCTGGTAAACAAAGCCATGAAATGTAATTGGCACACCCTTCTTTATACAGGATTAAATTTAATCACCAGGATAAAACTGTCTTGCAGGCATTTCTTTTAATCCAGCAGCAAATGTAACTATCAAGCATCCTGTGAGAGAGAGACCACCCTGTCCCCTCCTTCCCC
>NW_006283440.1:589333-595174 GCF_000327345.1 Myotis davidii
TTCAATTAAATAGCATTTCTTGCGTGTTTGCCATGTTCAAGACTGTGGGACACTATAGGCATTCAAAGAACTGGAAACTATGATGCGGAAATGACACAGACTCTTAAATATTGAGTGGCAGCGACAGGCCCTACACTTTAGACGATGCTGAAACCACCAATGCCCCTGCTTCTCAGAGGTAAATCCCTGAGAACCACAGGCAGAGGAGCGCGTTCTTCTTACAGACATCACTTGATGCTAAAAGAGAATATTTGACATCTGTGTCCTGGAGTAAGCATTTTAGAAAGGCCTGCCAGTCTTTGTTCATTGCAAAATAAACAGATGTTTCCAAGAGAGAGAGGGGCCTGCGCTGGCCTTGTTTGCTCCTGTCCTGAGGACGAGCATGCACTCCAGTTTAAGGTGGAGAAAGAAATTTAAAGTGAGATCTGGAGACCAACCGTGATGCGGCAATTCATCAAAAATGCGTATTTCATGCTTGGCCAGAAAACAAGTATTGATAGAGTCCATTGGCCTGAACTCTAACTATAATGGAATCGAGTTAGGGAAGATCTCAAGAAAACCTTCAAGTATTTGGAGATTTTTTTCCACAAATTTTAAACACCACATAGTGTTGGAAGGAAGGAAGGAAGGAAGGAAGGAAGGAGAGCCCAGAAGTTCCAATCAAGATGGCAGAGAAGATATCATCAGAGAACTAGAAAATATTTTAAACTGAATGCAAATAAAAACTCAAAATGTCAAAATTTGTAGGAAGCAATTTAAATAATACTTAGAAATGTGTTCTTTTAAATGCCTATATTAGAAAAGAAAAAAGTTTAAAATCAACACTCTAAGCTTCCACCTTAAGAAGCAGGATAGAATAAGAAGAGCAAATTAAACCCAAAGTAGGAGAAAGGAAATAATACAGGTAAAAACAGGAGTCAAAGCAGAAAATCAACAAAGCCAGATGTTGGTTCTTCGAAGGCTTACTCTAATAGCACTTCAAACACATACAGCACGCATCTTCTCCTACGCTTTGTTTGGAAAAAGAAATTGCTTCAGGAAGATTAAAAGTCATTAACATTTATCCCATTAAGAAGTAGGAAAGAATCATATTCATGCATCAATAAACAGTTTGGCTTCATATGTCTAGTCAAATGGCAGTCACAGAAAAAGACCTAAGCCATACTTTAAATTGAAACACATGCACACATACACATATGTGGGAATGTGCCCAAAATGTTGCTATATTTATTAGAAAAAAATAAGATCCAAAGTTGCTTTTAAAAATAGGAGATTGTTACTTCATTTCCATACTTCTTCATCAAATCTATAAAATAGAGCTATTGAGGAAAAATTTGTAGCTACAGTGTAGACACTTTTCTCTCCACCCATGTTATCGTTCTCACGCTGCATTATTTTTTAGTATACAACTCTCCGCATAACTAAAAAAGCTTCTAAGCCTCCATTAATGACATATTTGTCATAAATAATGTATTCAATATATAGTTTTAAAACCTAGAACTTTTAAGCTCCTTAGAATTCAACCTGCTGGGGTGCTGCTTATATTCATTACTGGAACATAAGAACCTGGTGCATGCAAGGGCGTCCCCACAACCTAGCCTAATTGTGGGTGAGTGGCCATCACTCGGTGACATGGGAGGTGACTGTCATCAGTGACTGGAGGGTGCCCTTGGCAGCCAGAGCCTCCTGGGTGGTGGGGTGCAGGGAAGGCCCACTCCGGTGTGATGACAGCACTGGCCCCTCAGCCCTGGGCCTCGCACCCTCCTTTCTCGGGGCTCACAGGTCCAGTGCAGAGAATGGGCCAGAAGAAGGCGGCAGAGAGAGTAAGCAGCCAGGGGCTGAAGGAATTCAGGAACAAGTGTCAAGGCACGGTAGATGGAGCGGCCTCTAGATGGACGTGATACTCTGACTAGAGGGCAGAAGTGATTCGCTGGGAGGTTTTGTCGTGTTGCCAGTTTGCATGAACCAGGAGAAGCACCAAGTTTACTATAGCTATGCGCAATGAATTCTTTTACTTTTATTTATCCGATCAACAAATAGTTATTGAAGGCTGCACGTGGCCTGGAGATCATTAGGACACACCTTCGTGGAGTTTGCATTCTCATGGTAGAGGCAGACAACAAAAAGAGAAGGCAGATTAAAGGGGTGACTTCAGAGTTTAATCTTGCTATGAGGGACCGAAAAGAGGGTGAAGTGATAGGTGTGACTCACACGGTGTGTACGGTGCAGGCGCACAAGGCCCCAAGCTTGGAAATTCACATTCTACCGTCACCCTATTGAAATTCTTAATAATTTTATCTTTGACTGGGTGTTTTGTAAGTGACAGCTGGTGGGTTCATGGTGTCTGCTTGGGGTTGAGCCTGACCCCAAAGAGCCTGCGGGGTC
This sequence comes from Myotis davidii, assembly GCF_000327345.1. NCBI lineage: Eukaryota > Metazoa > Chordata > Mammalia > Chiroptera > Vespertilionidae > Myotis > Myotis davidii. Next base: position 591,719 of record NW_006283440.1, read on the forward strand.
TCCGCAGGGGCAGTCCACTTCTGTGGCCGTGGTCATTTCTTTTTGTGGTCATCCGATTGGTGTCTGTCCCTGCACACGGACTGCGAGGTCCTTGAGGGCCGGGGCCAGGTCTGCCTGCAGTGGTGTCCGTGGCACCAGGCCCAGGCCTCGCTCGCAGACTCTCCGCTGTGAAGAGCTGGGCGCGCAGGGAGGGGAGAGCGTGCTCTCAGGAGGAGTTGGTGGGGATTGAGCTGAGCCTTGAGAAAGGCAGGAACGGAGTGAGGAGGAAGAGGCTTGCCTACGGATAGAATTCCTCTCGTGGGAAAACGAAGAGGGGGCCAGGTGAGCAGAAGACTTGCCCATGCACAGCAGGTCCTGAGTGTAAAAGGCGCCCAACAGAGGGGGGGCGGGGGAGGGGTGCAGACCTCCCCCAGGGGCTTCCTCAGAGGGTTTTGAATGAGTATTGTCCCACTCCCCCCCTAAAACCAGTAAATCAAGCCTCTACTCTGAACATTTAGGGGAAAACCCAGTGCCTTGGGCTGAACAGAAAAATGGCCTTGCATGGTAGGCAGCCTCTAAGACAGACCTCAGAACCCCACCTCAGCACCCACACAGCGTGAGTGCGGGCTGGACTTGCTTCTCACAATTCAAATATGGCAGAAGCGATCAGGTGGCCAATCTGGGATTAGGTTATTAAAAATCACTCTCGTTCCCTTTCTAATGGGGGAAGCCAGCTGCCATGGTGGGAGGCAGCACGCCACGGGGAGGCCCACACGACAAGGCGTAGCCCTGCCAGCAACCACATGAGTGAGCTGAGAAGCAGATGACTCCACAGTGGAGCCTCCAGAGGAGACCTGAGCCCCACCCAACAGCTGGAGAGAGGCCTCATGCGACTTGGAAACCAGAGGCACCGAAATCAAACCCGGATTCCTGACCCACAGAAACTAGGAGACAGGACATGTTTGTTGTGTTAAGCCACTACACTTTGGAGTAATTTGTTATGCAATACCAGATAATACACGTTCTTATGCACAATCTCTCAACTCTACACCTGTGCTAAGATGTGATACTTGAGCACCAGCAATATGCTAGACACGTTGGCACATAGCACAGCGTTAGCTGGAATTCCTGCCCAATGGAGCTTAATAAATAACAAAAATAAAAACAAATGTCTTGCTGAGAAGTTTTTATAGCACTGGTTTATTTGAGCAACACTTAGAAATCCATAATCATGACCAATATCCCTTCTTTAAAAAGAAACTCATCAAAGGAAAAGGAATTTGGACGTTTTGATTCATTTTTTAAGAATATACTGAAGCATGTGTCCACAATCTGTAATGCCAGTTCAACTTGGCCAGTTCTTCGTGCCACATTCACAAATTTGAATAACCCCTTGTGTACAAGGCCTTTAAGACCTTACCCGCTCTCCCTCTTTCTCTCTGTTCCTCCCTCTCTCTCTCCCTCCTTCCTTTCCTTCTTTCTTTCTCTCCTTACTTCCTGAATATTATAGGTGAAACATTAGTAGCCCTTTGTCCATTGAAGAGGGAGTCCCTAAATTATGGCAGTCTTCATGCTATCTTTTCAATTTGAGCATCACTCCTACATATATATCATATATATCTATAGGTCTCTCTCTCTCTTTCAATATATATTGAATACATGTATTCAATACAAGCACAAAAACTTATTCCAAGTCATATCTTTCACTTAGTACTAACCTAGCTCTGCAACTTACTAAGTTGCGTAGAACAGTGCTTCTCAAACTTTATTTATACAAATCACTTGAGCATCTCGTTAAAACGTCGGTTCTGATCCAGTAAGTCTGAGTGGGCCTGAGATTTTGCGCTTCTAACAAGCTTCCAGTCGATGCGAGTGCTGACAGTCCCTGGACCACACTTCAAGGGCGAAGGCTTCAGAGTTAGTTCTTGTTTCTGGGCCTGCCTACCTGGAGGACTGGGCTCATTGGCCTCTTAAATTCCATGGCTCATGATTTTCCCCTCAAGTCTGTCTCTCCTCCTCCCCTGCATTCCCCACTGCAGGATTTGGCACCATAGTTTCCTGTAAAAAATTGCAAGTTGCCCTCTCAGGTTCTCCTTCACAGACCTCCACGTTGGATCCATTTGCAAGTCGTGTCAACTTTACAACCTATATCCTAAGATCTCCACTCTCCTCTTCACCTCTACTTCCAGCCTCCACTCCATCCAGGCCCACATGACCTCCTACCCAGGCCAACGTCACCAAACTTCTTTTTTTAGTATGCTGCTGCTAAAAGGGTTGATTATAAATTTTTTTTAAGCAACCAAACAAAAAATTATGTAAATGCTAGAGGCCCGATGCACGAAATTCCCGCAAGAGTAGGCCTTTGCAGCCCCCCGGCTTCATTTGGAAGGTAGAACAGAAGGCTGTCTGGAAGGTCGTTCAGCTGTCCGGTCTAATTAGCATATTATGCTTTTATTTATATCCGGTTCAGCCGTTCAGCCAATTTGCATATTATGCTTTTATTATTATAGATGTGTAGGTTTATACCATGTGATAAATGACAATAAATGTGGCAACAACATTCAGATTCCCCAGAAAAGCTCAGCATCTATTTCCTGCATATATTTCACAACTAATGGCTTCCCACCTTTTCCAGAGACCCTGCAGACTGGATGCCCAGTGGCCTGTGCACCTGGCAGCTGCAGCATAGGTCTTGGCACAACTGGATGGCAGCACACAGCCAACAAGGGCAGCAGCAGCAAATGCTTCTCCCCTCCACGGGAAGCCAGGAGTTAGCCCTGGCTTCTGAGCATGGCTGTGGGCATGTCGCTGGGCACCCAGCACACTTTCCCTGAAAGGAAGGGGTTGGTTATTCTTAGTTTGGGGAGGAGTGGGAAAAGAGGAACCGGTCCTTCTTTCAGACATAACGACCCGTCATGTCGTTACATGTTGCACACACTACTAGCTCATCTTAACTAATCATTCACATTTCCTCACTGAACAATAAAAGACCTTGGATCCATGGTAAGCCATAGGACCCCAGGACATTAGGCTGAAGCTAGGACTGTCCAAGACCAGAGAGAAGTTTGTTCACCCTACATAAAGGAGAGGCAGAACAACGGAAAATCTCTTCCCCATTTCACCTAGAATGAACCCGAAAGGAAGATATCAAAATTGTCCTCTTCTATGAATGTCTTAGCATAGTATCATTCCTGTGTTATGTTCAATTTTTATGTTTAATCCCAGGAAATATTGTATTTTTTTCAAAATTATAATGTTCTCTAAAACAGAGCCCAACTATTACTAATACTTGAAATTTCACTCATTTTCATCCAGTATTTCTTTCTTCACTGAATAATGCCCCAGTAAGCAATTCATGCTATAACACCAAGACAATAAATACCTTATAGACAAGTGTGCTCCCAAAGATAGAGGACTCCAGGAGATAGTGAGAGGTGAAGCTATTCCTGAAAATTAATCAACAAATGTTGAGCAGGT
>NW_006283440.1:598235-599096 GCF_000327345.1 Myotis davidii
CTGAAAGGGTTTATTATAAATTTTTTTTAAGCAACCAAACAAAAAATTATGTAAATGCTAGAGGCCCGATGCACGAAATTCCCGCAAGAGTAGGCCTTTGCAGCCCCAGCTGCCTCAGCCACTCTGGCTGCTGCCTTGGCCCTCTCAGCCCCAGCTTCGTCTGGAAAATCATCCAGAAGGTCATCCAGATGGTAGTTCCGCTGTTCAGCCGTTCAGCCAATTTGCATATTATGCTTTTATTATTATAGATGTGTAGGTTTATACCATGTGATAAATGACAATAAATGTGGCAACAACATTCAGATTCCCCAGAAAAGCTCAGCATCTATTTCCTGCATATATTTCACAACTAATGGCTTCCCACCTTTTCCAGAGACCCTGCAGACTGGATGCCCAGTGGCCTGTGCACCTGGCAGCTGCAGCATAGGTCTTGGCACAACTGGATGGCAGCACACAGCCAACAAGGGCAGCAGCAGCAAATGCTTCTCCCCTCCACGGGAAGCCAGGAGTCTGCTCAGGGCCCTCAACACTCTTACCTGTATCAGGTGTCTGTCTTGCCCGTTGCCCCTGGAATGGGAGCTTCTAGAGGGTTGGCTGCCAGGACTATGTCCCCAGACCCAAATACAGAGCCTGGCCCCAGGTGAACACACTGAAGAAGAGTTTGGTGAATGAAAGCATCTTAATCATAGCTCTTAACTGGCTGTTTGCTGTATTGAAGCTCAAAAAAATTGGATTTATTTCATTACAAGAATATTCTCTCATTTAACCTTCAGGGTCAGATTTCATTCAACGGCTGAAGCTGTATCTGCTAGCATATATTTTAGTTTAAACTATGGTTTTACAAATAGTGCCAAGTCTTTA
>NW_006283440.1:599399-606092 GCF_000327345.1 Myotis davidii
GAAAGCATCTCATAGCTCTTAACTGGCTGTTTGCTGTATTGAAGCTCAAAAAAATTGGATTTATTTCATTACAAGAATCTTCTCTCATTTAACCTTCAGGATCAGATTTCATTCAATGGCTGAAGCTGTATCTGCTAGCATATATTCTAGTTTAAACTATGGTTTTACAAATAGTGCCAAGTCTTTAATCAACCAATTAGCATGGCCCAGGAGGGGATCACTGTACCCACCAACCTCCCATGCCCGTGCCTTCCAATGAGCCTCAGATAGAGCGACTTGGGGAGCAGAGGTGAGGGGCATTTCTTCCCTTTTCAGCAGCCCTGTGTGCGCTTCCAGGTATTATCAACAGGAACCACATGGAAAGATGAGACCACAAACCAAAGTTACACCCTTTGGTCTGAAAGGTTTGGACACACAGCAGCGTTTCTGGGAGACAAGGAGAATCTGCCAACAGGAGCGGGTGGGGATGGGCGTTTGCCTGTGAAGGGAGGCGCGCTGGCTGGGAGGCCGTGGTGTGGACCTGCTGTAACCCTCCAGGAAGCAGGGGAGTCGGCCAGGGCTGTGAGGGCAGCACGAGCGTGGGCCAGAGAAACAAGGCGTGGACGCGCCTGCAGCAGGCCTTTCCCCACCATCACATCCTCTAGAATTCCCGCCTCTGAAGAGAAAACCTCTGTGACCACATGAGAAAATTCATGTTTAATTTCATTCCAGTTTTCAAACGAGTCCAAACTAAAACAAAGATTTTATGACTCTCTCCGTCTGCCATGCGGATTTCCGCCTCTGACAGATGCCAGGAATCCTTGTGGCTACTTTAGATGCTCAAAGCGTTTATTAAGAAGGATGAGAGAGCGCCATGCTGGAAGCAGGGCTCCAGAAAGGTAGCCAAGGCCGCCACTTTGGACAGCGGCCAGAAGAAGACTTCTTGGCTATGGAGGGAGCCGTTTTAGGAATTCCACAATTGTTTGAGCTCTCCTGTGCAGTTTGGGAAAGGGGATCTCAGTGGCCAGGAAGTGCCAGAGCACTACAAATGCCGACGAAAGCGCTTCTCCGGACAGTTGGATTGTGCTGAAAATGAAGACTAAAACCCAATAACACGCTGCTATTATCTGCCAGCCGCTTAGAGAGGAGCCGATCCTGTTCTAAGGATTACCGGGCCACTGAGTAGGAGGAAAGAGAAGAAGAAACTGAACAAATTTTGAGGAACACAAACGTATTCATTTCCAGTTTCATTGGTATCAGTTTTTGGAGGGAGGAAAGGGCTGTATTCTGCATCAGACATCATTGTCTTTATACGAAGTCGTGAGGGGATATTTAGAAAAGTTCTCTGGGGATATGTGAGTCGAGGGTTGCTTCCTGATAGAGAGCATTTGAATGACGACGTAAAGAGGGAGGACTCGGAGGCAGATCATATGATTTGCGGCCATTTAGATGGAGAAAATGCTTCCCAGGGATGGAGGTCACTCAGCTCTCCAGACAGCCACTGAAGTCTACTTCCGGGTCGAGTACACACACACACGTCTATATTTATAATGAAAGTGTTGTTTCGTTTAAAGTAATGCAGACTTTTAAAAATGCATGTACAACCTGGTGAAAACCAAATGTATGAGTGAATAGTATTCTAGCATGTTGATTTCCTGGTTTTTACAATCTAAGATATTATTGTGGGAAGTATAGGAACTCTCTATACTGTGTTTTGTAAGTTCTTGTGAGTTTTTAACTACTTCAAAAAACAGTTATAATTAAAAAAAGAAATAAAAGTAAGGTGTAACAGTGATCAGACTATCAATCCCCAGAGGGAAAGTAGGGAAGGGAGGGGATAAGGGGAAGAGATCAACCAAAGGACATGTATGCATGCATATAAGCCAAACCAATGGACATGGACAACAGGGGGATGAGAGCATAAGTGGGGGGGTGGGTGGAAGATGGGGGTTTAATGGAGGGGATGAGGACACATTTCTAATACCTTAACTAATAAAGAATTTAAAAAATAAAAATAAAAATCTTAAAAAAATAAAATAAAATAAAAAGTAAGGTGTAAGATACATTCTCAATATGCCACATGCTGAAGATGATTGAGTCTCCATCAGCATGGGCCCAGAATGGCTAAGCGACTTCCTGACTAACCCAGTATGATCATGTGAGTGAGAAATAAACTTCCATATTGTTGCCATTACAGGTTTGGGTGTCTTCGTTACACAGTGTAGCCTACCCAGACAAATATAGTCTCTCTCCTTCTGTATCTACTAGTCCATGATGGAGCTCCATAAGTAGTTTGAAAAATGCTCTAATAAAACTCAGAGACCTATAAGAAGAGAAGGAAGACGGCCAAACTTTCAACTGAGCTAAGCTTATAAAAAACACTGAAGGCAATTTAAATGTCTGACCTTAGTTATGTTCACGTAGCAGGTGCTGTGCAGGCAGAACTTCAGCTAGAGAAGCTACAATTCAAAAGTTGTCCTTTAGGTAGAGACGGAAGACCCCTTAAAGCAGGACAGGATCCCTTGGTCATGCAAACATAAGGAGCACCTCCTGGAGGGAGTGTGATGGGGCCCGGCAGAGGCTGCCTTCCATGCTTTGCAGAGCTGAAACATGAGTTGTTGTTTGTTTGTTTGTTTTGGAGACCAAGAAAGAGGAACTCAGCTCCCACCTTATTACTAGTAGATTCAGTGTATTCAGGCTGAATTGTGCTGTCAGGAAAAACACAAAGGGCCTAACAGGAGAACTCTCCATGAGGGCAGGGTGTGTAGATGGACACCTGAGCTCACACCGGGATCTGGGTGATCTGGAGGGGAGGACTCTTTCTGGGCCAAAGTGTGGCTGAGCCCAGAGAGCCCATCTGACCAAGCCAGTCTACTTCGGACATGGCTTTTGAGTGTAAATCCACAGTGTCGTGCCTTGGAAGCCCGAGACTGGAGAAGAACAGTTCAGGAACTAGGGTTGCCCATCACGGCACCACTGGATTGGCTGAAGCACCATCCCGTCAGTGCACAGGGGCAAGTGACTGCTACGGGGACAATGGCGCTGGCAGATAAACCAGATTCTCCAACAGTGTCCACATCCAACAAGAGAGCACCCTGGACCTGGGTAAGACTCCGGGTGTCTTGAAAAAAATGGCATAGGGGTGGGATGGTGGTTGGGAAGGTGTTTCAGAGAAACTGGATGCCCTGCTATTTTAATATTCATTTGACTCTTAAAAACAGCAATGACCATTTTTGCAATTCCCAACTGTAGACCAGATCATAGCAGCTTCACTTGGAAAACACAAAAGGAAGGGATAGACCCACTATTGAAACTACAGTGTATTGTTGATGGATGGCAAAAGGCAGGTACAAAGTACGAATCTTCTTTCAAAGATATTGCTATTTAGGCTTAAAAGGGTAAATGAATATTAGTAAGAGAGAATTGGACCCCAATATAGATACAGTGCGAGAAAACAATGAGTGCTCTGAAATGAATTCCAATCTGTTCAGAACTGGAGACTAATGGTAGAACCAACCCCTGCCAGGGCCCTGGGAGGATAATGGAGACCAAAGAGGGGTCAACAGACAAGAAATGGGCAAATGTTATTTCGATTTTCAGAAGGAATAAAAGGGCAGATTCTGAAAACCATATGATTTTAATCTCAGGCAAGTTACATGAACAGATTATTTCAAGGCCAGTGAGTGAGCTTTGATAGTCTCTCTGAGAACAAGCCATTTCAGATTAACCTCATTTCCTTTTTTGAAATGGTTGTTAGTAGTTCAGGAAAATGTGGTTGAGGTACAAAATGTCTATATCAGAAAAGCATTTGACAAAACCATGATAAAATGTGGTCAAGAAGTGGGTGTGCTGATGTATAATTGCATCAATTAATTTATTCATTCAGTTTACTAGAGACATGTCATAGGACACAGACCTGGGCATTGTCCTGTTTGTAATGATGTGAATGAAAACCTAAGTCACATACTTATTAAAATTGTGGGAGCTGCCCAGAATATTAGAATCCAAAATTAACTCAAGTTGAATCAAAGGGCTAACTAACAAGATGGAGCTGAAAAAATTACTTAGTTCCCTTGACAGGTTTTCATTCCTATTGTTAAGGCGGGTGTGTTTTTTCTTCTGAAAACAGTTAAGGCTAGAAGTTTAAAGCTATTTTGTAAATTTAGTAAATCATTTCCAAATTATTCAGGTAGGAATGCATTGCTCACTGTACAACTAACTGTACATAATAGGCAATGATATTCTTTTGAAAAGGCTGATTTATTCCGAAATCTCTTCTAATTCAGTGCATTTCAATTTTCAGTAATTCATAAAAGCTAAAAGAACCCTTGCTTTCTTTGAGAGAGATGGGCGAGAGGTAGAGGAAAAGATGGGGAGAGAGAGAGACATCAATTTGTTGTTCCACTTATTCTTATATGTGGGATCAAACCTGCAGCTTTGATTTATGAGGACAGTGCTCTAACCAAGGAACTACCTGGCCAGGACTGTATTTTCTTTTTCTTAATTCTTTCAGAAGAGATCCTTTAAAGAAAACTTTTGTGCTAAAACACTGTTTCCCAGATGGGTAATTCATAGAACGCTATTCCGTGGGGCTTAGTAGGCATGGCATGAAGAAAGTTTAACGGGCCAAACGATTGGAAAACCCCGGGTGAGAGTTGACTGACAGATTCCATTTCTGCAGGGCTTCTCAAAGCCTTCAACTGCGGTCCAAATCTGCTTGCGTAAAAGGGGAGCTCTGGGAGAGGCTACAAAGGGGTCCTCTCTAGGACTCCCAGGCCAAATCAGGCTCAATGCCTGCTTTTATTGGAACACAACCACAGCCATGTGCTTACATATTGTCCTTGACTACAAGGGCAGAATTGAGTAGTGCAGCAGAGACCATGTACACCCTCAAGCCTAAGATACTTACTTACATCTGGCCCCTCACAGGAAAAGTTTCCTGACCCCTGGTCTATAGTGTGTAGTATTTTTGAAATTTGTCTGAATGCAGAACAACTTTTGGAGCACACTCATCAGCATGTCTTAGCACCATAGGGCACCTGGAAAACAGTTCTCTGAAGATACTAGGCTTCTGAAGACATCACTCGAGGAAGGTTCTCTGTGGCTCAAACAAATCACTGCCTTGTATATCTACCCTCTTATAATAACTTTGCTGTAACTTAGGTCCTTTTAAACTTATTGGTTGGATTAATTGTAATTTTGGCATTAAATCATTGAGACATTAGTTTATTTTTTTAATTCTTAAGGTTCTTAATTATTTAATGTGGCAACTTTTTTTAAAAAGGTGACTTTTAAATAGAATTTTATAATTATCAAGGGCAACATTTCAGAAACCAGGTTGCAGAATTATCAGAAGGAAAAGTCGTGGCATCTGTACGTGGAAATGTGGGTCCACGGGAGGCTCAGGGTGACCTGCCAGTGCACTGCGGCAGCCAGAGCGCAGGTAAACGGCACAGGTGGTTCGCGTGGATGACAGGATCGGAAGGACCCCGAGTCATTGCCTCTTGCACTGGTGTGTTATGCTCAGCTCAGGATGTCACTTTAACAGACATGGACACATGAAAGCTCAGGACAGAATTGCCAGGTGGGAACAGAAACCGGACCCATGAAAAACAGGGGAGAGACTAGGAATCTTTGGCCTAGAGAAGATTCTAACACGCTATCTCCCTCCCTATATCACGAGGAAGATGATATAGTAAACAGAGCATAAGGCAGAGCATTTTTAACTGTTAGAGTACCCAAAAACAAAGCAGACTGCCACTACGGTGATGAGGGTCCCATCACTAGAGATAGTCAAGCAGAGGCAGGTGAGTATTTGGCCAGATTTTAGAGCGACGTTAGCTTTAGATGATTTGTAAAGGTCCTTTCCAGTTGATGGCCAGCTACTCAGGTTTTAAGCGTCAAACATGAGAGGCTCATAGTTTTCCCCCAGTGGGTGCCTGTTGTCTGAAGGAAATAATCCTGAGAGTCTAGGATTCATCCCTCCTTATGTACTTCAAAATGTTTACTTACGTCAAATCACAAAATTAAATTATCAGCAAGTCTTTCCAATTTATTTTTCAGAGTCCCTATATGTGAATTTTTAGCAAATCTACATCAAATAGGGCTGTTTTAAAATTTTTTATTGAAGTATAACATTCATTCATAAAAGTACATAAATTAAATGGAATTCAATGAATTTTTAAAAGGGAATACACCCATGTAAGTAGCACCCGTACTAAGAATTAAAACATGAACAACGTACTTCATACAGAACTTGCTCTTGTGCCCACTTCCACGCCTGAATGGTGGTCATTAACTTGATTTCTGAAACCATAAATTAGTTTTGTCTGTTTTTGAACTCTAAATAATGGAATCATAGTGTATGTTGAGTCTATTGATTTCTTTGTTGTTAGTCTTTTTTTCTTCTTCTGAAAATTCAAACATATTCTGGAGTCAAGAAAGTAGAGTAATTAATACCCAACTTTAATAATTACCAACTCATGGTCTATCCTGCTTCATCCATGTCCCTACCCACTTTATCTCTGGATTACTTTGAAATGCATTCTGGGCCTTCTACCTTTTCATTCATGAATATTTTTAGTATTTATCTCTAAATGATCAAGTTTCTTCTTGTAGACAGAATCACAATACCATTATTCTGCCTGAATTAATATTACAATATAACACACTACTAGCCCATCGCGTGATATCGCGCACAGTAGGCCGCTCGCC
>NW_006283440.1:606111-606409 GCF_000327345.1 Myotis davidii
CTGGGAGCCATGCGGCTTCCACGGGAGCCAGGAGGGAGCCGCGCTGCTTCTGCGGGAGGCAGGCCTGCCGTCTCCTTTTCGGGCTTGCGCTCAGCCACAGAGGCTGTGCCACCCCGCCCCCCTGTCCCTGTCCCTGTCACTCCGGCTAGATGGGACCCACCCGAGCTGGGGTGTGGCAGCTCGCCGGCCCCCTGTCTCTGTCTCCATCTCCGCTCCAGGCCTCACCTGTGCATGCAGCCTCCACCTGTGTGGTCATGATCCCTTATGACGTCCTGGCCTAATTTGCATATTTCCATAT
>NW_006283440.1:607666-644071 GCF_000327345.1 Myotis davidii
GATATAATATATATATAATATAAATAAAATAACAATAATTTCTTACTATCATTTAAAATCTAATCAGTGTTCCAATTCCCCTGATTGTCTCATTTTTTTTTTTACAGTTCATTTGTTTTAATCAGGATTGAAATTAAGTTTCTACTTTGCTATTGGTTGATATGTCTTCTAGGTCTCTTCTAACCTATAAGTTCCCTTTCTTGTCTCTTCCCTTTCCCCTCAGGGAATTTATTTGTTGAAGAAACTGGGTCACTTGTTCTATGGAGTTTCCCACAACTGCTATTTGCCATCACATCTCTGTGGCATCCTCTATCACATTCCTCTGACTTTTCTGCTTCACCCCACGTGGTGTATTGGAATTAAATTCAATCCTGACACTAGCTGTCCAGTTAGTGCATATACCACAAGTTATGGGGAAAGGCCTTCACAAAACACCATCTCCAACTCTTAGGGGGCCACACACACTCTGGCAGATGAATTCCTGAGTTTCCATGACCCCCTCAGGTTCAGTCATTCACTAGAATGGCTCACAGAACTCAATAGACCTATGGTAAGTGCTATACCTACAATTACAGGGCACACAACTTTTATTACAGAGCACACAACTCGGGAAGAACCAAATAGAAGAGATACATAGGGTCGGGGCAGGGAGGGTCCTAGACTGGGAGTTTCCACAACCCCCACCTCCCACCCCACGGAATTAGGGCAGTAATGGCAAACCTATGACACGCGTGAGTGCTATACCTACAATTACAGGGCACACAACTTTTATTACAGAGCACACAACTCGGGAAGAACCAAATAGAAGAGATACATAGGGTCGGGGCAGGGAGGGTCCTAGACTGGGAGTTTCCACAACCCCCACCTCCCACCCCACAGAATTAGGGCAGTAATGGCAAACCTATGTCACCTTTGACACGCGAACTCATTTTTTTGGTTGATTTTTCTTTGTTAAATGGCATTTAAATATATAAAATAAATATAAAAAATATGAGTCTTTGTTTTACTATGATTGCAAATATCAAAACATTTCTATATGTGACACAGCACCAGAGTTAAGTTAGGGTTTTTCAAAATGCTGACATGCCGAGCTCAAAAGGTTCGCCATCACTGAATTGGGGTGTGTCACTCTCCTGGTACATCAAAATTTCACCAACCAGAAACCCCTTCTGAGCCTCGGCATCCATAGTTTTTATTAGGGCTTCATTAAGATCACATGGCTGATAGACTCACTGACCACACACTTGAACTCAACCTCTCGGCCCCTTTACCTCCCTGGAGGTTGGGCTGGCTCTAAGTTCCAACCCTCTGGCCACATGGTTGGTCATTCTAGTGGCCAGCCCCCATCCTGACGCCATCTAGGGGCCTACCCTGAGTTGTCTCATTAGCATTACAAAACATTCCTCTCACGAAAGAAATTCCAAGAGTTTTTGAGCTCTGTGGCAGGAATTGGGAACAAACATTAGATAGATACATAGATATATGTATATTTTTATACCATACTTTTTCTCCTATAAATTCATACTTAAATCTAGACTTTAGGCTGGATCAGGTTTCAGGTTTGAATGTTTGGTAAGACTATGGCATAGGTGGTGTTCCATGTTTCTATCATTAGGCACATATAAATATCTGGTGGCTAGAATAGGACATTTCTAAAAACTAGAACAAGTACTTCTGTCAGCTGAGGTACCAGAAGTACCTCATCATATCCTCCACTGATGGGGCATGGATCCACCATCGACCTCTTACTGCCTCAACCTAATTTCCCTTGCCCAGGAACCTCTTGCTGCTGTGTTTTCTTCCAAGTTGTGTAACAGGGATAATTATTTTTTAGTTCATGCAGGAGAAATAGCTCATCATGAAAGAAGATGATTGGCAGCTTTTCCACTCAGGTTGTGTCCTCTTATTTCATTGGGTTTCTGTACCCAGTCTATCAGAAAAAAAAAATGGATGCTGTGTCTTGACAGGCACTCCCTAGCCATGTGTTAGTATCCAGCGGAGATTTTCACAAAGGGCCTTGCAGCCTGAGTGGACCCACTGAAATACAGGGCAGAGCTGTCCAGGTTTCCCTGGGTGCGGACATCAAGACGGCAGCCTGATGGTGTGGAGGACATAGGGGGCAAGTCCCTTGAGGAACATGGCCAATCACTTGTCTTGAAAGAAGAGAACCCCAAGCTCATCTTTAGATAGCTGCTTCATCAATGGGTCCATAGGCTCCTTGGTTTTAGAAATTGGAGGAAATTCGTGAATAAAACAAGGATACACGTGGAAAGAATGCCTGTAAACCAAACTAAGATGCCGTTCAAGGAACTGAGGCAAACGCAAGTGGAATAGATGAGGCTAAAGTCAAATTCCTCTTCATTTTCCTCAAACGTAGGTGAGCCATATGACCAGCTGCATGGTAAGTAGCAACCCTTTTTCCTAGAGCAGGCAGGCAGAACAAGTGTGAATAGTCACCAGAAGCCGGTGACATGTATCCTGGGAAATAGATGGAAGCCAGTGGAGAGGACAGCCTTAGGAAGAGACATGGAGGGCACAGGCCACACACACATTCACCCAGCAGCCTTTGAAAAGGGGGGGATCCCTGCTATAAGCTCAGGGCTGTCAAAAAACCCAAGTCTGCCATCGCATGTCTAGTATCATTTCAGGGGCTCAGGGTCCATTTACCCAAATAACCTTCTTACTCAGTCACTTCTGAAGTTCCTTTCAAGAGGGGCCACCGAAGAAGACTTTGAAATGTAGCTGCAGAGCCCACACTTCATGGTGGAGGTGCTCTTGCCCACGGGTGTGGCGGAGACTTGCTGAGCAGGCACAACCTGGGTGGTCATGGAAAGAAGGGAGTTCTCCCCACGTGTGCCTCCAAGTCTCCTGACTGCCCCACCTCGGCCCCTCTCCCTCTCCCTTCCTTGCTCCCTCCTCTTTCAGCAGAGGCTAGTTTGGGAGGGCGCGATCCAGAGCTGGACTCATCTCATCCTCATCTCCTGTGTTGTTCTCTGGGAAGCTGGGGCACACCAGTACTTGATTCTCCAGTGTCGCTGCTCAGCCTGGGACTTGGGTGACGGGGAATGTGGCAATGAGCTGCTGCCATCCAGATCTCGGGGTTCAAATGTGTATCCTTGACATTTAAGCAGGTCCCTCACACAACAGTGTCATGACTCTTCTGTGAGTAGGAAGTGATGTTCACTGATGAACTCTCTCTAGGTGTTTGGAGAAGCTGAATGATAAAAGGCTGTGATGTCACTGACCACGATGGTACAATTGTCAACAGAGACTACACTCTGCTGTGAGGCTAGTCCTATAGTAGTAGTCTATACTCTTCCAATCTCATCTCCCATGCCAGTGTGTTCCCTAAAATTCTCAGTCAGACCTCTCCCTTACACACACACACACATACACACACATTCACACACACACACATTCACACACACATTCACACACAAACACATGATTCTAAAATACTCAGCTTCCCAGGCTCCCTTGCAACCCAGGATGCCATGTGACCTGACTTGGGCTTCTCTTCCTTTCTGACATCATGAATAAAACATCAGGAGGGGATGGCTTTCATTGGTCAGTCCGCCCCTCTTGTTCCTGCCTAGTGGTGCTGCGACAATCCCATGACTATGAGGATAGCACCCACACAGTAAGAGAATGTAGCCGCAGACAGAGGAAGCCAGCCCTTGGTATCACATTTGGCACCAGCCAATGAGTTGCCCACCTACAGACTCCTGGTTATAAAAGGAAGTGAATCCCTTGGTTGTCACAGGTGGACATGGTTCTTCTAATTGGCAGCCCCCTGACATCATGATTTTCACTAACTACACATTGGCATACGGTCCTTTGCTGTCACTGAGAGATGCCCTAAGGAAGTCTTCTGTGACAGTTGCCATTGTTTTTATTGCACAATATAGCTGGTCTCTCCGGAGGCAGTCTTGAGCCCTCTGATCCATTCTCCATTCTGCAGTCAGAATGGCCTTTTTAAAATTCAAATTTGATTATGCCACCATCCTGCCTACAGCTCTCCAGGGGCTTCCGTTGACTCCCCTTCTAGAGTCACAGACAGAATTACAGCCCACCTGTAAGAATTCCATAAGGCCTCACTAAGTGTATGATTTTCTATATATTCTCTCGATGTAGGTCCGTATAATAATGCAGTCCTCCACCTCTCATCACCCTGAGTTTACTATGATTTATCTGCAAGTTCTGAAAGGATTTTTGTGGACTCCTCAGAGGTCTTTTTGTCAGAGTGGCATGTCAAATGTTTTCATTCCTAATGAGAGGGCTGGCCTATAATTTCTCCATGCTCACACTAACTTGGGAATCATTAAAACTGATCTTTCTTTATTTTTGTGTAAAAGTATTGAATCTTCCCTGATACAACTTATCACAAAGCTGCTTGTAATGGATGCACATCCCTTACGGTAAAGGTCGCTGTGACAGAAATCAGATGTAAAACAAAAAATTCTTCACCATAATCATAACATTTAAAGCTGACAGAGCTAAAAAGGGGTGTAGGGGGTCAGACAGTCTAATTCCCTCACATAATAAATGAAAAAAGCTACCAGCCAGATAGGTAAAATGACCCTCTGAGGCCACACATATAGTTACTTCTGAGGCGGGCCCCAGATCGGGTGAGCTTGATACTAAATCTGTCCTCTTCGGACAGCAGCCCCTGGCCCTTTTGTTACTTTAAACCTGGTGTGATAGGATGAATAATGGCCCCCCAGAATTTCCACATCCTGATCCCTGCAACCTTAAGTGTAGCTTGTATGGCAAAAGGGGTTAAGTCTTTATGTTTAAGGACCTCAAGGCGGAGCGATTAACCTCCATGATCAATGATCCAGGTGGGCACTAAACACAATCACAGTGCTCTGATAAGAGGAAGGCAGGGAGCTTTGGCTACAGGGCAGGAGAGAACACGTGATGGCAGAAGCAGAGTGGCAGTGACGTGGCCACGGGCCAGGCGGGCAGTCTCAGAGGCTGAAGAGAGAGGAGCAGATTCGGTCGTGGAGCTTAGGGAGGGCACAGCCCTGCTGAGGCCTCGCCTTTTGCTCGGTGACAGTGCTGTGGGACTTGCCCTCCTGCACTGAGAGAGAACAAACTTGTGTGATTACATGCCACTCATCTGTGGTAGCATCTTACAGTGCTGATAGGAGACTTACACACAATGGTTGGCCAACTACGACTGTGGAACAAATCTGTCCCATTGCCTGTATTTGTAAATAAAGTTTTGTTGGAACAGAGCCTCACCTGTTCCTTTAGGAAATACCTATGGCTGCTTCTGCCCTACACCGGCAGAGTCGAGTGGTGTAACAGAGACCACGTGGGCTTTACAGAAAGCTATTGCTGACCCTGCCTTAAGATATGAATTGATTCCACCTTTGCTCATATTTTCACTGTCCTTTGGGGCTAAAAGTAACACATGTTCTTTAAGTTAAAACATCACAAAACCACATCACCTAGAAAGGAAACGTTCCTGAAAACTAGCACCCCAAGGGTGGGGCATGTTCCCCGTTCGCTCTTGTTCTCTGCACGGATGGTAAACTCTCTACTGGTGCCGCTCTATCAGGCATTGTTAAGTCTTTAGAACTTCATAAATTGCAAAGGGCTAAACACTTCAGAAAGATGATACAGTTGTGACACGTTTTAATATGTGAGCTCAGGACGCAGAGAATAGCATGAAGCTGACATGTTCTAAAGGTCCGAGCTGGAGCATCTACGGTGGAGTCCAATTGGGAGCTAGTGAGCCTTGGCGTTGCTGGGCCCAGGCCAGATCTCCCCTTCTCCTGTAGAGCTACCCTTAGCCCCTCTGTGCAGCAATTTCCTCGCTTGTCAAAATAAGACACACAGAGCAAGGTTGTTGAGTAACAAACAGAGGTAATGATGTGAAGCACTCCACGTGGTGCCTGGCACAAGTCAGACTAAATGAAAATAATTGCCATAATTTTAAATAAATATTGCAGTGTCTTGGTTAAAATATCTAAGGAAATTAATCTTTTAAAAATAACTACACAAAAAAATTAAAATTTACTTTTTCTAATTATAAAAATGGCTATTGTAGATCATTTGAATCTGAGTGAAATCATTCAAAAATTAAAATTACCTGTTAATCACAGTACCTTAAAATTACTATGTTTACTATTTTGTCATATTTCCTTCCAGTCTTTTTTCTGAGCCCACATAGCTGTGCTCATTTATAAGAAAAGTTGAATTCTATTATATGTAAGTGTGTGCCTTGTCTTTTACATTAAAACAATTTTTCAAATTGGAAAAAGTTTTAATACCCACTCCTGTGTTTTCCATGGATTTATTTCAAGTAGTTTAATTCCATAAATATGTTGTAGAGACCTATTACATGTCAGACACTCTGGCTGATGTTGAAAGGCTGAAAGAGGAATTAGACATTAGCCCTGCCCTCAAGGAGCTTATAGTTTTTTATTAAGAAGAAGGAGAAGAAGGAGGAGGAGGAGGCAAGCGCATTTTAATCCATAATACAAGGTGGACTCAGATAGGCATGATTTTTAAAAATAATAATACATACAAAATAATATTGAATGTAAACTGTAATTCAGAAATAATTTTCATAAATAAATAAAAACAATGATACAATGTGCTCAGAAGTAAATACAAAGTGGAGTTTTTCTCTTCCTTCTTTGAAATTTCTGTTACCTGTTTCCTCAATCCGATTTTTTTAAAGTCACCGTCATTGGAGGGAAAACAGAGCTGGCAAGGACATTTTTTGCCAAGAAAGGTGAATTCACCCCCACGCCCCGACCGTGAGCTCTCTCTGGGAGGTATTTTGGAAACGCATCAAGTCCTTTTAAGGAAAAAAGAAATGAGGAGATTGCTATATCTCCCTCACCTTAGATAATAAAAGCTGGATCAGCATCAGAAACTGGAAACAAATTCTAGGAAACCTCTCTGAAGTTTCCACAAGGTGATCCAATTAAGATATGACTGGCAGCCATGAAAAGCTTTGGTACTGCCAAACCACAGAGAAATTTTAGATGTGAAACACAAGAAATATCTTGCTGGATAACCAAATATTTTTTAAAGGAGCCATATAGTAGAGACTTAAACTTCCAAGACATTGCTGACTATTTTTCTTGCCCTCCAGCCAAAGATAACCTAAGACAAGGGAAAACGCTGGCTATCCCATGAAAGCCAGACAAGTAAACAGAAATTTGCAATGAATCTTTCTTAGCCTCAGCAAAGCCAGGCCTAAAAATCCATCTTCAGCACATTGAATGGAACCTCTTAGGTCAACTAACAAGACCCACCCACTGCCCCCCGAGCTGAGGGGTGCTGACACTGCACCACTCTGAAGTCCCCTGCCCTGTGTGCCTCCGTCTGCTGTCATATAGCCCTTTGCACACTGAGGCCCTGATATTCTGGGCCTCTCCGGAAGCTACCAGCTCCCTCTGATTCCGAAGGACAGCCCCACTCAAATACCATCTGGCCCCATAGACAGTGAAACGATCATGGAAGGTTTCTTTTTTTTTTTAATATGTTTTTATTGATTTTAGAGAGGAAGGGAGAGGGGAGAGAGAAATAGAAACATTGATGAGAGAGAAACATCAATTGATTGGCTGCCTCCTGCATGCCCCTCACTGGGGATCGAGCCTGCAAAACAGGCGTGTGTTCTGACTGGGAATCGTACCAGCGACCTCTTGGTGCATGGGTTGGCACTCAACCACCAAGCAACACTGGCCGGGCACAGAAGGGCTCTTTAAGTCAGTCCAATCTAGACGACAGGTAATGGTGCCAGTGAAGTCCAGGAGAGGTGGGCATCAGACTCACTTGGCAGGCCTCCTTTTAAGCAAGGACATTACCCCTAAATGAGAAGTGTTTAGAAATCAGACTTCTCAGAATGACTATCAATAAAACAATAAGCAAATGTTGGCGCGGTTGTGGGGAAAAGGGAATCCTCATGTACTATTGGTAGGAACACAGATTGGAAAACAGTATGGAGGCTTCTCAAAAAATTAAAAATTGGACTGCCTTATGACCCAGCAATTCCTCTTTGGGGACTATATCTGAAGAAACCCAAAACACTAATTCTAAAAAATATACGAACCCCCTATGTTCATTGCAGTGTTATTTATAACTAGAGGCCTAGCCCATGAAATTGTTGCACGGGTAGGGCCCCTAGGCCTGGCCGGTGATCAGGGCCAATTAAGGATTTCTGGCTGCTGACCGGGGCCTCCCTTCGTTCCACACCCCACCTTGGTGGTCAGCGCACATCATAGCGAGCAATCAAACTCCCGGTCTCCCAGTCGAACTCCTGAAGGGACTCTTTGCATATTAGCCTTCTATGTATATAAGATAGCCAAGAAATGCAAGCAACCAAGTGCACATCAATAGATGAATGGATAAAAAAGCTGTGATGCATATATACAGTGCAATATTACTAGGCCATAAAAAAGAATGAAATCTTACCATTTGCAACTTATTACACTTAGCATACTCCTTAAAGGGTATTATGCTAAGTGAAATAAGTCAGTCAGAGAAAGACAAATACCATATGATTTCACTTATATGAGGAATCTAAAGAACAATATAAATAAACAAGCAAAACAGAAACAAGCTCATAGATACAGAGAATAGACTGATGGTGGCCAGTGGTGCAAGGGTTGGGGGACTGAGTGGAAAAGGTGAAGGAATTTAAAAGTACAAATTGGTAGTTACAAAATTGTCATGGGGATGTAAAGTATAGCATAGTAAATATAGTTAACAATCTATATATATAAAAGCCTAAGCAACCGGAATGACCAGTCGCTACAACATGCATTGACCACCAGGAGGCAGACGCTCAATGCAGGAGCTGCCCCCTGGTTGTCAGTGCACTCCCACAGCCAACTCCCCTGGCCTCCTGCAGTCCCTCCCCTCAGTCCCCTGGCCTCCTGCAGTCCCTCCCCTCAGTCCCCGGGCTGGGACAAGGAACTGGGGGTGGATGGAGGCAAACGCGGCCCCTTTTCCAGAGGGGCCAAGGGCTAGCTCCCTCCTTGGGGCCGGCAGCCAACCTCCCTTGCCCTGTTCCTCCCCCTGGCCAGCAGGCCCCAATTGGCCCACCACCTATCACCACAGTGGCAGTGTGGCAGAGAGGGAAGGAAGAGGGGGGGAGGCAGGGAACTGCTCGGTGGTGAGGCGCCAATGAGGGTGGTGTCGGCATCCAGCATCTGTTCCTTCCATGTCCAGCTCAGCGACCACCGCCTCCTCTCCAGCCTGACCCTGGTCAGCCTGGCCCCAATTGACCCTGATCCTAGGGACCCCACCCATGCACGAATTTCATGCACCAGGCCTCTAATCTACACTAATAAAAGAGAAAAATGGTAATTGGCGTACGACGCTACCCTTTTCATTGGCTAATCAGGGCTATATGCAAATTAACTGCCAACTCAGATGGCAGTTAACTGCCAACAAGATGGCGGTTAATTTGCATATGTAGGCACAATGCAGGGAGGCAAAAGGGAAAGCAGGAAGAAGCCCCCTGCCACTGGCAGCGATCGGAAACCCAGGGGGGAGCTAAAAGCTGGGGGGCATCTGATTTCTATTATAGTAGGACCTGATTTCTATTATAGTAGGATAAATTTGCCTATTTTATATTTTCACATAAGTGATATCATGCAGTATATTCTTTTCTGTGAAGATTTCCTTCACTCTGCATGCTATTTTTGAGATTCATCCATTCTGTTGTATGCAGCCATAGTTCATGCTTTGGGAGTATTCCATTGTGTGACTTATATCACCATTTGTTTACCCATTCTCTTGTTGATGGCTACCTAGGCATTTTCTAGTGGTGACTATTATGAATAAAACTATTATAACCTTTCTTCTATAAGGCATTTTTTGTGAATGCATATTTTTATTTCTCTTGAACAAATACCTGAGTAGAATTGCTGGATCATATATAAGAAACTCACAAATTAGTTATACCATTGTACATTCCCACCATCAACATGTGAGAATTCTGGTTGCTCCATCTTCTCTCCAATAGTTGGTGTTGTTCTTAACAAAAGGAAGATAAACAATCCAATCAAAAAATGGGCAAAGGACCTAAATAGACGCTTTCCAAAAGAGGACATGCAAAAGGCCAAGAGACATATGAAAACATGCTCAAAGTCACTAATCATCCGAGAGATGCAAATCAAAATGACAATAAGGTACCATCTCAAACCTGTCAGAATGGCTATCATTAAATCAACAAAAGACAAGTGCTGGGGAACTCTTACCATTTGCAAGAGCATGGATGGACCTGGAGAGCATTGTGCCAAGTGAAATAAGCCAGTCAGAAAGATAAATATCACATGATCTCACTCATTTGTGGAATATAATGAACAACATAAACTGATGAACAAAAATAGAGCCAGAGAAAAAAATTTTTTAGAATATAATAGAAGTAATACTGTTATTTGCAGATTTTTAATTATTCCTACAACTTTTCTGATATTATACTATATTAGTACAGTTTTGGTAATATTATTATATTTTAAATCTCTTTTTCTTGAAATATTAATGTTTATTGCATGCAACATTATTATATTTAAAATTGTTTTTCTTGAAATATTTTTTAAAAATAGTTGATGTTGTTGATCCTTTTCATTTCAGCCAATCTAGTGAATATGTAATAGTTTTTTTAATTATCATTTTATTTTGCATTTCCTTATTGATTTAATGATATTGAACACATTTCAGTCTGATTATTGGCCATTTGTATACCTTCTTTCATCAAAGTGCCTGTTTATAGCTTCTGTCCATTTTTTAATTGGATTAACTTTTTATAGGAGTTCTTCACATATTCTTAATACAAGTCCTTTGTCAGATATATATTTTGAATATTTTCCCCCAATTTGTGATTTGACTATCTTCCTTTATGGTATTTTTCTAAAGCAGAAATTTTAAATTTTGATGAAGTCTCACTTGCATTTTTTTAATGATTTGTGTTTTCTGTATCCTTTCCAATAAATTTTTGCCTAACCTCTAGGGTTTTTTTCTAGTAGCTTTACTGTTTTAAATATTACATTTACTTATTACATACATGTCAAACTGATTTTCTGTATAAGTTTCATTATATATATATAATGAAACTTATGTGTGTGTGTGTGTATGTGTGTGTGAATATATACATATATATTATATACACAATATATTCATGCACACACACAATGGAATATCTCATTGTTTCAGTACCTTTTATTGAAGAGATTTTCCTTTCCCCATTAAATTGCTTTGACAAAAAGTATTTAGTCATATATTTATGGGTTGGTCTCTGAATGCTTTATTCTGCCCCACTGATCTACATGTCTAGCTTTTCATCAGTACCATGCTAATCTGATTAGTGGTCTTGAAGTCCACCAACTTTGTTCTTTTCTTTCAAGATTCTTTAGGCTAATCTTGGTCTTTTGCTTTTCCAGATAAATTTTAAAATTATCTTATCAATTTCTGGATAAAAGCCTTTAAGCAATATATTAAGGGTGATGGAACAGGCTTTGCTATGGAAAAGATGAAAGGAACTGTGAGGTGGCAAGGATGTGGGTGGGGGTGGAGAGAGCAAATGACATCTCCGTGGAAGACAATTAAGAGCTTTTCTTGCTTAAAACAAGGATCATGAGCCAGAATGGAGATCGCTATGGACTAAATTATGTTCTCCTCCTCAACATTCATATGTTAAAGCCCGTAATGCCCAATAGCATTTGGATATAGGCCCTTTGGGGAATAATTAGGTTTAGATGAGGTCCTGAGGGTAGAACACCCAGAATGGGATTAGCGCCTTTATAAGAAGAGAGTTGGCTTCTCTGCCATGAAGGACGGTGAGAAGAAGCTGTCTGCTAGCCCTGGAGACAGCCTCACCAGGGAACCAAATGAGCCAGCACCTTTCTCTCAGACTCCCTGCCTTCGGAAGGGTGAGGAATGCATTCCTGTTGTTTAAGGCACACAGTCTACAGTATTTTGTTATTGCAGCCCGAGCTGACTAGCACGGATCTCAGGCATAAGGGGAAAATTATCATGGGCCTTAAAGTTGACAATTTATTTTGATTCAAGGGGCCATTAAAACTTACAAATGGCAGATTGATTGCATGTATTTATCGCCATTCCCTTCCTAAACCCTACTTAAATGACAGTAAAGGAAAATATTAAACTCATAAATGCTAAGAGAATGGGAGAAGAGATATGTCAGTCAACTTTTTTAAGGTGGAAAGCAGATGGGGGTGGGGAGGTAACTGACCTACACGGAGCAGAGGAAGCCGAAACCAAAAGGACACCAGGGAGAAACCAGCCATTCGTCATGCTGAGCCCAGAAAGGAGCAGGAACGAGAGGCAACGGCTCCCATGGACATGTGGGGCCGACACAGGAGCAGAGCGGCCACAGAGCCCTTCCTCCAGCCATGGCAGCGCAGCACCGTCAGACAGGAATAGAACTCAAGCATGGATGTGTTTCAGATTTTCCAGTCGCCACTTTAAGAGAAGTAAAGTTCATTTTAATAATGCATTTTACTTAACCCAATATATTATCATTTCAACATGTAATCAACGTTTTTAAAAATTTGTAATAAGATACCTTACTTCTTTTTCATAATATCTTCAAAATCCAGAATGTATTTTTACACTCACAGCACATCACAGTTCTGACCAGCAGATTTCAGTGCTCAGAGGCCACATGTGGTAGGGAGTGATGGTACTGGACAACAGCGTCTAGACCAGGGTTCTCAACCTGTGGGTCGCGACCCCTTTGGGGGTCGAACGACCCTTTCACAAGGGTCACATAAGACCATCGGAAAACACATATATAATTACGTAATGTTTTTGTGATTAATCACTATGCTTTAATTATGTTCAATTTGTAACAATGAAAATACATCCTGCATATCAGATATTGACATTATGATTCATAACAGTAGCAAAATTACAGTTACGAAGTAGCAACGAAAATAATTTTATGGTTGGGGGTCACCACAACATGAGGAACTGTATTGAAGGGTCGCGGCATTAGGAAGGCTGAGAACCACTGGTCTAGACTTTCAGAACCAGGCGGTCCTGAACTCAAAGGCACAGGCACAGGAAGGAGTCTGGGGTCCAGAGCTGAACAGAGAAAAAGAATCTTGAATAAAAGTCTGCATTCCAGCTTCCTCGCACCCAAAAACCAGCATACAAGAATTATCTCCTCACTCTGGCCCCCAGTTCATAGGATTGAGTCTTCTTAAGGCCTTGGAAGAAACAAATGTAATTTGGAGAGCAAAATAAAAACTTCAGAAATGGCAAACTTCAGAGAACTAGTCGAATACATTTCATCCATAAAACAATACCAGGATACTCTAAAAATAAATAACAAAGACATTCTGAAAATTAGAAAATATGATAGCTAAGTAAAAATGTCAATAGAGTGGTGGATGACACAGACGAAGCAATCCCTCAGGTGAGGATAAAGCTAAAGATAGGAACAATAGAAAAGATAGAATTTGAGGATCAATCCATGACACGAAGGAGTTTAAAAACAAAGGAATAGAAAAGATTTTGACAGGAAATTCTATGAGAAAAATTTCCCATAAGGAAGGGGCTGCTCTTTTTGTTATAAGCCTTATAAGCCATTTGACTTTCAAAAGTATAAGCAAATATTACTTTGATAAAAATTTAAAATTATGTTAAAAGTAAAAACTATGATAGAAATGAAAAAAGCAATCAGGTTTTGCTTAAGTGTCTGAGGATGGGGTGACAGAATGATGAACGGTTCTTCATGGACACATGTCTGTTGCTAGTACCTGGTAAATATTAAATCATCAGAAGCAACAAAGCCATGAGAGAAATGGCCCCCCTCTCCCCCACCCCCACCCCTGGTTTTATTGTGTTGTTTTCATGCAATAACAAAAGTCTCCAGGCTTCAAGTTGCTGAAAATCTTGTTTGGGCTTCACTGTACTTTGTTTAAACTCAGAATCTGTGGTCTAGACATTACTGTGGCGCTTGGCATCAGCATCCCAGAGAAATGAAACTCAAAGGAAAGGAAGGACAGGAAACCTTCAGCAGAGTCCCCTGGAGGAGCCTCAGCAGCACGTCCTCACACCTTGACGGGTAGGCCTGTCCTCAGCGCTGACTGGGCCAAGGCAGCCAAGAGTGAAAAGGACAAAGTGGCAGCAGAGTTCCTGGGCTGTTCAAGCAGCTTCATGATGCACCTGGGGGAGGAGGAGGAGAGAGAGTCCACGGTGCCTTCAGTGGGTCCCTGCCATCAAGAACCAGCCACGAAGAACATGGGAGAAAGGTGTCAAAGTACAAATGCCCTACCCTGCCCTACATTTTGAAAGGACACCAACCCTTGCCCTGCCCCCATTAATTCCCATGCACACCAACCCAAATTAGGGAAACATTGGGGCCCATTTGAGTGCTTGAAAGAATTCACTGTAGAATTCTTTCCTAATATAGGTGTCTTTCCTAATATAGGTGTCTAGGATTCACCCCTAAAAGTATTGACTCAACATCAATAAATGTGAGACCAGAGACTTTTTTTTTCTTTTTTTAAATCATTTTTTTATGTTTCAATTGCAGTTGACATACAAATTATATTAGTTTCAGGTGTACATTCCAGTGATTAGACATTATATAACTTAATAAGTGATTATCCTGATAAATTTGTACCCACCTGACACCAAATTTATTTATTAGAATATTGTTGACTATATTCCCTATACTGTATTTTACATCCCTATTACTATTCTGATTACTTCTTAACCCCTTCACCTTTTCACCAATCCCCTTTACCCCCGCCCCTTCCATCTGGCAATCGTCAAAATATTCTCTCTATCTATGAGTCTGATAGCATTCTGTTGGTTCATTTATTTTGTTTTTTAGATCTAAAATTGTTGATAGATATGTATTTATTGCTAATTTGATGTTCTCTTTTTTTCTCCTTCTTCTTAAAGAAGACTCTTTAACATTTCACATAATACTGGTTTGGTGGTGATGAACTCCTTTAGCTTTTTCTTGTCTGGGAAGCTCTTTATCTGTCCTTTGTTTCTAAATGATAGCCTTGCTGGGAAGAGTGATCTTGGTTGTAGGTCCTTTGCAGGCCAATGCTCTATCCACTGAGCCAAACCAGTTAGGGCAACCTTTGGCATTTTAATTATGATGTGTATAGGTAGGCCTCTTTGGGTTCACCTTGTTTGGGACTCTCTGTGCTTCCTGGACTTGTATGTCTATTTCCTTCACTAGATTAGGGAAGTTTTCTGTCATTTTTTCAAATACATTTTCAAGGTCTTATTATTCTCTTTCCAGCACCTCCGTGATATGAATGTTGGTATACTTGACGTTGTCCCAGAGGCTCCTTACACTCTCTTCATTTTTATTAATTTATTTTCTTTTTGCTGTTCTAATTATGTGTGTTTTGCTTCCTTATATTCCAAATTGCAGATTTGATTCTTGGCTTCATTAACTTTATTGTTGATTCCTTGTAAATTTTTCTTTGTTTCAGTTAGTGTATCCTTCATTTAGGACTGGTTCTTTTTATGGTTTCTATGTCTTTTTTACATGTTGTTGAAGTTCTGCCTAAGTTCCTCAACATCCTTATAACCAGTGTTTCGAATTCTGCCATCTAGTGGATTACTTGTCTCTATTTTGTTTAGTTATTTTTCTGAAGTTTTATTCTTTCTTTCATTTGGGACATGTTTCTTAGTCTCCTCATTATGGCAACCTCCCTGTATTTGTTTCTATGTATTAGGTAGAGCTGCCACTTATCTGAGGCTTGGTAAAGTGGCCTAATGTAGTAGGTGTCTTTAGGATCCAGTGTCACAACCTCTCCACCCAAGCTGGGCACTCTAGGTGAGCCCCTGTGTGAGCTGTGTGCACTGTCCTGTTGTAGTTGAGCCTTGATTGCTGTTGGCATCACTGGGAGGGATTGACCCCTGGGTATTACTTGTGGAGGTGGCAGGGTTGTAATTGGAATGGTCTGCAGCTGTCTACCAGGTTCACTGGCTCAGGAGCCTCCTGGGAGGTACAAAGTCAGTCACTGCCTCTGACATTTCTGTGGCCACCAGGCACAAGCCAGAGTGATCTGCAGATGAGCACTACTTGTGCTGGGCTTAGAGATGCCCAGAAGAGGCCAAGCTGTGAACCAAGGCTGGCTGCCACTAGTGCTGGACCTGGGGCTACTTAGCAATAGGCATGGGGTACACAGAGGGCAGATGTTGCTTGTTTGAGAGATCTTAGGAAAGTCTGAAGCATGAGTCAAGAGAGGCCATTTATGTGGAAAAGCCGCTGGAAATGGCTTAGACAGCACATGAGTTAAGTGGGGGTGGGGCCTCAGGGAATCACCAGGGTGGGGCAGAGTGTAAGCCAGGTTGTGGAGACTCAGATATGGTGCCCACCTGCCAGCTCTCTGAAGGGCTGGGGGGTACGTTGGAGTGGGGGAGAGAAGGGAGGGGACTCAGAAAAGGAACATTGGCCTCTGCTGGCACCTTTGTCTGGGAGAAAGCAGCCCCACCTCCTCATATATTCCTGATTTGTTTTAAGCTGCTGCACCAGTGCTGTAGTTCAGAGGGAGTGAATCCAAGTAAGTCTGCACATGGGCCCTTTAAGAGGAACTGCCTGGGACTCCAGCAGCCTTCTATCTCATTCAGCTTCAACCCGTACTGGTTTTTACAGCCAAAAGTTACAGAGGCTTCTCTTCCTGGCTCTGGAACTCTGGGCTGAGAGGCCTGGTGTGGATCTGGAACCCTTTACTCCTCAGGGGGGACCTCTACAGCCAAGGTATCCCTCTCGATATTTATCTGCCATATGTGGATATGGGACCAGCTCATTCCACATCTCCACTCCTCCTACCAGTCTTTATGTGGCTTCTTCTTTAATTTCCTGGCTGTAGGACTTCCATTCAGCCAGATTTCAGGCAGTTCTGAATGATGGTTGTTCTGGAACTTAGTTGTAATTTTGATGTGGTTGTGAGAAGATGTGTGCACCAGGTTTACCTATGGTGCCATATTGGCTGGAAGCCATCAAGACATTTTTATTTGCCTCTGCATTTTTTAAAGAGTTTGGAAGGTGATTCTGATATACTCCTCTAGTTAAGAACCTTTGATCAATGGTTCTCAAACTTGTGTGTAGTTTAAAATCTCTAGGGTAGTGTTGTAGAAATGATATTTCCCAGGTTCTGTACCCTCTAATTTGTGAGGTCTGGAATGAGGCCCAGGAATCAGTGTTTTGACTGACTCCCTAGTGAATGGGTGAAGGTTGTCCTGAGAACTCACTCTGGGAAAACCCAGCTGCAGGCTCTGGAGCTTCTATTAAAGCCAAACCAGGTATCCATGAGATCCCTGTGGTTACAACCACCTTACTTCATGGCTGGAAGATCTCTACATGGGAGTCTGGGTCCAAATATCCAGATACTTCCCAACCACACATGTCAATTGCACCTACACTCATGAGTTTGAAAAAAGTAAAAACAGTTTGGAATAGGGTTTGTATTGGACTTAACTTTCAACCCAGGAACTTTTATCCCATTTCTTTCTTGTTGAATGACCTTGAGCATGTACTGCTGGGAGAGGAAGTATTTATTCTATCCATTTATTTAAACCATCTCTGCTGAAAAAAATAGAATCATCACACGCTTGGGACCTGCATGTTATGATGGTGGGTGGTATGGCCACATGTGTGAGTATCCGTGCATGTTATGCAAATGCTCTCACATGCAGCACTCAGGAATTGGACTCGAGCCAAGGGCAAATATTAATGAGACATTTGATTAAGATCAAGCCCTGCCCACTCATTTGAAGTGTGTGTTAACAAAGCGTCAAGAAAAGGGATCTGAGTGCCAGTTCTCCAGGAACATGTGGGGGGCAGGCCCAGTCTGTGTGTGTGCTGCCCGGGAGGCAAATATGCACATTTCCAGCTGCTGGGAACCAGATGAGAGAGTGGCCCGTGTCACACTACTCCTGCGGGAGAGGGAATGGGCCTCTGGAAGAAAACATTTCAGATAAGATCTATAGGCCAGAGCAATGCTCTGGGCAAGTCCAAAGGCCTGCAGAGAGAATGCAGCTCCCTCCAAAGGCAAGTGCCAGCCTTTGCTTCCCTGGGGACAGTCTCCTTAAGACCTACAGCTCTGCGTGGAGAACCAAGGCTGAGAGGAATTATAAAAATGACCAGAATGAGGCTGTCCCCTGGTCTCCAAATGAGACAAAGCTGCCTGTGTCTAGCAACTCTGACTGCCCTCTTGGCTCCGGGAAGCAGGGTGCACCACAGGCGTTCAAACTAGGTCCTTAATTAACCCTCCTGCATCTACAATGTTCTGAGTGTGAACAGCAGGCAAGGGTGCACACAGCAAAGCTCACCCCTAGAACTGGACTGGAATTACACTCACGAATGCCTTATGCCCTGAACGCAATCCAAGGCCATGTTAGGCCTGGATTGACAATGATACCACCTCCATTTTCCGAGCAATAACTATGGGCCAATCTCTAAGTACTTTATGTATATGTGCCTCATTTATCTTTACAACAATCTTAGTATCTTCTCCATGTTTTCAATGATGAAACTGAGGGTCAGAGAAGTTTTGTTATCTGTCCAAGGCCACACAACTAAGAACTAGAACACGAGCCAGCCTCACAAATGTACCCATGGTTTTCACTGCCATCCTATCCACATGATGAACTGTCTACTGTGTTTCAGTTGAGCTCCTTTTTGGAGAAAAGAATCAAAATGAAAAGGGTTAGGATCATTTTGAGGGAAATCTGGAGGAGTTTAAAGCCTAAAAAATGCAGTGTAAGAACTCCTGATCATTGGTAAGGAGAAAGGATGACGGAGGAAAACCTACAGGCACGGTCTTTCTGGTAAAGCACAATATCGAGTCAGATTGCTCCAATCTCACTTTGTGATGCTGACCAACTGTCTTCATTGTGCAGATCATTCCCTATTTTCAAAAAATGTTGCATGGATTTTTTAAAAATATTTTTTATTGATCTCAGAGAGGATGGGAGATGGAGAGAGAGAGAGAAACATCAATGATGAAAGAGAATCATTGATCAGTTGCCTCCTGCATACCCCGGCTGCCCCTTGCACGCTCACCAGTGGGGACTGAGCCTGCAATCCGGGTATGTGCCCTTGACTGGAATCAAACCCAGGACCTTTCAGTATCCAGGCTGATGCGCTATCTAATGAGCCAACCCGGCTAGGGCTGCATGGATTTATTTTTACATAACCTCCATTTATATGCTATGGAAGTGTTCATAGCCCATACTAAGGGAAAACTGACACACTGGTCTAGGAGCTGTGGGTGATAAATATGAGACAGCCTCTTCCTGCAGGGATCTCACTCCCATTTCTGTGACAGGATTGACTCTCATAGAACAACTAGAGAACAAAATATGGATCTCCTAGTCCATAAGGTGCTTTGTGCAAACTAAAAAGAAAGAAAAAAGAATGTATTTTACTTGGAGAGATTTACCTTACACGAGGGTATGCTGCTTGCAAGCAGAGAGCATGGACTAGATTTCTGCCCCATTTCACCTCCGTGGCCAGATGCCTTTGTGCATTGCACAACTTACACAAGCGTTTTGAAAGTAAGACCCAATAAAGTGAATTTAATCATATTTCAGACACCTTATTAGCAATAAAAAGAAAACAACTGAGACTCTATCAAAGAACATTACACACGTAAACCTCCAAATCCTCCAACCTCACTGCATCCATTCCTTATATCTGCCTTCTCTCTTTTTTCGTTGTCTGGACCACCTGTGCCTCTATCTTGCAACCCATTCCCTCTCACTGACAGATGTTCTCTTCTTTCTATTGACTCATTCTAACCAATAAACAAATGCTGTGCTATCTCTCAGCTTAAACAAACAAACTTTGATCTCATCCTTGGCTCAATTCTCTCTGCTCAGCAGACCTCCTCAAAAAAAGGTATCAATACTCTCTTCTCCATGCCCCCTCCTATCATCTGACTCTCTGCCCTCTTTGTAAGTCTGGCCCAGACCCTCCCGCCCCTCGGGGACCTGGAACTTACTGTGACATCTATCCTGAGCCTTTGAGCTTCACTCCTAATGGAGAAAGTCTCATTTTGTCATCCTGATATATGACTATCGAGAAGCACTAATTCTGGTAAGCAATTGGGCTCCCTGGGTTTTTTTCTCATTACCTTTAGGTCCTTATTCCTCCTTTTCTTCCTTTGTATTCAAATATTTGTCACCACTAGTCCTTCATTGTCTTAAATGCCTTTCAGCAACTTTTAAAGTAGTGAAGCCCATTTAGTCAGGCCTGTGAACTCCAAGACCTACAGAGCCCAGGCAGCTGGGAGTGAATGAATGACTCTCTAGGAGGAAGCAGGTCATAGATAAAGAGGAGTAGCACCTGGGCTTAGTGTTGGGAGTACAATAGGTGTGGTAAAACTACAGACAACTGAGAATGGACAACTGTCCTGTCTGAAGGAGACACCTGCTGCCTAGTTCAGGTCAATTACTGCTTAGCAGGAATATGTGCTAATGTTGTCCCAAATTCTGATTTTTTTAAGAGAAAGCAGAAATCCAGCTTTTTAATGTAAAATCTCCAAGTATTTAAATATTGGCTACCAATTCAGATTTTCTACCTAACACTGTGTGAACCAACCAGCCAGAAGCCAATCACAATACATAAAGGGACTAGAGCTGGCCTCCAGGCCTGCCATTTGCAACCTTGGCCTGATACTTCCATCTTGAGCTCAACCTCCCTTTGATTATGTCTCTCTAGCTCTCCACAATTTCGTTATTTCCTAATTCTCTCAAGCCCTGACTTGGTCCTTAGAAATTAGAACCAGGAGATGGATGGACAGAGAGTGTTTTTTCCCACACACTGAACTTAGAGCTTCATTACTGATTCACATTACAGTTGTGAGTAAAGATTCCCTCCCCGCCAACCACTCCTTCTTCTTCCTTAGGTTGTTTCTGTTCTAAATCAGAGCACAAAGAATAAAGTTCCAGGGTGACCCACCAGATGACAGAAACACCCGATGGAAATTACTCCCATTGTTTGTGAACTGAAAAGCCCCAAGCATGGTCTGACCAGAAACTTAAAAGGCAATTGAGACAAGCACTAGGCCAAAAGGAAACAAGACCTAACAGTTTTTCCTTAGTTAACATGGGCATGGCCAGTGAAAATTCTCCCTGTGTTTATTTCTTCTAAGAGTGACGGCTGCTCGGGCAAGAGTTGAGCCTGGGGGGCCTTGTGCAGTGCTGAGCCCTCAGCAAGGCCATCCTGACATACATTCACCCAAAGTTTAGGGGCCTGGAGATGAGGACGCCTCCAGTCACCCGGCTGAAGCTAGCAAAAGGCCTCTTTTAGGTTTAGAAGGTTAGCCTGCCTAAAATGCCATATTCATTCCTGAGAAAAAGAACATGCCACTCGTTTACCTCAGCATTATGTTGCCAACCGTTCCGGAAAGACTTTTTGCAGGGGAGAAGTTTCACCTGGCGTTGAGAGGGACATTTACTGCGGAACTTAAGGCATTGCAGAGTACATTAGTGCTCACCAATATCCATATTTCCCAGATCCCTTTGCAGTAAGTTGACCACATGACTAGTTTTGGCCAATGGAATGGCACTTGGTGTAAAGTGGTTAAGTGTCTGGTGCTCCTTTTATCCTCTCTCTTCTGTCCACATCACTGGCAGCATTTGGCTAAGATGGCAAAGACACACACAATGATCCTTGAGTCACTGCCGGGAGGAGAGCTGCCGTGGGAACCACCTAACTTCAGTGAACTTGGCGGGAATGAGAATTAAACTTGCTTTTGGGGTTTTTGCAGTTCTATTGAGATATAGTTGACATATGAAATAAACTCATAGGCAGTCACTGAAATGTGGATAGCAGCTAGCATTAATGACTAGAACAAATGAGAAATTAGAAAGACTAGTAAAAATATACCCACAGACCTTCCCGTGGCCACTCGGCTGAGCTCCAGGAAGGGGGCACGATTTCTCTTCACCCACCACAGGAGAAAGAGCAACTACAAGGGTTAATCCCAGGTTCTGAGACAATGGCCACTTTTTCTCTGTGATGGTGTGGCCCAGGTTCCCAGGTCTTTGGAACCCATCCAGAATGTGGCTCTCTCGACTGCAGCGCTCCCATGGTGACTAGCCGACATGGCTCAGTGGTTGAGTATCAACCTATGAACCAGGAGGTCACAGTTCGATTCTGAGTCAGGCTCGATCCCCAGTGTGGGGTGTGAAGGAGGCATCCAGTCAGTGATTCTCTCTCATTACTGATGTGTCTATCTCCCTTCCTCTCTGACTCTCTGAAATCAATGAAAAAAAAAAAAAAGAAGAAGAAAAAACCTCCCCTGGCCACCACAGTTTCTTCTCCTTGTTGGAGCTTGAGCAGGGAAGCCATGAGCAGTTCTGCTGAGGAAAGTACAGCTCCGTCAAGGTTGCCTGGAGCTTTAGCAGTGAGACATAGTTTTGAAAGAATAAGTGTTTCTCCACAGACCAGGTGGAACAAAGAGAGATCCATGCTTGATTGTAAGAAAACCATGCTGTCTGCCCCAGGTAGACAGAGGAGAGGAGCTAGGACTTTGGTCCTTCTGTCTATTGTATTAAACTGCCTTGACAAAGTTTGAGCAACTGCTTTGATTCTAGAGAAGTTACTCCAGAATGACAAATTTGGTTCTTCAGACTTCAATTATGAAAGCAGAAGCTCTGCTCATCCAGATGTAAAGAGAGGCCCTTAACTCCATTAAATGGAGGCAGTAACAGGTACAGATTGAATTGGCTGCAATCTAAAGGGGTCCATTTTAGCCCTAGCCAGTTTGGCTCAGTGGATAGAGCCTCGGCCTGCAGACTGAAATGTTCCAGGTTCGATTCTGGTCAAGGGCACATGCCCAGGTTGCAGACCAATCCCCGGTATGGGGCATGCAGGAGACAGCCGATCAGTGATTCTCTCTCCTCACTGATGTGTCTATCTCTCTCTCTCTCCCTTTCTCTCTGAAATCAATAAACATTTATTTTAAAAGGGGTGGGGGGTGTCCATCTTTGCTGATTAAAAGAAAGAAATAAAAAAGGAGAAGGAAGAAGAGCAGAGAGAAGCAGTGCATGTGCATCTGTGCTTGATACTAATGCAGAAGGACTCATGTGTGGCTGTGCTGGAACCCAGTATTCCATTATTTTGAAAAAACTCACACTCTCCATCCATCCATCATTATTTTTGGATTAATTTGTCATTCTCGGCATGATGCTAGACACCCCGTGGTTTGACGCCCTTGGTTCACCAATCCAAGGCAAAAGCTCTGTTTCCTGCTCCTTTAGCACCAGGCGGCAGGAAACATTAACTTCAGTTTCGTTCGGGCCACCACTGTCCGGGCCAGGTGACAGGAACCAGGCTGTCGAGTTGGGGACCATGCCGGCACGTGTCAGCTCCGCACTGTGATGTGGTTCCAGCTCTGATGCCTAAAAGAGAGAACCCTGTTGACCCAGCTTGGAGAGCAAGCCCACTGCCTGGCTGGGGAGGTCATCTTGATTGACAGTCTACTAAGCGGGTGAGCTAATTCCCTGGAATGCACAGAATGGGGATGAGGGCATTTCCTGGAAAGGAAATGGGGTGCTATTAGCATGAATGGGGAGCAGCAAAGTCAACAAATGTCCACTCCACCTCCTCCCTAAGTGAATATATTTGATTTTAGCCCAGGTCTTCTGGAAACGGAGCCAGGGAGAGGCAGACAAGGGTGCCTTGGCCTGACCGTAAAGGGGAGAGCACCATCCCATAAAACATCCCACACTGGAAACTTACAAGGTGCCTATATGCACATTTCCTCCTGGGAAAGTATTAGTCTTCTATTTCACAAATGAGGGAAGGCGGGCAGGGGAGAGAGAAGTGCTGTCCAAGATCATCAGCCAAGCAGAGAGCCCGCATGCACCAGGACAGTCTGGTTCAAGGCTCCGCCTCCTGGGCCCAGGCCTCTCTCTCAGGGAGCTTCCCTACCGACAGGAGAATTCATGGGTGCCCCTGGGGGCCCCCAACTACCACTGGAAAAACTTCTCAAAGCACACCGCTGGGGCTGGGAGGTGCCGCTGTGGGGCAGGCCTTGGCGTTGAAGGGATTGGGGGAAGAGGGTTAGGCAGGGGGGAGGGGGCAGGGAGGGGGCAGGGAGGGACCCCAGGTGAAAATTTTCAAGCATGAAAATATCTTCCTGAAAATACGGGGTCTGCGTGCAGTAGCGTCGATATAACTGACCTCTGTCTTGAGTTGGAGCTGGGAATAGAATTTTCACAGGAAAAGGGAAATGCATGGGTGTGGGGCTGCCAGCAGCAAAGGAAGTTTCCAGGCGACTTGTCACGGCACGATTTATAGGCAGACGTCTCAGAGGGGCCGTACAGGCTGTGGAGAGCGTGTGATTTGCTGGTGGTGGAGCCTGGCACCTGGCACCCATCCACATGACCTAACTCGGCATGCACGTGCGGCGCCCCGACGCAGCCCTATCTGGGCGGTTGGAACGAAAAGAACAGAGAGAAAACGCACTCATCCAAAGGGGAAATAGAAATGGAACTCAGAAAGGACAAAAAAAATAGTGACGTGGGGCTGGAGGAAATGTCTGGGGGGTAGGAGCCCCCCATGGCCTGTCCGACACCCGACAGCAGCTAAGGAAACGTGCCCTTCCATCGGGACAGACACAGAGGACGGCGGCTGCCCAGGTGTTCTGGAGGGAAGGCAAGTCCCTCTGGGCGGCGGGGCCCGGCCGACTGGGGGATGCACGAATGGACAGTAAGCGACACCCTCGCCTGCCCAGGGCCTTCCCCAGAGGCAGTGCAGGCCAGAAAGAAGCGCCCGGGCTCCTCTGAGGAGCCAATGAGTCTGCGAGGCATGACAGCGGCGCAGTCCTGGGGGAGAGGCCAACGAGCCTGCAGAGCCTGGCCGGTGCCAGAGCTAACAATCCACCGCACAGCCGTCTGGGCCAGCTCGGAAAAGCAAACTCCTTTCCCCCGGGTCTCAGTGGCTATGGCTCAGAACCTCTGCACAGCTGCCTTCGCTCCCCCCATGCCCCTCCCAGGAGCCCACACATCTGTGTACACACTTGAAAGTAAACATGCATAAAAGCAGGTCCCGGGGCGGGTGGCAAGGGCCTCTGAGGTTCTTCTCGGGTGCACCCCGCCCCGGAGCTGCTCCCGGCCCGGGAAAGCCACCCTGGACAGGCCCTCCTTGTCGCATTTCGAGGAGGGTGAGAGCTCCTTAGGACCTCATCCCTGCTTTGCGGCTCTCCATTCAACACAAACAGCTCTGAGGTCTGCAGCACAAATTTTCTTTCCCCAAGGACATCTTACAAACTTCTGAAATCCGCTCCGAGGGTATAAAACCTGAGTTTCTTTTCAAGTTCCTTGGAAGCCCTCCAACCCAGGACCCGTCCCCACCCACCCAAATTTTACCAAAGCTTTTCTTCCCACTAAGACAGCAAAAGCCAAAGACTGCGTCTACTCCGTGTGCGCTTATTCACGTCCACTTTCCAGATGTGCTCTCATCGCATCAACCCCCCGGGGGCAGGGACGGAGAGCGCCAGCCTGCTTCCGGAAGGCACGCTGTGGCTCCGAGACTGGCTTGGGGAGAGCGCGGAGGGTGGGTTTGAAGCCAAGCTAACTCAGGTGCCACTGAGCAGGGACCAAAGTGCTGCGCTTTGGCCAACGGGCAGAGAGGGCAGAGTCGTCCTTAGCACATCTGCCAGGGAGCCAGCTAATGGCCGGGTCGCCTTGAGGCTACATTACTGACCCATCACTTAACTTTTTCTCTCGCTCGAGTCTCCATAAAATGGCCCAGGTATTAGTTGCCTCATCCTAGAGGCTCAAGGTGATGGTAATGGGCAAAGTGGTGAGAATGCCAGCAGCTGGCATTGTGCCCCTAAAACATCAGCCTCCTCGGGCTGGCAGCTGCCAAGCACCCGCCTCTGCCTGGCAGACACCTTTCCCCATCTGTCAAGGTCCCCCTCACACATCACCTCCTCCGTCAAACCCCGCCCATCTGAGCAGACCTACTCGCCCCTCCTCCAGCCCCGAGAGCCGTGGTCTCCAACGTTTTTGACTCGTGTGCTCCCTAAAACTGGCTTGAAAATCCATACGCCCTCTCGCACAGTTTTAAGATGACATAAAAAATCTTTTATTGTAAGTTTAAATAGCTGCAGAGGTTGGTATTTCCTTAGTACGTATTGTAAATGTTAGCATTTTAAAATAAAACTATTACATCACTCTTTTAAATACTGACAATAGAATCTAGGTCTTAGAGTAATTCTATACCTACCATAAACAATTTTAAAAACATATGAAAAGTCTTCTTTATCAACTTGTTGTTCCACAGTGTCCTTGAACTCGTATTTCCATTCTATATACTCTTTGTACTTTTTAACAATTGCTGTATGCTTTTATGTCTAAAGTGTTTTTCATTCATGGTCATTGTATCAATTCTTCCCTGCAACAAAAAAAATGTAAATACATTGAAATGTTAATTTTATTGTCACTGTAAGTCTGTGAGTTTTAAGCAGCTTTTTCTAGACCAAGTTATAATTGCAATGATCATCAGACTATAATTAATCAATATAACATAAATATATCATAAATTTTCATAATTACTAAACGTAAGAGTAAAGTTTATTAAAAAATTCACTCCTTAAAGAATTGAAATGGCACTTGTTTCAATTTGCTGATGGATCACGTATGAAAATTATTTGTTGCTAATGAGAGAGAATTCAGAATCAGTTCTCTTCCTAGGTGACATTTTTAATGAGAAAACTGAGGGACTTTGCGTTCCCCCAAACAAGAGTGAATAAGAGGTGTTTTATGTCAGAAATCATATAACAATCTTTTATCAAAAATTAGTTTTGCCGTGATGGTGAAGAGGAAGCGGGCCCGCCCCACCAAGAGCCCCTGAGCCCCCCTCCCCTGAAGCAATAAAGGGTCAGCCGGCTCCTCAACCTTCGCCTGCCTCAGTGTGTGCGGAAAAAAAAAAAAAGAATTGAAATGGCACTTGTTTCAATTTGCTGATGGATCACGTATGAAAATTATTTGTTGCTAATGAGAGAGAATTCAGAATCAGTTCTCTTCCTAGGTGACATTTTTAATGAGAAAACTGAGGGACTTTGCGTTCCCCCAAACAAGAGTGAATAAGAGGTGTTTTATGTCAGAAATCATATAACAATCTTTTATCAAAAATTAGTAATGGCCTAGCAGCTGACATATCAGTCTGGTCCTCCTTCAATTTTGTTGAAAGAAAAGAATCAGAAACCCTGAGACCCCGAAACGTATTTGTAGCCCAGTCATTAGTCATTCACTTTCCTACCTCTGGGAAATATACCGAAAAGACGACACCAAAGCTTCTCAGACGACTGCCAATTATACCTGCTACTCATTTGCCTAGAGGCCCCTTGTTTAAACTGAAACGGTTGGGAAAATTAAAATACTTGTTATTTTAATACAACTTTGCCAATACATTATTTTTGCTTTTTAAATTGAAATATTTACATATCATAAAACTCACCCATTTAAAGTGTACAATTTAGTGGTTTTTAGTCTTTTCACAAAATTATGCAACCATCACTATCTAAGTCCAGGACATTTTCATCACCCCAAATAAGAAATCCCATGTCCATTAGCAGTTATTTCTCATCCCCACCCCGTGCCCTGCCCCAGCCAAAACAACTTTTAATAAAATTGTTTTATCTTATCAGATGCTTTTTGAAAATCCATCAAAAGGCTGGATTTTCAGATTTAGCTCATTTGCTTTATGGAAATGCCTGCTATGAACCTGTTTGGCAACCGTACACATTGCCAAGCCAAGCAGCCAAACCAGACTTT
This sequence comes from Myotis davidii, assembly GCF_000327345.1. Lineage (NCBI taxonomy): Eukaryota > Metazoa > Chordata > Mammalia > Chiroptera > Vespertilionidae > Myotis > Myotis davidii. The sequence continues at coordinate 635,432 of NW_006283440.1, forward strand.
GTTTCCATTAGAAAAAAACTGACTTCAGTTCCAAAACAATGTGTTCCTATGCATCCCTCCCTAACCATCTTCTCCTGAATTCTAATTCTGAGGCCAGAGATGGCCGTGTAGCAGAACAATGGGTCGGAGGCACAGCACCATTCCATGAATTCACTGCCTCAGCACACTAGGCCTTTGTCATGGCTTAGCGGTGCCCTCTTCACTTCCTGTTTGTGGGATCTTTCTTTAGGGGGGTGTGTATTCTTTGACATTTTTTAGAGGATGGAAGAGGAGAGATTGTTGGAAAGAAATTCTCACCACTCATGCTGCCTCACTCTACAAAATATCTGAATTCAGGACACCCCAATGCAGGCCAAAATACCCCTTCTCAGAACACTGCCTACAGCCCAGGGGAAGCGTGAAGACAGAGATGCTCCAGGAAGATCCCCTCCAAGGGCAATCCCAGCATCAGGAGTGAGGCCCGCAGACGCCCCCACTGCCAGCTCCTTCAGGCTATTCTGTTGGGGGGGGGCTACGGGCCTGCCTTTCCTGCCCCGGGAGCTCCCCTCAGGAGGGCAGTGTTTGCTCCAGAGCGAGCCAGGGTTGGCCAAGCCTTTGCCAGGCCTGCATCTTGCTTTGACTTCTGCCCAGTCCTGCTTCCTTCCCTTCCCCTTGGCATGTGTTGATCTCTACCATCTGGCGCCCCCAACACCCTCTCAGCTTCTGCTTCAGAACTCGGCCTGCAGGAAAGGGCCTTAGCTTCTCTGCAGGTCAGCGGTGTCCAGTTACAGGAGGCCTGTCCACACCGAGATGTTCAGTTGTAACTTTATTGCCCCAAAGATCTTTACTCGTCACAGGACCCCATGGCCAGACTCAGTGAGGGGGAGGTCCACACCTTTCTCTGGCCAGTGAACAGGGAGCTGGGGAAGGTGATGGGCCAACCCCTAAAGCTATTTTGCAGGCCGTGTGGAGTCTCAGCACCTGACATTGATTCCCTTTAAACCACTCGGTGCAGGTACCCTGGGAAGTCTTCACCCTTCAGTCCAAACCCCCTGCCTACAGCAAGCTGCCTGCCCTAATGATCACACTGTGTTTCCATTGGTCCATGTGAACACCTGCTTGCTCACACCTTGGCAGCTTCTCAAGAGAAAAGACTGAGTTTCATTTGCTCATTCGCTCCTTCGATCAGTAGGCCAGTCAGTGACTTTTATTTTAAACAGTCTGTCTTGAGTCCTTGCTGAGTGCTGAGGGCATGGAGATGAGCAGTCCCTGGCCCGTGCCCTCCAGGAGCGCACATTTGTCAGAGAGGCAGGGAAGAGGGAAGGGAGTGGAGAGAAGCGAAGTGGTCCGGCTTGACAATACCACTTGGCGTGAGAAACAAGACAGACCAAGACAGACCAAGACTTAGCCACACTGACGAAGGAAAATGTCTACTTTTAATACTTTAACTCCTTTGTAATCTCAACATTCCTTTAGTCAGAGTAACAGTTGTCAGCTGGTTATCACATCGAATTTTTCAACTGAAGTAAATAATGGAGAAATACTAGAGCACCTAATACTTCCCCCACATTTGGGTATTTTCAAGTGCAGATGTTAGTAAATAGTTTATTTATATGAACATTCAAGAACTTTGGTGTTTAAGAGTTAGTGAGGCCCTGGCCAGGTAGGTCAGCTGGTTAGAGAGCCGTCCTGATATACCAAGGTTGCTGGTTCAATTCCCCATCAGGGCACATACCTAGCCTGGGTGAGGACGGGAGGCAACTGATCGATATTTCATGTTCTCTCTCTCTCCCTTCCTCTCTCTCTAAAATCAATAAACATATCCTCTGGTAGAGATTTAAAAATATAGGGCAGTTCTAGAGCACCTAATACTTCCCCCACATTTGGGTATTTTCAAGTGCAGATGTTAGTAAATAGTTTATTTATATGAACATTCAAGAACTTTGGTGTTTAAGAGTTAGTGAGGCCCTGGCCAGGTAGGTCAGCTGGTTAGAGAGCCGTCCTGATATACCAAGGTTGCTGGTTCAATTCCCCATCAGGGCACATACAAGAATCAAGCAATAAATACATAAATAAGTAACAACCAAAACAATGTTTCTCTCTTTTCCCCTCTCTCTCTGAAAATCAATAAATTTTTTAAAAGAGTTAGTAAAATATGGCCTACTTTAAATTTGCCTCAAACTTCTAGTACTTTTCTCTTATCAATTTGTACCCCAAATTTCAAAGTACTCTTAAAGAAAGATACTATTAAATAACAACAATAATAACTAATGCTTATTGAGTGTTTATTATTATGTTCAGACACTCATCTTGGTGCTTTCAACTTTCATCATTTCTTACCCCTTGAAATAATCCTGTGACTCAGATATTGTTATTGTCTTGACTCTATTATTGAGGAGCTAAGCTTGGAGAGTTTAAGAAGCTACCCAGGGGAGTTCTGCTGGCAGGTTAGGGGGGAGTAGGGAGTGGAGATTCAAGGCCCACCTGGTTTAGTGCCTCACCTGACCGTGCCGCCATGCTCTGCGCAGGTCTCAGCACCCAGACTCCTTCTCGGGCTCAGCAAGCACCACAGGATCGTGCTGCCCCGACGGAAAGGCCCAGGCCAGTCGCCTGCGAAGTCCCCGGTGGAAAGGAGCCTCATCTACAGGCAGGTGACTGATTAGAAGTAACGTCTTCAGTGGCCACTTCAGCTGTCGCTCTCTCTACACATACCCGTTCCAGAAGAGCAGAAAGTGTCCCCTAAGGTCCCCTCTTCCCTTGACCGCCCAATTCTGAGGCCCAAGGTCGCTGCTCTCAGTGCCGTCTTTGTGCTGAGGGCTCACACTGTAACGTCTCCAGCCTGGCCTCACCCCTAACCCCCGCTGAGTGTTTCCACCTGCCCCTTGTTACGTCTGCACTTGGGTGTGTAGAAGGCTTCTCACACCTGACATGTCCAAAGGGGGTTCCTGAGCACCCCTCAGAGCTTGTCCCTCCCTGGCTCAGGTCACGGCAGCTTCACCTTCCTAACCTCTTAGAAGCGCTTCGGGGCACCTTGGCTCTTGGCTTTCTCCCACACCCTCCATAAACCCATCCAGAGGATCAGAATGCAACCCTGCTCCGGGATGTCATCACCCTCCCCTCTCCGCGGTCATTGCAATGGCTCCCGACCCAGCTCGCTGTTCCTGTCCTTGCCTCTCTTCTGTCCTCCGTTCTCCATAGCCAGTGTGAGCGCATTAAGCCACGACTCAGAAGATCCGACTGCTCAAACCTGTTTGGGCTCCCCTCTTGCTCAGAGGACAAGCCAGGCTCTTCGCCATTGGCCAGTGGGCCCTGACCAGTGGGCATCACTGCCGCCCTCTGCCTCGTCCACCCTCACCCCGAGGTCCCAGCCACGTGACCCGCTTGCATTTCCCTCTGCCTGGAATGTTCTCCGCCGGGTACCTGCCGGGCTCACTCCTCACAGTGTGGCCCGCTCTCAGCAACAACCTCGTCGGCCTGTGTCAGATCTGCAGCGCCTTGCTCTGTGTTTCTCCACAGCGCGTGTCCCCATGTAACCGTCTACACTCCTACTTCACAGCCCTGGGCCCTCTCCCGATGTAAACCCCGGGAGGACGGAAAGTTTCTGTCTTTCTAGCGCCGCACACAGGAGATGCTCAAAAGATCGGCTGAAGGAACACGCAGTCAGGCCGCAGGAGAGCTGAAGGGCCCCATGAGGCCTTTTCCATGGCCCCTGCTCTGGGCTTGTTCCTTCCAGCCAGCACTCCCTAGGTCAGAGCTGTGTGTTTGTCCAGTTTGCCTTTCCCACGTCAATTCTCGGCCTTCAGGATGGGCCCCCTGGAGTCACAGGTAGCCACCTCTCGAGATGAGACTGTCAAGTCACCCCGATTTCCGGCAAAGCTGTTGCAGGGGTCCATAAGCTCTGAGGGAGGTGAGAACTGATCCTGCCACAGGCTAGGTCAGTCCCTCGGCTAGAGACCAGACCCTCTGCGGCCTCCCCGTCTCTCGGGAGAAGACAGAAAGGTGAAAAGCACCTGCTGGTCCACACAGGAGGCGTGTGGCACTGAACGGAATCAGGTCTACGACACGCCTCAGACTGTGCCCTCCGCTGAGGATCTGGCGGCACGTGTGCTCGCTCCCTGTGCCTGCGGTGTGTGCGTTCGCCTTTGAGTCCAGAGTAAATGTGTCCCTAACACCCACCAGGACTTCTCTCCCCCACCCCAGTGCGATGCCATGAGTGAGGCAGGGGAAACCCTCCCCGTGTATCTGTGTGCTCATAGCTGAAGAGGATTCTAGGAACCTGCCTCCTCTCTCTCCCTTTCTCTCTCTCTCTCTCTCACACACACACACACACACACACACACACACACACACACACACACAGAAAGCCAGGTAGAACTGTCATCCTGTGTTCTGGACGTCCCTCCTAAGAGTCTACCCTCCTAACCACTCCTGCAGGAATGTTCTAGCACATCAGGGAAGCAGGTCCCAGGGAAGCCCCACCCACTCTCTCTCACGGTGACCTTGGCCAGAGCGGCTAAGAGCTGGCCCTTCCGCAGTGGTTTCCGTTCCCCGGGACCCCGAGCCCCCTTCCGCACACAGCACAGCCCACTCCCCCAATCCGAGTCTGCCAACAGGAGAAATAGCAAACAGCCGAACAGAGCTGTTTATTTCAGACTCCAAACTGGGGGATGGAGAGGGGCCTCCAGTAAGGAGCTCCATCCCGTCCTGGCCAGTCCCCAGCCGGGCTGTGGTGCAGGTCGTTTCCGTGTCCTGGCTGCAGGCCTCTCACCCAGCACCTTATTGTGGCCACAGCTTCGGGGCCCTCACCACTGAGCACAGCACTTTCACGTTTCTCTCTGTTTAAACACATCGAAGTGCCAGGAGGTCTCTAATCCTTCTCGTTTAGGTTGGTGCTTTCGAGGTAGAAGGCTTTGGGTTTCTACATGAAAGGTATTTAGGTTGGCACGGTCACAGATGGCGCGCTGACAGTTTCTATTCTAAAGCCAATTCTTCCATTTTGGGTGGATTCAGATCTGAGATGCTAGGTGCCTGCACAGCTCCTTTCCCAGGCAATCTGGAAGGGAGCAATAAGCCTGCCCTCCCCGAGGGGTCTCCTCCTGTGAAAACACTGACAGGCTGGGCAGAGGGAGGCTCAGGGCCTGGCCAATCAAGGAAGGAAGAGAAGAGACTTGTCAACAACCCAAGTCAGGACGTGACCCCTGAGGAGATGTCTGGGTGCCTAAACCACCCCTGACCTGGTGGGGTTCCTTTTTCCAGCTTTCGAAACTCGGCCCCACAGCATCCAAGAGAAGCCACTCAAACTCAGTGCTTTGAGGAAGCCGAGAGGAGGAAAGGGTCCGCCCAGCTATGCCCGGAAGAGGCCCTGTCTTCAGGAACGGAGAGGTAGCTGCCAGGAGGGCAAAGGCCACCCACCCGAGTGGGAGTGGCAGCCCCGCTGTGTGGACCTGAAAACCCCGCCGCCCAGCCTGGGCTCCAAGCTCAGACCCCGGGGCAGCCTGCTCTCTGGTTGCCTTGGAGTAGAATTAAAGCATGAAATTGGAGCCAAGTAAAAAAATTTTTTAAATTATCATTAAAAGACTTTCCAGGGCCATAATTAATGGGCCATAACACAAATGTATGGGGTGAAGGAAGTAGTCCAAGAGTGATCGTCAAATTAGCCAGTTAATACTGACAAAGGAAAGAAGGCAAAGGGACGCCGGACAATGTAAGCATGGTCACGGGAGGCTCCCCGAAGCTTCGACTTCACACAGCGCTGTCTCTCCAAGGGCATTAAGACCCCTCCCTGCCCCCACCAGGCCCTGGATTGTTGGGGGAGAAGGGAAAGAAAGGCACATGCGCAGTAGAAGTCGGGGAGATGCAGGGGAGGTGCTTGCCTGTCAATCTAGCCTGGGGAACAAGGATTGGCTAGCAGGAGGACCCCTCAGAAGCTCACAGAATCTTGGGAAGTTAATCGGTTAAGTCTGCAGAAGCTCCTGGTTAAAATCCCTCGAGTTCCCTCTCTCTTGCTCTCTCTGATTCCACGACCCACACTCGCCCTGCATTGCCTTTTCTCTCTCCATAGTCATGTGGCCTTGGCATGCAGGATGCTAGACTGGACCTTAAAATGGAGCAGAGACCATGGCAGTGGCCTTTACTCTGGGCCTGCTGAAGACACGGTTGGACTTTTTCCATGGCGGGCGGGAGGGAAACGGAACATTGGAAACCCAGGGGTTTATTTCCACAGGAATAAATACTACTCATCTTCCCAAGCAAGTCTCAGGAAATTCGCAAGAACCCCACTTCCACCGATAACACAAGCCACTGCTGAGCACTGGTGCCTGCATGAGTCTGAGGGTCCCACCTCACAGGTGAAACCTCGCAGGCCCTGGGCTCCAGTCAGCGTGGAGAAGGGGAGTGGAGTCTTGTCCACCTTGGCCAATGAATGATGGTCCGTTTATATATAACATGACAGTGCTGGCAGTGGTAAGATTCTGAAAGTCGCAATCCCTTTGATCCTTTGATGCAGACCACGCATACATACAGCGCAAAAAAGGACTGGGAAGCAGGAAGGCCACAGTCTTGGGGGAGGGAGGTACACTTATTAGAAGGCAGGTCACACGTCTGAACTACAGCCCCAAACCCAAAGCAAGCAGTCACGGAGGGTGTGCCTACTGGGTGGGAGACTTTCTTCTCAGATGCATGTAAATGCTCGGAAAGCATTTTGTGAGCTCAAATAACACCCTTTGAGATCTAATTGTTCTTCTTTGGGGGCTGCGAAAGGAAAATCCTGAGCAAGCATGTCGCCAGCGGGCCGCATGCCTCAGAGGTGTGACCAAAAGGAAAATCCTGAGCAAGCATGTCAAACTCTCGCCAGCGGGCCGCATGCCTCAGAGGTGTGACCTGCCTTATAATAAGAGCAGTCTGCGAGTTTGACATGCTTGCTCTGGAGGCTTAACGCTGACATGAAACTTTGGACCCAGAATCATCCATTTCAAAGGCATCCATCCCAAATGAGCACAGTGCCACCTGCGTGTCACAGCCACTAGCTAAACACCTAGATACGGATCCAGGCCTTCCCCACCCACGTAGGTCCCCTTTTAGAAAGCCCTGGGAAACCTAGCTAACTGACCACTTGAGTGACCCCATTTTCCCTTCCTGCACCCTAATTCCTGCTCTTATGTTTTAAATTTGCCAATAAAGAGTGAACCTGGCAACCCCCTGCCCCCACCTCAACCCAGCAGAACCACGGGTCCACACTCTCTCTTTCTTCGCCCGGGCCCTCTCTGTGTGGTCCTTGGGTGTGTCGTGTATTTTCCCGTGAGTCGTAAATCTTATTCTTCAAAGTCCCCTGATGGCTTTCTGCTGAGGTGAGTCATACAATCATACTAAGAACCATAAGGGTGGGCACAGCCACAGCATCACCTCGGGTTGGGAAATGTCTGTGGGGCTCACCATGGCCCAGGGGAGTACCTTGGCCATCCCTTGCTCACAGGTAGCATCGCTAGTTATAGGAAAGGCTGGGACCCACAGGGAACAACACTTCATGACATCCACTTGGTTGAAGTGGAGCAAATCAAACCTGGTGTTCTCTGATAGCGTAAGAATCTGCTAGTATTTTAGGAACTTCTGCTTCCAAGTGTCCCCAGTTGATATGGAAAGAATAGCATGTACCTGGTGCAACACGCCCAAAGGAGGTTGGGGAGCATGGTGTCTACTAAGTCCCCTCCACATTAACATTAGGAGCCAAAAAGCATTTTCTGGAAGTCCATTCCAATTATTTTTTTAAATTGATTTTTTTTCTTTTCTTTTCTTTTTCTTTTTTGTTTGTTTGTTTATATAGAGAGAGAGATCTACATGTGATCGATCAGCTGCCTCCTGTATATTCCCTACCAGGGATTGAGCCCACACCTGGGCATGTGCCTTGACTGGGAATCAAACCAGCAACCTTTCAGTGCACAGAACGACGCCCAACCCACTAAGCCACATTGGCCAGGGCCCATTCCACTTACTCCAGGATTGAGCTTTGTCCCATGCACTAAGATGTCACTAGTTTGATTCCCAGTCAGGGAACATGCCTGGTTTTTGGCTCTATCCCCAGTAGGGGACATGTAGTAGGCAGTCTAACAATGTTTCTCTATCATTAATGTTTCTTTCTCTCTCTCTATCTCTCCCTCTCCCTTTTTTTCTCACTGAAATCAATTTTTTAAAAAATATTTTTTAAAATTTTCTTAAACAAACAAACAAAAAAAACTCCAGCATGATTACTCTTGTGGAAATTTAGGATAAGGAGAAATTTTGAAGTATATTCCTGCGTATCCATTAAGAAGTACTTATTAACTTACTCATTTGCATTTCTGAAAACCTGCAGAATCAGGAAACTTTACAAACAGCTTAAGAAATTAATGATGGAGGGAAAAACCAAGATGGCGGCATAGGTTAATGCCGGAGATTGCTGCCACGAACAACCAATTCAAATTACACCTAAAAGACAGAACGGACATCATCCAGAACCACAGGAAGGCTGGCTGAGTGGAAATTCTACAACTAGGAGGAAAGAGAATATCATACCCAGACTCAGAGGAGGCACAGTGCCGAAGTGAAATACTCAGGTGCGGAGTGCGTGCGGAGTGGGCTGGCGGCGGAGGGTGAGGCTGTTGTTTTCAATCGGGAGGGGGGTTTGGA
>NW_006283440.1:645431-660003 GCF_000327345.1 Myotis davidii
CTCATTTATGGATAACAAAAACCATTATAAACTGAAGAACAAAAGAATATACAGAGGCAGAGCAGCACCGAACAGACTGTCAAACTACAGTGGGAAGGTCGGGGAGGGTTGTGGGGGGCGGTAAGAGATCAACTGAAGGACTTGTATTGTATGCATATAAGCATAACCAGTGGACACAAGACACTGGCGGGTAGGGGAGGCTGGGGGGAAAAAAAGAAAAAGAAATATAGTCAATAGTATTGTAATAACGACAGTGTCAGATGGGTACTAGACTTAATCAAGGGATCACTTCATATGTTATATAAGTTATATAAATGTCTAACCACTATGCTGTACACCTAAAATTAATACAAGGTAATACTCAATGTAAACTGTAACTGGAAAATAAAATTTTAAATAAATTTTAAAAAAAGAAATTGATGACACTCTGCTGAACAGTCCTCTCCCAAGCATGTCCGTCCCTCACTGAAACACGTCCTTGGAGCGCAGCCTTTGGTGTGTCCTGCCAGCAGCTGTTCCCCTTCTTCTGAGAGTGGCCTCCATCCCCATTTTCCTCAGGGTTATCTCCACAGCCTTCCCTGTGGTTCATTTTATCCCAGTTTCTGGGTCCAAGATCAGACACATGACCACAGAATAACCAACATATTACCATCTTCTGGACACAGTAATCCACCTGGGAATGGGAAGATGATCTACTTAAACCATTCAAGTTATATATCTTTTAAATTTGTTTAACAATTTAAAGCATGTCCTTTTACTTGTCGGGTTTCTCAACTGATAGAACACAAATCTAGATCTACCAGTGTCCTTTACTGGGGCCACTGAATGAAGCGCGGAGGAAAGCAGACTGGGAGGTAGAGAAAGGAAAAACTGATTCCTCATGAACCCGTGTGAGCACCTGGACTAAGTCATGCCCCAAATCCTAGATTTTCTGCTTAGATCAGCCAATAAATCCCCTGTCTACTTGTGATTAGGTTTATGACACTTGTGGCTGAGCTCTGACTAATGCAGTGCAGATGATATGGCAATAGCAGCTACCATTGATTGAGCCCCTAGTATGTGTCAAGAAGATTAAATATGTATTATCTCTAAGTTTCTCAACCATAAATGAAAATTAGCCATTATACGACTAATTCTCTTGGTGAGGAAACTAAGACTCGGGGAGCTGAGTGGTTTGTCAAAGGTCACATCATGAGTGAGTGGCAGAAGTGGCATTTGAACTCAGGTCTTCCTACTTCCAGAATCCATATTCTTGTTCCTTCACCAGGCCGCCCCATCAAGAAAGGACATCTGCTACCTGTTGGCAGCAGGATTAAAGAATCTTCCCAAGCATGACTAGCTTGTCATCAATTGTGTCAAAATAAAATGTAATTATTTCCTACGGAACCATCTCCTTGGCTTTCCACATCCTCCTCAAACTCACTAGCCATGTCCATTTATCACCAAATCCTTTGCTGCATTGTGTGACTTCAAGACACAACAAGGAAGTCTGGCCATTCGTGCGGGAAGTGAGGGAGGAAGGGTATGTGAGATCCAGGCAGCGGCACCCTTGGTTAGGCGGCAGGGTTTGGATTCTTGGAATGTGAGGACTGAAGCTCTATTACCAGGTCAAGGGAGAGGTGAGACTTGTACTCGGACACCAGGTCAACTCATCTACTCAGGATCCTGTCCAGACACTGGAGTCGGAACCGGAGGAAGACAGTTTGTGCTTCAGCAAACACTGGCCGCCCAAGCCTTGGGGACATATGAGTCAATCCCATTAGGACTTTGTCATCTTCAGTGCGGGGATTATTTGGGATTACCAGAGCTTAAGGTGAAGGGGAAGGCAGTATCTGTTTAATCCTGTGGCTATTGAGTTGAAAGGGAATTTCCTATTAGAAAGAACTTGCCTGCTTCGCAGACCACAGGGCTCCTGTTTCCCTGTGACCCAAGGCACAGCCCAAAGTTCATGTGAGCTGTGGAAGCGCCTGCAAAAGCCTGGCTGCCAGTGCCCCGAACCGTGCCCATCCCGCCTCCGGACTGTCCTTGCTTTACTCACTAGGAAAACTCCCATGTGTCTGGGAAGAAAGGTTCCTTTAAGCCTCCACTGTTGGCCCTTCCTGTAGCAAAACTGATGGATCAAAGACACTTAAAAGAGAGGAAATGAAAGGGGAAAGAAAAAAGAAAGGTAGGGGCCACCACCCATGGAGGAAAGCCTGCCCCACCTTCCCGAGGCTGCTGCCTGACCCAAAGTGGAGGGAGGGCAATGGGAACTCTCTGAGCCTCCCCCCGTTTTGCTTCAAACTCAAGGACTGAAGTTACAGAATTACAACACGAAGCCTCCGGACCTCGGTGACGGAGGGACGGTCAACGCATAACCGTTGTCAAAACGGCACCCTTCGGGTGGTGGTCAAAGCAATGGGCTTTTTAAATTATTCTGTTTAATTGCAAAAATAATACATAAACCCACTTGCTTTTAAAAATTAACATTTGGATAAGGCTGAAGTGCTTCTTGCCCACCACCGTGACCCCGCCCTCTGAGACAGGCAAAGCTAGAAGCCACTTCTTGCAGATGCGTGCGTGCACGGGCATATGATGCAAGGCTGCGCGCATATATGCCCCCAGAAAGTTCATAGTATTTTTGTGTGAATGTGTCTTTACATAAATGGTATGCTCTCCATCTATGATTAGTCTTTTTCCCTTAGAAACGCATCTTGGGGAGCCATCCATCTTGAGAGCCACTTACATCTTCCACCTGGCCTTTTTGAGGGAGAGCCAAGTACAATGAAACTGAGCTGCATTAGCTCATCCACTCGCTCTGTTCCTGCCTTTCCTTCTCTGTCAGGCTGGGCAACAGTCCTTCATCGGCGTGGCTTCAGCCTTAAGGAGGTGCCACGCTGAGTCCCAGTTGGGTGGAGGGAAAGCAACAGAGGGGTATGCTTGCAGGCCCCTGAGCATCCTCCAGCTCCTCCCACCCTGCGCCAGGTGGCCAGGGGGAAAGGTCAGCTCAGAGAGACCACAGCCACTTCTTGGGAGTCTTTTCTCCTACGGGCTCGCTCTTAACGTAGAAGATTCCCAGGGGCTGGGCTGCCCAGAGCAGTGAAAGGGACATGTATTTGGACAGACTTCGGTTTGGATGCTTTCACCTAGACCAGTTACTTACTTTATGAATGTGTTCTTGGGCCCCAGACTGAGCCCCTGTAAGCCTCAGTTTCCAGGTCTGGAAAATTAGTTAATTAGCTAGTTAATTCTAGCTCCCTTACAGGATGCCTCCTTAGACCAAGAGCTGGAAAGGGTCACTGCTCTTATGATGACATCATGGGCTGATGCAACCACAGGGAGGCTCAAGCTACTCAGTTTAGGGGTCATCCAAAGCAGTTTCAGACCCCGACAGGGGGAACTTTGCAGGCAATGCCCCAGATGCTCCAAGGTTATGGTAGCTGGAGAGTTCCCCTAACGGCACCAGAAAGGCCCAGTGAACTCCCGGCTACCACCAGGGAGCCCAGGCCTGTTAGCTATGCAGCCCACACCACCTACAGCCTTCCCACCAGCCACGCCATGGGCTAAGGGCTTTGCCATAAGTCTGGACACTTTTTCCAAAGGATCAGTAGCTCCCGTGGCCCAGGCTCTTTGCCTTTTGCTTCAAGGGTCCATCTCCCCTCACCTTCTCCCTCCTTCCCGTCTCTGACTATGTCATACTACTGTGCTTTGGGGAGCAGGAAACTTAAGAGGAAATGAAACATGCACTCAGACTTGAAACATGCACTCAGCTTAGAAAACACACCAAACTTGGGAAGATACAGAAGAAGAGGCTTCTTTTCTCAAATGTAGTTTTTTAAATTATCAGTAGGTTTGGGGTTTGGTGGAGTGGCATGTGGTGCATCAGAGGGGTAAGAAACTGGCTTTGGAGGTGAAACTGCAGGAGCTCAGACACCCCCAAGCACGGCTTCCTCACACTCACACCTCCTCACACCAGGGCTGGGCTTGGCACATAGTAAGTGCTTGGTAAATAGATGCTATTTCTGCATTATTTTTCTCAGCAACCCCTGGTCCTTCAGTAACAGACACGCAGATGGCTGAATAACCAATTTCTTAAACCCCCTTTCAAATGCTTTGAGTCAAAGGGATAAAGAAAAAGAAATGATCAACAGCCGTGAGTTTTTGCATTCCCAAATGAGGACTGCCTCAGAATCAAGATTTATTTCCATCAAAAATGATGTTCTGCAAATTGTGTAAGCACTTGAGTTGAACACGAATGAGTCTTTGCCAATGGAACACCTAGAATCAACATGAGCAGTAGCCTCGCTGTCCTAGTACTAGTACTTCTAATATCCTCTTATTCCCTAGGAAAACTGGTAACAGCTCACTGTGGGACACGCCCTCTGTACACACCTAGCCCTCTGCACAAACCTACGGGATATGGACACGATGGTCTCCATTTAATGGATAGAGAATTGGGTGCTGACTTGTGGTTGGCGCTCAAGCTCTCAGCCTGTGTTGTAGAATCCCTTTCTTCATCTGGTCCACCTCTGTCTTTCTCAGAGAGTGTGTGTGCACTCTCCTGCCTCAGAGCACAGAGACCCTGCCTGGGATGGGAGGCAGAGGTGCACAGCTGTGGGAGGGAGCACACGAAGGACTTAGCAGCCGAAGGCCTGGCTCGCAGCCTGTGTTCTGCCCTTTGCACATGATAAGTTATCATCTCAGCCTCCATTTCTCAATTTGTAAAATAGGTGAAACCAGTCTGCTCTGGTCCAAATAGCATAATGCACGCCCATCACAAACAACTTTGCAATGTAGCACCGTGCGTGGAAGTTGTGAACAGTCCCCAGACATAAGAGTTGCCAAGTTTTTGACAAGAAGTGAGATGAACTTTGCGCATCATGAAGTGTCTCATCAAACATTTGCTGAACCCACGCAAAGTCTCGTGCTCGAGACTGCTGCTTCAGACTCCGGAGTGGGGAGCAGGCTAAATGCTGAGGGCAGGGCTGCGCACAGTGTGCGCTGCGGGCCGCAGGCCACCTGGGTGCTTGTTAGAAATAGAAATTCCTGGGCCCTTCCACACCTGCTAAGTCAAAATGTCTTCAGGAATCTGCCCATGAACAAGACCTGCAAGTGATTCTATTGCGGGCTCAGGTGTGAGAAGCGCTGGCTCCCAGGCGGCACCGCCTGGCCTACTGTGAGCCAGTCTCTGCCGATAGCCCTGGTGCCAGCAAGTTGATTGTTAGCACACCTAATACGGATACAGACACATTTTTAGGTGTAAAGTTGGCTCATGGTGAGGATGAGCCTGTGACCAGGGCAGTGGGGGACCACGCCGCCATGAGAAGCTGAGCTCTGAGTTTGGCTTGAGGGAACAGTAGGAAGAAAATAGTGAAGGCAATGGTTGGGAAGGCACGGGCTGGTGGAAGAGGCATTGACTGGGACCTGGGGGGGCAGATCTCCATCGCTCAGGCAGCTGCAACTGACCCCCAGCTGATTACGTGTGGCTGAGCGTTGTTGAGAGAATCAAGTGAGCATGTGCAAATGTGCAGCGAGCCGCTGTCATCCCCGCCCGCCCGGCTTCTCGCCGCGGCCTGCACACCTCCAGCCTGGGCGCTGTCCAGGTCTATCTCTGAGTCAACGGCTCTCCTTCCTCTGAACCCACGTGGAGAAAGAGGTCAGGAAAGGACATTTGCATGTTTTAAAACAGGCTCTTTGATCATTGGCAGAAGCGCCCATAGTCAATAGGAACCTCAGAGGGAAATTGGGGTCCTGTTTGTGCCCTCCAGGCCTCTGCTAACATTGACCCCGCCATCAAAGGGATCGTGGTAAACCAACTGCAGACCAGACGAAACTGGTTTCTAAGATGAGAAGTGATTCAGAGTGTGTAGCAGCTCATTAAAAAAATAACAAAAAAAGGCATTTGTTAATGAGTGCGGAAAATGCCAGTAAATGAGAGAGACCCACTCCATTATGATGCTTCCAGAGTTGCTCAAACCTAATTTTGCAACAGCAAGGAGAGAATAAAAACGTCTGGAGCCGGTTGTCCTCGCTCGGAGACAGGATAATCTTGGGGAAACATTTTACGGTGTATCGCTTGAAGAAAAGTGCATTAGTCCTTCCTGAAAAAACATTTGGTTGACCTTGAAAATAAAAGCATTCATGAGAAGTATGAGCAGAAGTTTTCATTATTCCTTAAGCCCTCGCTTCAGAGAGACAAAAAATTCCACCCTCCATTGCAGCGCCACAATGCCAAGTTGCCAAGCAACTGATCTTTTATGGTGGATCGCCACGGAGACGGATGTAAACAAAATCATAAATCCCATTACCCTGCTAAATACTGGGTCTGGGTTAAAAAGGGAGCAAAGTTGCTGCTTTTCAGGTTAAAAGAGATCATATGAAACGGTGAGCGGCAAGATTTTAGTCAGAGTAAATTGTCATGGGTGAGACTGTAATCAATGTAGCTCTTTTATTTCTTTCAATGGACAACCGCCCCTGATCTTCCTGCATCAAGGAAAGCAGTCATCGTTGGAAGAGTTATTTCCAGATGAAAAATTAACTCCACCTCCCCCGGGGCCAGCCCAGCAGCCTCCCAGGGGACCTGTACCACGCAGACCGGCTCCTGGTGGGAGCCTCTGGAGACAGTGCCACGCAGGCCCTATGCGGGTCACACACCGAGACAGACACACGGCCCTGACGGAGCCGGACCCGCGGCAGACACTGGGCAGATGAGTGATGCGTGGCGTCTCATTTTCTGAAAAGCGAACCGTGCCATTCTTGTGGAACGGAAGGCTGGAGGCCCTGGGGTTGAAGACGTTCACCCAAGGTCACGCGATTAGTGACCAGAGGAATGGCCATTCCAACTCTGAAGGCGAACTAAGCATTCAATGTGCTCCCACACCCAGTGTAGACCCGAGGCCCTCTGCATGCAGAGACGTCAGCCCCAGAGGGGTCAACCAATCCCGCAGGAGGGAGGGCAGTCCCTGCGAAGGGCACAGCTCTCCCCGTGGGTCCCATCGGATGGCAGGGGCTCTGCGCGGTGCCCTGGGACAGGCCCAACAGAAGGCTCTGTAGAGGGGACAGCTCTGGCCACCCTGGTGTGAGCGCTCCCAAGGGCTGTGGATTTCCAGCTGCCAGCAGAAGGCGCTGGCCCGCGGGGCCCTGGGTTGGGGACCGGCTGCAGCGCACACCTGCACTCTTAAACCTACCAGTGCCCCGGCCAGCCCAGACCAGTCAGACCAGAATTCCTGGTGGTGGGGCCCAAATCTTGATGTTTTTAAGAAGTAAAGTTAAACAGTGATTGGAAACATGGACTAGAAGCTTCCCAGTCAGAGGCCTGCTGGCTGTTTGGCCTTCCTCTCTGAGAAGGTGCTGGTTCCTGAATGAACGCGGACCATCGGACCTGTGCTGGGAGGACTCCTCTCCCTCCCTGCCTGCCAGTCGCAGGCAGCAGCCCGGGCTCAGCAGCAGTCTGTCCGCACCCCCTCGCTCCCTCGAGGTGACAGCCCCAGGTTCCAGGTCCCAGCACTTCTAGGACCCGGCCACAGCCAATGCCTAGGGCAGTGGGCGAACCTTTTGAGCTCGGCGTGCCAGCATTTTGAAAAACCCTAACTTAACTCTGGTGCCGTGTCACATATAGAAATTTTTTGATCTTTGCAACCATAGTCAAACAAAGACTTATATTTTTGATATTTACTTTATATGTTTAAATGCCATTTAACAAAGAAAAATCAACCAAAAAAATGAGTTTGTGTGTCACCTCTGACACGCGTGTCATGGGTTTGCCATCACTGTACTACATGATTGCATTTAAGGAGTATAGTAGGGTATACAAGGAAGAGGTTAGAAGAATCACTATCAAAATGTTAACAGTGGATAGCCTGCGGGCCTGCTCCCACCGCAGAGGCCTGCCCCAGGGCGGCGGTGGGCGAGGGAGGGAGCCTGCTCGGGTCCTGCAAGAGGCCGAGGACTCAGCCCCAGCACTTAGCTGGGAGGCAGGTGTGGGCGGTGGGAAGTCGGACGGGAAGCTGAGAAGGGTGTGTTTCCAAGCCAGGGACTCCGGGAGGCGATCCGTGGGGACATTGGAGACAGAGTGGGGCACCCTGAGTCACCCCAACCAGGAGGCCGCTCCTCATGCTCAGAGCTGCCTCCAGGACACTCACCCCAGCGCCTCCCCTGACAGAAAAGGCTCACAGGTGTCCGCAGGGAGCACCCTTTGGGCCTGCAGCTGGGAGTCCTCGAGCCAAAGGGCCTCAGGGCCGCTGGGTCCCTCAGGCCTCCCGGGCACCCCTGCCCGCTGCATCCCGGGGATGGCAGCCTGCAGAGCCCGGCAGAGGAGGCCCTCCTGGCCCGGCATCTCCCGCTTCCTTCCCGCAGAATGCTCAGGGACCCTGCGAGGGCGCCCGGCCCAGGTGATTTTCACCCCGAGTTAAAGGGAAGAGAAAGGAATAATTGAGTGTATAAGTATGAACAATTATTCTCTGCGTGGTGGGATAAGCCGTGATTTTTCCTTAACCTTTCCTATATGTGGTAATGCTCTTGTATTCATTACTTTAATTACTTTAATGACGGTGGTGGGCGGTAAGGTCCCAGGCACATCCCACTGATCAAGCCAGTACCTCCTCCCGCCTCTCCCAGGTCTGCCCCTGGTAACAGCTTCGAGCCTTTTCTCCTCACCCTGACTCTGAGCCCCCGCCCTGGGTTCCACTCCCCGCCTCCCCCCATCCCCATGCCTGGCCGACAGGGAGTGGGAAGGGGACCCTAGCTCTATCGGATGAGCCCTGTGGTGCAAGTTAAGCTCCAGAGCCTGCGGGTTCAGGCCGAGACCACACCCCACCTCGTCGCGCCTTCCCGGCCCTTCCTGCTCCCCTCAGCCTCTCCCAGGGGCTCTGCATAGCAGGCCGCCATAGGCCCAGCCCGGCTCTGCTCCTGAGGCCGGCCCTGGGACAGGGAGCCACTTGTTCTCGCACAGGCTCCCCGGGCCCTGCCCTCGGGTTGCCAGCCTCAGTCTGTTACAGTTTCCTGGTGCTATGGAGCGACGGCTTGAATGTTCACGTTCCCATGCTCACGTCTTGAAATAAAAGATTGCTTTATGTCAGGAGTGGAAATTGACGTTTTCCTAGGCTACGGCAGCGAATGGCAGTATCTGAGGTCCACCTGGCGGGACCGGGGGTTGCAAGAGCGAGAACCACCCACCAGGCCCCGACAGCTGCCGCGCTGGAGCGTGGACGGGCGTTCCCGAGCCTCTGAATCATCAGGCCCTTCTGAATATTCAGATGTTTATGTGAAACCTCCTGATTTTTAAATGTTGGCGCGGGGTTTTCTGAAAACCCTGCATGAGCCAAGCACAACATTCCCGTGACGGACTCCAACCCACGGCTCTCCCGTCGGGCCCTCTGTTTCCTTGAAGAGCTTTGGGGGAAACCCTCCCCCACTTAGCCCACGCGGGTGCTGAGAGCGGGGACATCGTGAGCCCTTGTCTCCTGTTCTTGCCCCACACCTGACAGAGACCCCGGGCAGGAATCCTGTGGGACCCCGATCCACACACGGGTGAAAAGCATGTCGTCGTGGCGCTTCTGGGGGGACCCGGGTCTGCCGCTGCAGGAGGCAGGCTGTGTGTGAGGCCCGTGTCCCCGCCTCTATGTTGTTCTCAGAGAAGAAACAAACCCATTCCTGTTTTCAGATTATAAACTAGGACGCACTAAAAGGCTTCTGCACAGTCTCCTAAAAATGCCTTTTAAGATCAAATTAGGGAGCCCTGGTCTAAAACGAGGGCTCTTTCCTGACAAGGCCAGCTGCTGCCCAGGGACTGGAAAGGGATGAGGCGGCCACACGCCTCCCAGGGCCGCCCGCCGCCCCACTGCGCCCATAGGTGCTCGCCAGGCAGCAAAAACACCCTCCGCTGGGGATTTCATCGCTCCCGTCGGACCACGGTACCACCTGCCAGCTTCCCAGGGAGGGCAGCTTCCTTTGCTCAGTTCCACCCCGTTCCATGTCGTTAAATGCCCGGAGTGCGGAGGCCGCCCAGCCCTCGAGTTGTTGGCCGAGTTGTTATGTTGCTCCAACTCTGACCAGACACCGTTGCTGTAAAATCAGTGCAGGCAGATCCCTGTTAGTGACTCGCCCAGGAGGCCCCGGGAGCATCGCCTCCCCTGAGCCAGGCCCCAAAGGGAGCCAGGCACTGGGTGAGGCACTTGTCACCTCTTGGGTGTCACCTTCCAGCTCGGGACCGTCTTCCTCAGCTGCCCTGGGACTTCCAGTCACCCAGGAGCCGTGGAAGCCAGACAGGAGGGACCACCCCCTCCTCTAGGTCGGGGCTGAAGTGCAGAAAACACTCCGAGCCCAGAGGAGCTGGCCTTGGAGGAGCCCAGACTCAGCGCGGAGGCCCCCCCACCCCGGCCCCCGGCTGTGGATGAGAGCACCTGGCTCCTCACCCCCAGAGGTGTTGGGAGAACTGGGATGGAGCTGAGGAAGCGCAGGGTGCCGAACCTGGCATGTGTGAGTGGAGCGCCCATGCCAGCCTGGCCTGGCGGTGTGGCCGGACTCATGCCCCGGGCAGTGCGACAAATGGAGACATTAGCAAGAAGACTCTGCAATTCTAATTCAGAATTAATTCTAAGATGGGGGATCCAGCGCATTCATTCGTTCCGCATGTGTATACTGGGTTTCTTCCTCACCGGGAATATGATTTTTGAGTGAAGACTTGAACGAAGGAGAGAGGGGTCCACACGGAGTCCTGGGGAAGGAATGACACTGCCAGGGAAGGAGCAGCGATTGTGAAGACACCGCAGGAGCAAGCTTGCCGCACTCGAGGAAAAGCGAGATGCCCGGTACTAAGTGAAGTGAGCGGGGAGGGGGGAGGAGGCAGGGTGTTCTGTATCCATCAGAACTGGGACTCGGTCTCTGACTGTGAGTGAAACAGGAAGCAGAGGCAGAAAAGGTTTCCGACTATGTCCCAACAGAATCATTCTGGCACGGTGTTGAGAATTGATGAAAGGGGCCCAGGGTTTAAGCAGGAAGATCAGGTAGGAGATGTGGTGGCCTGGGCCAGGGGGTGGCCTTGGTGGCACTGAGAAGTGGTACATGGTGGGTTCAGTATGGAAGAGAGTTCCCCTGTTTGCTAACAGGTTGAACACAAGGAATGGAAGAATGGGAGAAGTCAACACGACTCCTTGCTTCTGGCTTGAGCAACCAGGATAGAATTCGGATGCACCAGGATGGAAGGGGGTGAATATTCGATTTGACCTGTTCTGCGGGTGATAACTGAAGTTCTCAAGTTGACAGCTGTGTACAAGACTTCGGAGCTCAGGAGAGAGCCCAGCTGGAGAGAGATATATTTTCAATTCATCAGGATCCAGACGGGAGCTACAGCCAGGGGATTGGAAAAATGAGGAAAGGAAAATAGAGGCCCAGGCACAGAAGCCAAACTTGTTGTCACAGGGTGGCTTCAAGCAGCCATTTAAATATCTATATATACAAAAGCCTAAGCGACCGTTTGACTGTTCGACCAGTAGCTATGATGCGCACTGACCACCACGGGGCAGACACTCAACGCACAGGCATGGAAACATGGAACAGACTGATGAATCTCAGAGGGAAGGGGGAGGGGGAAGGTTGGGAAGAGATTAACCAATGATCTTATATGCATACTAGAGGCCTGGTGCATGAATTCATGCACCGGTGGGGTCCCTTGGCCTGGCCTACAGGGATTGGGCCGAAACCGGCAGTCTGACATCCTCTGAGGGGTCCTGGATTGTGAGAAGGTGCAGGTGAGGCTGAGGGACCCCACCCGGATTCGTGCACCAAGTTTCCAGTCAGTTTATAAAAGAAAAATATCTTTTCTAACAAACTCACAGTCCCAGAACAGAAAGAACCAGGAAAAGCAGCCCCATAGACACACACACACACACACACACACACACACACACACACACACACCATTCACTCACCTCTCAGAGGGTAGAATCTTGAGAAATTTAGTCCTGAAGAACACACATACAATGTTCCTTTCTGCTCTCGGTGTTTATTCCATGGCTTTACCTCACCTGGAACTCCGCAGCCCTGCTCATGACTGCTGCGTTTCATTCCCTCCCCTCCTGCCAGGCGAGCCTTCTTAGGTGGCCATTGTCCAGCCTCAGAAGTTTCCAGAAAGTCTATATTACCAGGTCATCTGAATGTCTGCAAGAAGAGGTCTACTGCCCATCTACTCAGGTCACCTGGAGACTCTTCAAAGCTACTTAGTGGATTTGTGGCATGAGCACGTTGCTTCCTGGGTCCGTAAGGATGCAAATTTAACTCGTCTATAAGGACCATGTGGTGATTAATTTTATGAGATGACTGGGTGAAGGGATGCCCAGATAGCTGGTAGAACACTATTTCCGGGTGTGTCTATGAGGCTGTTTCCAGAAGAGATGAGCATTTAAAGCATAGACTGAGTAAAGAAGATGGCCTCGCCAATGCAGGTGGGCACCATCCAGTCCGCTGAAGGCCCAGCAGAACCAAAATGCTGAGGGGCAGGTTGGAGCCCTGCTTGAGCTGAGGCCTCCATCGTCTCCAGCCTTCAGACACTGGTGTTCCTGGTGGTCAGGCCTTCAGCTTCAGGCTGAAAGGCTTTCCTGGGCCTCCAGCTTGCAGACTCATCTGGCCCTTCTCTGGCCTCCATGGTCACCTAGCCAATCCCCGGTAGTAAATCCCCTTCTATAGTTTCTCTCTATACCCTCTTGGCTTTGTTTCTCTTGAGAACCCTGACTGATACAGGTTGTCTCCATTAGCTTTTGCAATAATATTGTTGCACAACAAAACACCCTGAGCTAGTGGCTACGACAAGCATTTATTATGCCATCCAGCTCGCCCGCCTGCGGTCAGTGGGGCTCTGTGCGGAGCTGACACGAGGCCGCAGGTTTGTTTGGGTCTGCTCCTCACCGTTCCTTTTCTTTGGGGCTGAACATCCAGGACACATTCTCATGGTGACGATGGAAGCACAAGAGGACAGACCTAATTACACAAGCACGTTTCAAGTTTTTGTTTGCATCCTTCCTACTACCTTCCCACTGGCCACGCCAGCCACACGGCCAAACCCAGCCATGGGAGCAGGAAAATATTCTCCACATCTAGTCAGAAGGAATGGGGCATACATGCAGGGAAGGGGGGACATTTGGGGACAATTCGGCGACCTTTGGCTCTCCTCCTCATGGAATGCCTCGTGGCGTCAGGTGTTTCCCAGTCAAGCATACAATGCACCCGCAGACGTCCTACATCTGTAACAGGATAAGCTATGGCCTGGGAACTCTGTTCTCCAGAGGCAGAGCCTTGAACCTGACCGGCTAGTGCACCAAGAACACTGGTGAGGTTGCATAAAGGGTGATGTTTCCAGGTGAGAATGCTGGACCAGGGGCGGGGCCGTTCTTGCAGGAGAGCTGGGTTTCTGCAGTGCGCTGTGGTGTGGCCTGGGTTAAGGGAAACAGGAAAACCACTCAAGGTATCTGTTCCTGGTTGTTAATATAATTTTTCTCACCCAGTTTTCACAAATAGGGGCCATAATGAAATTGGCCCTGGACCCTTCACACCCAAGTGTTTGCTGATTTGACCTTTTAACCACAGGATCAGCAAGAAACATTTATCCTGGCTGGTTCTGCAAATTCTCCTGGTTTCATAATTCAATCAAAGATAATAGTAAGTGGAACGCGAGGCTGCTCCTGGGAAAGCCAACTGCAGAAAGGAAACAAAAACGGGGAATCAAAGACCTACATTTTATGTATGCCTTGAATTGGTTTGGCAGGGAACCAAACAGAAAAAACGCCTTCCTCTGTTTAGCTGGCGTGTTTCCACATCACAAAAGCATCCTGCAGCCGCCTCAGCCCTGCAGCGGCTTCTCACGAAAGGCCCAGCCTAAGGGAAGGCCCAGGTGCAAAATGCAAGGTTCGGGCAGCGGTGTGCAGGCAGCTGGGCGGCAGCTCGCTTCCCACACCCAACATCTCCTGCACCAGGCGGAGAGCAAAACAACGGGTTTCTCCCACAGTGTCCTCAGGTGAGGTGGGTAAGAGCATGTGCTTTGGAGGGAGAGAATCTTGGGTTCAGATCCTGCAATTGCTACTCACTAGCTGTGTGAACTGGGCACGTTGCTTCACCGCTCTGAGCCCCGGTGTTCTCACCTATAATGTGGGAAATAATGGCACCGGCCTCGCAGGGCTGTGGTAAGGATCGAAGGAAATGGATGTGGGGACATTTAGGTAACACGGGGTAAGTGGCAGGTATTATAGGAGGTTCCGAAGAAAGCTCTGCGCCATCACAGGGCCTGCTGTCCACGAATCCATCTCACTTCCAATTTCTGCTTTTTGTTGGAACTAAAAATAACAAAATGTGTATTTCTTCATAAATGCTGAAGACATATCAGTGTTACAATTCAACCTCCCTGTGGAAATCTACCCAACTTTACCCCAAGGCTGCCCGAACACCGCACACCTGAAGCAGGTGGGTCAGACACTTAGCTGGACAGGGCACCTGGGCCAGAGGGGCCCCTGCTTTGGCGTCCCTCACTTCAAAAGACTCATCTGGCCCTTCTCTGGCCGCTCAGCTCCTACCCACCCACCCACCCCGGAGTGAGGAGACTTTCAGA
>NW_006283440.1:660086-661505 GCF_000327345.1 Myotis davidii
TCACGGCCCGGCTTCCAAGGTGCATGCGTTAGGCCCGAGAACCGACTGAGAGGGGCTGTTTGCAGGGCGGACGGATGGAGCTGGGAGATGCAGCTGGGATGCTGGCCCTCGTACTTGCAAAGCCCTTGCAGGTGGACAAAGCTGGGTGTGAGGTGGGCGGGGCTTGCAGGGAGGGCTGAGGACTGGCGTTGTCCGCCCAGGAATTCCCAGGAACCCAAGAAATCCCGAAGCAAACCAAGTATTTGCAGGATAGGACTTATTTAACAGTTTATAAATTTTGTAAATACAATGTAAATATTTGTAAATTGTAAATATGTAGACATCTGGCAGGCAGGCCTCCATGTATCCTCTTGCTTCCAGTCCTGCAAATGTTAGGGGCAGGTCTGTCACCTAGTAAAGCCCAGAAATTCAAGGATTACTGATTGAACTCTGATGTTTCTCCCATTTATTCACTTAAAAAGTCTCTGGTGACAGAACTCCCAGCTAGCTCACCCAAACCCCCACCCACCACATGCAGGGACACAGGGAGCAGCCACAAATGGTGGTCCATTCGGCTTGCTCATTCCAGTGACCAGTGGAGCCACAGGCCACCAGAGCTCAGGGCTTCCTGAGTTCCTGGGCTACACACCACCCCATAGACCGGGACCCCAGTTAGAGACTGTGGCAGATGACACTTTCCAAAAATTGCCACACCACTATGTCCCCCCCATATGCCCTCCAGGGCCCTGCCACTCCCCTTTCGAGAGGTGGCATTCCCGAGAGGTGGTGTTCCTGTACCGGGACCCCGGAAGGCCTTTGTGGAGCGCGGAAGAAAGGCCCCGTGATTTCCAAGGCTGGATTCTCAGCGGCGACACAGCGTCCGCCAGGCTCTCCTCCTGGGACACTCCACTTGGGAGCCTGAACCCCTCTGTACTCTGAAATCGACGTGCTAGACAGACCACACTGCAAGACCAGGTAGGGATGAAAGAGATGCCTGAGGGAGAGACCCACCCTTGCAGGGCCTGAGAGAGCAGAAAAAATTGAGGCGAGACCAGCCGTGGGCAAACTACAGCCCACGGGCTGGATCCGGCCCATTTGAAATGAATAAAACTAAAAAAAAAAAAAAAGACCGTACCCTTTTATGTAATGACGTCTACTTTGAAATTATATTAGTTCACACAAACACTCCATCCATGCTTTTGTTCCGGCCCTCCGGTCCAGTTTAAGAACCCATTGTGGCCCTCGAGTCAAAAAGTTTGCCCACCCCTGGGCCAGAGCCAACCGAAGGGCCTATGAGAGATTTTCTGTACCTGCACAGCCTGGGTTAAAATTAGGCTCCAAATTAGGAGAGTGGAGGGAGAGTCTGAAAATGATCTGTTCATGCCACTTTCCCTGGCAACTGATGATCGTGATGCCCAACTGGCTACTAATAGGCACCGC
>NW_006283440.1:661548-683194 GCF_000327345.1 Myotis davidii
GAGGACCCCGCATGGTGCCTCAGGTCAGCGGCATCAGCAGTTCCTCCCGCGGGAGCACCTCCGCCCTGGACCGCAGGCCAGGCCCAGGCCAGAGGCTCACACAGGCCGGTCTGTAGACTCCTCCAGCGTCTCAGGCTTGGTCATGGGAGTCAGAGGGCCCGTCGAGCGCACAAGGGTCCCCAGTCAAAGTCCTGCCCCTCCTGGATTTAGGGGAGCTGCCTGTATGAAAATCCTGGCAAGAGCTTTCAACACACTCACAAGTCAAGCATATGCAGGTCATAGCTCTTTGCGGGGAGAGGGGGGAGAGTGACAAAAATATATTTATGTCTTATTTAACAGGGCACATCAGCTCAGCCATCACCCATGCTCTTTGGGCTGGACGTTGTGTGGCCTCGGGCAATGCATATGCCCACCAGGGTAGGAAAGGAAGCCCTTTTAAAGGGGCCTGGCCAACAGGATGCTGCCAAGTGGAAATATCAGTGCAATTCTGCCAGGTCTTCACATTTTTCCCCAAAAAAGCCAAAAATTCACACTTTTTAATAAAGTTCCCCAATTTTCAGATATTGGCAACCAAAAGGAAAGAATGGGTGCTGTGCCCAGATCCCAGGGCCTTACCACTTCAGCGTGAGCAGCACCCGAGCTGGGCTTCTCCGAAACACTGGAGGCGAATGTGCAGAGATGAGCTGTCAGGGAATGACAGCCCCAGGGAATGACTGCAGCTGACAGGACCTGGGGGATACATGCCCGTCTCCTCCCTGCCAGGGGGATAACCCTGAGGTCTGCGTCCTGTGGTGCTCCCAGACCCTCCCCAGGTGAAGCACCACCGCGAACCAGTTTGATCACTGGCCCTTCATCATCTCTCATCCTTTTCCTCCCTCCCACCCCTACTGCTCTACCAGCATTTCCCAGGATGACTTTTCATATAAGCGGTGTGCACTGGCATCTTGAAAACAATTCAAGACTTTCTAAATGCACAGGGCCACTGTACAAGCCTGTCCATCATGTGCCCGTGAGGAGGTACATGGAGGTTAAAATCCAGCCACGCGTCTCCCACCAAGTCCTGCACCTCAGCATCGTGCTGAGAGTGGTGTCGGCCAGAGGACTCCTCACACACAGAGGCCGGATGTACGTAGCAGGAGCCTGGAAAGCATGTCTAAGGCCAGCTTTGGCTCCTGAGTCCCCCCCGCCTATACCTCTGACTTAGTCTGCTGTCCCGCTGGATGCAGGCCCAGCCCTCTTGACCACACCCATCCTGCCTTCTCTCCCACCAGAGTTCTCTTATCTTCTCCACTGTCTCTTATCAAAATTCCACCTGAGGAAAGTAGCAGATTAACTCCACATTTAGGTCTCTGTGCTGGACCATAGATAGAAGGATTGCCCAATGCTAGGCTATTTGTATTGTTTGCAAACCAAAATGTCAACACAACATTCCTACATTCACTCAGAGAGTAAATATTTATTGGGCACCAGGCACTATTCTAAGTATTTGGGAAGACAGAGGAGGTCAAAAATGATAAGGACCCTCAGGTTGCTCAGCAGTAGGTAGGGGAGAGAGTCAATGAACAACAAGCATAATTTAGTTTAAACAGCTTCATTGAGATATAACTCATACCAGAAAACTCAGTCATTTAAAGTATACAATTCAATGGCTTTTATTGTAGTCAGAGTTGGGAAAGCATCATTTTCATAACTCCAAAAAGAGGCCCTGTAGCCCTGGCTGATGTGGCTCAGGTGGTTGGAGTGTAGTTCCGTACACTGAAAGGTCTTCAGTCTCATTCCAGGTGAGGGCACATACCTAGATTTCACGTCTGATCCCCAGTCAGGGTGAATACCGGAGGCAATCAATTGATATTTGATGTTTCACTTTCACATCAATGTTTCTCTCTCTCCCAAATTAATAAAAGTGTGTCCTTGGGTGAGGATTTTTTTAAGAAAGAGACAGAGACCATGTACACATTAGTGGTCACTCTGCATCCCATTTCCTCCCTCACCTTAGTCTCCACCAACCATTAATCTACTTTCTGTCTCTATAGATTTGTCATTCTGAACATTTCATATAAGTCAAATATGAAATTATTTTAGACACATCAGCCATTCCTTTTTATTGCTAAGTAATATTCCATTGCATAGATATACAATATTTAATTATTCATTAATCAGTTGATGAATAGTGGGGTTGTTTATACCTTTTGATTGTCAAAAAGTGTGCTGTCATAATCTGTTTGAGTACCTATGTGAAATCCTTTGGAGTATGTGCCTAAGTGTAAAATTGGTAATCTTGTGGTTAGCTTTTTGAGAAACCACCAACTGTTTTCCACAGTGACTGTACCACTTTATATTTCCACCAGCAATGTATGAGGGTCCCTACTTCTCCACATCCTCACCAGCACTTATTTTCTTTTTATTATTATTATTATAGACATCTTGGTAGGTATAAAATGGCATCTCAATGTATCTTTCTTACTAAGGAGAAAACTGAGACACAGGGAGTGAGAACCTTACTCAAAATAGCTCAAAAGTGGTACAGGCAAAATTTCAATTTGTAACACACTTACATGCACCACAGTCCTAACCTCATGCATTGGCCAGGGTTCTCCAGAGAAACAGAACCAATGGCATCCTATCTAATAAAAAACAAAAAGGGTAATTGACCGTACCTTCACTACGCTTCCCATTGGCTAATCAGGGTGATATGCAAATTAACCGCCAACCAAGATGGTGGCAGGCAGCCATGCAGCTGAAGCGAGCAGTAGGTTTGCTTGCTCCAGTGATGGAGGAAGCCAAGGTTCTCCACCTGCCGCGGCCCGGCTCTGAACTCTGAAAGCTACAAAGTTTCAATTATAGAAGCTAAACAAACCCCAGATATCTGCTTTCAGCTGGCCACGGCCTCAGAGCTGGGAGCGCCAATGAAGGCAACCGAGTTTCAATTATAGAAGGTAAATAAATCCCAGAATAAACAAAAAAGAAAAGAAGGAGAGGCTGGGAGCTTAAGTCAAGTTGGACTGACAGCTATGAGCGCAGCAGCAGTGGCTGGAGCCTCTCCCGACTCCTCGGCAGCACTAAGGCTGTCAGACTGCGGCTCCCCATGCAGAGTGGGCCTAAGCCATCAGTCATACATCCCCCGAGGACTGCCGGGCTGCCAGAGGGATGTCTGACTGCCATCTTAGGCCCAATCCCCCGGGAAGCAGGCCCCAGCCAGCAGATGGTCATCCCCCGAGGGGTCCCAGACTTCGAGAGGGCACAGGCTGGGCTGAGGGATGCCCCCCCAAGTGCACAAATTTTTGTGCACCGGGCCTCTAGTATGTAATAAGAGATTTGTTATCAGGAATTGGCTCATGCAATCATAGAGGCAGACAGGTCCAACATCTAAAGTCGGCAAGCTGAGGGTGCTGGCGGCGAGGTTCCAGGGTGAAGGCCAATGTCTCAGTCCAGGTCCAAAGGCAGGAAAAAGTCCATGTCCCAGTTTGACGGCATCAGGAAGAGAGAATTCTCTCTTACTCGAGGGAAGGTCAGCTTTTTTGTTCTCTCCAGGCCTTCAACTGATTGGCCATAATCTGAGCACCTGTGACCCAATCAAGTTGACACATAAAATGAACCATCACATCTCACAAGTGCTATTTCAGAATTAAATGATACACTACATGCTAAACTGTTTTGTTTTGTTTGTTTTTTAAAAAGTCCTGACAAATGGTGATCAATAAATGATAGCTTTAAAAAAAAAGAGGAAGATAAAGAAAAGGTGACTCAGCTTCAGGTGCCAATATGTCAGTCTGGGTTCAGGGTTCGGCATGGCTTTCAGCAGAAGCTCTCACTTGATTCTGTTGTTAAATGTGCAGCTTGGGGACCTGCCCTGGACCAGGCCAGTCCATGCAGGGGATCTAGATTCCCCGTGTCTAGTAGTAGACGGCCAGGAGAGAGGGGCTGTCCATTCACTCAAACCCGGTCTTAACTGGCATTTATTAAGCATTGCTTCCTGCCAAGTGGCATGTTGTAATCTCACCTGTTCATCGCCTGTGATCCTCACAGTGCACGGGTACAAATGTCCATCTTCCCCGCGTGGCAGACAGAGAAACTGGGGCAAAGAGAGCTGATTTGGCTAACCCTGAATCTCTCGGCTGATACGTGATAGAGTCAACATCTAAACTCATATGCACTTGCCCCCAAATGGGTGCCCTCACTCCTGTGCCACTGGTGGCTACCTGGCTTCTAAGGACTTGGTGATAGAACCTCGACTCAAGGATCCGTTGTCTTGTCCTGGGACACCTTCCACAAACCCACTTAGATCAGGACAAAATAATTATGCTTGGCCTCAAGTTTTGGAAATTGGCACTTTGAAACCTGCTCCCTCAAGCATAGAAGAAAAGCATCAGTTATTTCAAGAGGAACTGCTTTTCTAGTCCAGCAGTTTATCCTCTGAAGTTATGGGGGAAGGAGAAGTTTGTGGGGGAGAAAAAAAATTGCCCCTCTTTCCCCTCTTAGATCTTCTGGCTGACCTAAGAATTAAACTGACATGAGACAGGCTAACAAGAGAAAGCTACTAGATTTATTATGTGTGTGCAAATCGGGGCTCCATCAGACTGTGAGACCCACGGACAGACCAGGCAGTTGAGGTATATATGCCATCTTGAGCTAAGAAGAAAGGAGCGTAATGGTTTGAACTTCAACAGGCAGGAAGGCAGGTTCACAGATCGATGAGAAAGAGCTAACATGTGATAAACAAGTTCTTGATGGGCCTCTGAGCCACCCAGAAACCAGGGGACACAGAGGGGAGTCCAATGGAACAGACTTGCTAGGCTCCTCCCTGCCTGCCACACCTAGTTCACATTATGCTAAGGTGATAGCTCCATTTAAGCAGGTTTTCTATTTGAATAGCTCTAGGCAGCTAAGAGGGAAGTAAAAGATCCTTCTTGAGTTTCTTGATTCTTTTTTTTTTTAATCCTCACCTAGGGATATTTTTCCATTGATTTTTAGAGAGAGTGGAAGAGAGAGGGAAAGACAGAGAGAAACATCAATGGATTGGTTGCCTCCTGCACAAACCCCTACCAGGGCCCCGGGCCAGGGGGTGCCTGAAACCAAGGTACTTGCCCTTGGCCAAAATCGAACCCGGGATCCTTCGGTCCATAGGCCGACACTCTATCCACGGAGCCAAACTGGCTAGGTGAGTCTCTTAATTCTTAAAAATAACTAGCTTAAAATCATCAATATCCCAAAAAAGGCATATTTCGGGGTGGCAAACTCTGTTCCCCTTCAAGTTGCATCCCCTCCCATGTGCTTGCTCTAGTTCAGGATCAGAGGGACTTGGAGAGAGTGGCTGTCGTAACAGCTTATGAATGTCACTGCGCTGCCTTGCCCCCACGGAAGAGCTCCCTGTGGACAAGGGAACACCAGGACTCAGAGCCTCCCTGCTCGGCAGCCCCTCTGCGAGGCGGTAAAGGTGGCCCGTCCAGGACAGAGGTAGACACAGAGGATCTTTGGTGGAGAGCCCTAAACCACAAGGCCTTTTAAAGAGATGGGCCTTTCAGGGGAGGGAATGCAGGTGGCCTGACCAGACAGCAGTTTCCCCCTGACCCTGGGTGCAAAGTGGTCTCAGTGGGGGGTCTGGGAGCCCTGTGGCCCACATCAGAAGTGCCTGGTTTAAACATTGGAAATGAACGGAGGCAAACAGCCCAGGCCCTTCTCTGCTTCTGGGTTCAGTTCTATTTCAGAGCCTCCTGGGCCCCGTGAATGAACTCTAACTGCCTCCAGAGAGGCCCAAACCCGGAGGGCAGGTGGTCCGGCAAAGGCAGGAACCGTCTCCAGAGCTTGGGCTGTCCCTTGTCACTTGCCTACAGCGCACGGGGTTAATGTCCCTGCGTAGAGGGGGAGGGTTCCCCAAGGATAATGGGCACAAGATGAGCAGAGCTCCCTCCAGCTGCGCTTCGAGGGGGCAGGACAACCGCCAGGACTCGTGGCCCAGGAGCTCGGAGGAGGGCGGGAGTCCCAGAAGTTTCAGTTTGGAGACATTTTCCCCAAAATCATTGTGCTCAGCCCCTCTTCAGCTGTGAACTGGCAGGACTTACAACACTGATTCTCATGAGCTTTAGGAATCCAGCTTCCTAATATGTTCCAATTCCAAATATAAAGCAAACCAAAGAAGCATTAAAATAATTTGAACTTCAAAGACTTTCTAATTCCTAGTGGCCACAATGAAATTAAATAAGAACCCATCAGGCCCCACTTCTCTCTCTCTCTCTCTCTCTCTCTCTCTCTCTCTCTCTCTCTCTCTCTCCCCTCTCTTATTTTAAGGAAGGGAAAATAAGAGCAAAAAAGACACAAAGCCCATGCAACTCTAGGAAATGTTTGCATGAAGGTTCTTTAGCTTCTAACTAACATTTATAACCAAGGATTAGTGGAGCAGCCTCTTGTAATTACCGTTGTTGCCCTATTTGCGGCTATCTCTGTGAGGCCAGTAAATCTTGAAATTACAGGCTGACCACCCTGGAGAACTGAGACTCAGGCAGCCACATCTCTCAAAGGCACTGCCCTGGGCGATTCCCGCCCCCCTGAGATGACTTGCTCGCCAGGGAGAAGGCCCCGCCTGGGAGTGACTCCCAGACCTCACTGTGGCTTGGAAGTAAATAAAACCAGGGTGGGTGGCCTTGGACGCCCTGCACCCCCCGTGAGTAGAAGGAGAGGCAGCAGCTCGCTTGGACAGTCCCTGTCACACCCCCCATTACCCCTCCCAGCTTGGACTACTGACTAGGGCCCCAGAGACAGACAAGAAGAGGACCGAGACAAGGAACTGAAAGGGGGAACACAAAAATGCCTTAAAAAGGAGATTTGGCCTCTTGAAATAGTTTCTCTCTATTGAGGAACACAACAGATACCGACAAAGGATGTCCAGATTAACTAGCCATGCCATTTATGTAAATGGAGATCAAGATTGACTTGAGCCTTACCCATGACCGTGATCATGGCTTTAAAATGAGCATGTGCACGGATCTTTACAGCATATGCCTATCCTAGACCTCCGAAAAAATGGCAAAGTATTTAGCATCAAATAACAAAGACCGATGGAGTTTTGCGCAGGATGCCATCCTGGGCTGTTTCGGAAACGAGCCTCTTGGCTGACCTCACCCACACACCTTGACAAGGACAAAGACACCAGAAGGACATCTTCCTTTTTCTCTCTGTGGGTCCTTCAGCAGAGGCTCTTTTGTTAATTTCCTCCAGTGGCCTGAGGCAGGGTCTTTGCCTTCTTCTGAAGAGAGTGACCGTGAGCATTCAGTGATTTGCCCAAAAGACAACAGAGTAGAAAAATAAAGGCAAAAAAAAACCCCGCACCAAAACCCCACATTATTTCTTCCCACTGTTTCTGAATGGTGAAGAACACCATTCAGATACTGTTGCATTTCCAATTGAGAGGAAGAGAGATCCCTCAACCAAATCTGTTGCCACACTATGTAAACATTTTCTATGCACAAACAAGAGGAAGTTCTGAGTTATGATTCCTACACAAAGGAGGGGGTCGGGCGGAGACAGACAAAAAGGGAATGAGGAAAGAAAGGAGGGGAAGAGGTAGGGAGAGATGGAGAGGAAGGAGAGGAGGAAGACAGATCCCAGGGAGTCCCAGAAAGTGGGCTCTGCTCCAGGAGCTGCTGGAAAGGAAAGGGTGCGGGCCTGAGGCCGGCAAGCACTCACTCACCACCGGTGGTCAGTTTGGAACTGTTTACCGGGAGCGCCCCCAGGGAGCTGTGCTCTCTGCTGTGCAGACTTCAAAGTGCCTGTTAGACATTAACATACTGATCCTCCACCGTTCCCACCCCAACCTCCCGGAGCCTAGGGTTAGATGGCAGTCTCCCACGGGGAAACTGAGGAAGGAAAAATGAGCCAGTGAAGGACCTGGGAGTGCCCCCAAGACAGCCAGTAAAACCCACTGCCAACATCAGCCAAGGGCACTGCCCCCAGGCGTCTGCCAGTGTCTGCATGCCGGTGTTTAAGAGACAGTTCTCTTTGGGATCCGAGGCACAGGAAGTCCCAGGTGGGCAATAAGCAAGCAGTTTCCAGGGCTCTTTCACTGAAGACAGGCAGTCCTGGTGGGCCCTGACTGAGTGCCTAAGGACCGGCAGCATCCTGGCACGCCCTCCCCGAAGGACCCCAAATATTTGCATCCAGTCCCCGTTTGCCTCCGCTCTGTCTCCCGGGGAGAAAATACTGCTGGAAACCCAGACACCCTGTGGAGAGACCTGGTGCCAAGTCGTCTGGGGCCCCCTCCCCGGGAAGCAGGAAGCACAGCCAGCCCTGTCACCATGCCCTGGAGTAGGATGGATGGTCCCAGTAAACCGATCCGCGCTAATGTAACCGTAGGTGCTATTTAATATAAATACATCCACCCAGACATTTCCCATCAGAGCAGAGCCTTTCCCCTACGAGCCCAGCTCGCCGCTGCCCTCCGCAGCCTGGGGCCACCTGGGGACCGACTCGCTGGGAGTGGGGGCCAGAGTGTGTTAAGTGTCTTTGTCGTGGCAAATCGGGGCCCCCAACGCCCCTTTCTTCATTTGTCATTTCCTGTAATGTACCTATCACATCCCTTGCTCCCCTTGTCTTTGCCAAACTAAACAGCCTTAGTCTTGCTAATCTCTCCTCAGATGGAGACCGGGCCATAAATCTAATCGCCCAGGAGGAAGGCCTTCCCTGGCCCGGCCTGGGGCGCAGCGCTCAGCACACCCGGGAGCGCACGGCGGCGCAGATGATGGCAGAACCGCTGTCCCGGCCGCGTTATAAAATGCAGATGTTGCTACAATAATGTGCCTGTTGTGGAGTTGCAACTGTAAATTCGCCAGCTTGCTCAAGGGATGAAGGCCATGGAATTTGCTCACCAACCCCGCCCTCTGCCCTCGTTATCCTTTGTCTTCATGGGCACATTATGTTTGAAGATTCTGGTGGAAATTGAGAAAAGAGGACTGGGCACTGGTTTTGCCAGGATGACATGAAATTAAATCCCATTCGCTCCTTGCATCAACTTTAAAAGGTAAAAGGAGTCATGCCTGGAGTTGAACAGGTTGTCTGTGTGCATTTCTTAAATAATAGGGCACCTTCTCGGGCCCCGGACCTGTCTTAACATCCCAGCTGACACCGAGGTGAGCTGCCCAATCACCGGCCATTGACACGGGATGTCGTGAACTTATTCATGTGTTTTGTGGGTGTGGGTGTTTTTTTGTTTTTTTTCAGCAAATCCTACATTTTTCTGGTGTTCTGGTTTCAAAAGTGAAAGGAATGGAACCTTTTAGTTCTTTAAGAAGAGCGGCAGAGGGCAGAACCTCTGCAGGGCGAGTCCGGGGTGCGAGGCAGGTCTCTCAGGAGGGCACGGCGCGAAAGCACCCGCGGGCCGCCCAGGAAACCGCATCTTCCCTTTGACCCCTCTGCGCTCCCGTCATCTCCAAGAGGAGAGTAGCTCCAAGAGACGGGCAATACTGGACGGAGACAATATCCAGACCTTCGTTCCACCTCACGTTTCCAATAGCCATTTAAACTGGAGCAAAGAGCTGAGCTAAGCAATCAGGTTGGCCCCACAGCCAAGCAGGAAATCACTTGCCTCAGCTCTCCCGGGCAGGGCCAAAGGAGAACTGAGAAACCCCACTGTCCCTGAGGCAGGGGAGCCTCGGAAAGGCGGAGGCCCCAAGTCACGTGGTGGCCCAGGCTGCTTTAACAGACCCAGACAGAAACCTGGGGCATCGCTAGAAAATCCCCGATTCCAAGCATAAGCAGGGGCTCTCACTGAGCCATCAACTGCGTATGTTCCCCCACGTCCTGCGTGGTTCAGGGTTCAGGATCTGGAGGAGGGGCCTCACACAAATGAAAGAGACAAGACAAGAGATAATTTGGAAATGTTGGGGGGCCAGGCGGGCAAGCCCAACTCAAGGGGAAGGACTTCCACTGGTGCCCAGGCCTCGCCAGCCTTTTATTCAACTTTGGATACACATAAAGCCCTTAGTCAGGCAGGCAATTGCAGTAACAGACAGACTGTGTTAAAGGTCAGTAAATATTAGAAGGATTTACTCTGAGACTATTTGATCAGGAACGAGCTTGAGCCCCCATTGTCTGGACTAGACAATCGGTGCATAACTCTGGCCCTTGCCATGGGTTCAAGGTTCACCAGCGTTCCGGGATGCTTGTTTGCACTTCTCTGCTAGTGAAGACAATGGGCAGCTTCCTGCAATCCACTTTACCTGATGGTAAGAAATGGAAAATATTAAAATAAGAGCACATTTGTTTTGTGTTAAATGCAAAATTCACATACACCTTTAGGGGAGGAGGGACAGTGCAGTGAAGTCTGAGCTTGTGAGTACTCTCTTCAGAATCCCACCGCCTTCCCGGGGTATAGTCCCTCCTCTGCAAGTCAAGTTTGACAAGCATCTTAGTGGGCCATCGCCCAACTCTTAAGAACACAGAGCTGGGAAGGACAAGGGCCTAAAAAATGGAATGACTGCCAGTATTGCCGAGGCCTGGGTGGAGGGTAGCTGACAGTGTTACGTAGTTAGCTAAATATTAATAAGGACGCAAAAGGAATCGAACATTGTTGAGCCCATTGGCTGGGACAAACCTATTAGCTTCACCAGGAAGCTAAGGGTAACAACCTCCCTTCCCTTGTAAGGAGCAGCCTGCCCTCCAGTATGGGGAGGGGTGGAAGGGAGAGCTGGGGAGGTGAACTCAGGCGCTAGAAGTGAAATTGGCAGGGGAGGAGCTTGACCATGGAGGCCTGTCAGTCTAACCCGGGAAAGGGGTCATTGGAAGCCGCTCCCAGGAGCACGTGACCTGTGGGTCTAGCAGCAACTGAAGCACAAAGACCGGGGTGGCCCCAAAGGGCGAAGCTTTAATGTGAAACAGAAATCCTGGGCGCTGGCCTTTGGGTCGGCCTTGATGCAGACAAGGTTGGACTTTCTCCACGGCAGGAGGGACGAAGATGGACACTGGGAACCCAGAAGGGGAACTCCTTTGACTTTTGCATCCCAAGTAAATCTGGCCACACCACCATGACCCATGCTTTCCGCCGCCACCAACAGCTGCACAGGGGGCAGCTCGGAGGACCACAGGGGCAGGATTGGAGGCCAGCCCCAGGAGGGTCAGGAGCCAAGGCAAAATCAATATCAGGAGTCAGGACCCTTCTTGTCAAAGCCCAGGGAACCTTCCTCCCTCCCTCCCTCGGTTTGAGTTCCCCCAGAAGCAGGCCCTGAGACAAAAATCCAAGTGCAAGTAATTTATTTAGTAGCAGATCCTAGGAAACACCAGAAGGAGTGGGGAGTGAGATGGGGTAAGATAGGCCACTAGGGAGGCATGCAGTATTGAGCCAGCTACCACTGTGGGCCCTTGCAGATTAATCCCTCCAAGGGATTTCAGAATACACCATAGGATGCCTGCCTCAGAAGCATGGGCCTGGGGTACTTACATACCAACTCCCTACAGCTGGGAGCTGCTGAGGAAGGGGAGTGGTCACAAATTCCCTGTGCTTCCCCATGGCTTGAGTAGAGCTCACCCCATGGCTTGAGTTCGATTCCCTGCCAGGGCCAAAGAACGCTCTCAGGCAAAGAGGTGCAGGGGCTAAGCCGGAAGTCAGTCTTCACTGGAAAGACAAGGGGGAGGGGGTGTTGGGGAGGTGCTCACGGCCACTGCTATACCCTCTGCACAGGCTCTGGTCCTCTTCATCGAAGGTTAAGCATCAGGCATGGTGGCTGACCTCACTCTTATCGAAAATCAAAGTACCAGCCTGGCCAGTTTTGCTCAATGATTAAGCATCAACATATGAACCAGGAAGTCACAGTTCGATTCCCTGCCAGGGCACATGCCCTGGTTGCAGGCTCAGTCCCCAGTAGGGGACACGCAGGAGGCAGCTGATCAATGATTCTCTCTCATCATTGGTGTTTCTCCCTCTCCCTTTCCCTTCCTCTCGGCAATCAATAAAAAGTATATATTAAAAAATAATAATAAATAAAAATGAAGTATCTCTACCACTAAATGCTTGTATATCAGGCAGTGTGCTGGGTGCTTTGCGTTTGGTCCTCCTAAGAAGCCTGTGGGTAGGTACTGGAATTGCAGAGAAGGAAATGACTGTCACAGTTTGAGTCGTTTCTGCAGAGTCCTGCCACTGGTAAGGCTGGGACCTCAATGTAGAGTCCATGGTCATAACCTCCGTCTATGTGGCCAGTATCCGATGCCTGCCCAGTCTCCCCACCGGCAGGTTAATGCCCCACCCAGGGCCCTGCCCGGAGGCACACTAAGGGTTTTGTAACCTATGCTTGAGCCCTCCCACCTCACCCCAGCTTTTAAATTTATGGTTCTTCTCCTGGGTTTTGGAACTGATTACTGGAGACCCAGAAGTTAGCAAAGTGACCTGGGTGAGATGGGGTGGGGTGGGGTGGAGTTACATTCCTTATGTCTTTCCTTCCCAGTAGTCTTCCCCCCTTTTTCCGGTCTCCTTCCTTCTTTCCTTCCTTTATTTTAAGACCTACCTTCTCCATTATGCAATCTCAGTGTCACTCTCAGTCAAGATCAAGACAGCCTGTCGTCCCCGGCCCACGATGCCATTGACCACCACTAGGAGTCCAGCCATCCTGACTCCTGAGTGGAGTGGCTCCAGGACAGAAAGCAGAGCAGTGCTCTGAAGTGACTCACTTTCTTGCCGCCTAGATCTTTGGAGTGTCTTTTCTGAGGCCTGGACATCAGCTTTCCCTTTGATTCCATGAGCTGCCTGCACCCAGGCTGTGGGTGCCCTGCCAACCCCCCTGGCACCCCGCGCTCCCCCCCTCACTGTCCCAGTTATCTACTGTTGCCCAACAACCCACCCAAAACCTGCAGAGCAAAACTACAACTTATGATTATCGTCCTGGTTTGGGTTTGATAGGATCGACTGGGTGGTTCCCCTTTGGGGCTCCACATACAGTTGCAGCCAGCCCAGGGCTGAAGCTAAGTTCATACAAAGGCTCTTCACTCTCCTGTCCGATGCCTGGTCTGGGATGGCAGCCACAGCTTGAGGCTGGCCGGCCTCTCTTGCTCTCCCTGTGGCCTCTTCACATCCGGAGCTTGGGCTTCCTCGCAGCATGGCGGTCTAGGAATAGAAGGGCTTCTTCCTTGGCTGTGGTTTTCTCCCAGAATGAGTGTTCCAAGGGACTCAGGCATAAGCTGCCAGGCACCGCTTTCCTGTATTCAATTTCTCAAGTCCCAGCGCGCCCAGACTCCAGGGGCGGAGGAACAGACCTTCTGTCTGTGGAAGGATGGCATTTGCCAGCAGGGAAAGGAGACAAATCAGCACATAGCCACTGGCTTTTTACTCCAAGTGCGTGTAATCCTGCCTGAGGCCATTCTCTGAGGGCCTTGTGCTCAGCCTGTAGCAGACAGAATGCTTTGATGGGATATAGTGAGAGATTTA
Source organism: Myotis davidii (assembly GCF_000327345.1). Lineage (NCBI taxonomy): Eukaryota > Metazoa > Chordata > Mammalia > Chiroptera > Vespertilionidae > Myotis > Myotis davidii. The sequence continues at coordinate 674,951 of NW_006283440.1, forward strand.
GTGACCGCTGATGCAAGAGACTATAGGAACTAGGAAGACAATGTAGGGGGCATTGTCTACACGGGGACAAGAGGAGACAGGACCTATGAGCAGGAGAGGGACAGAGGAAGGGAACAGCAAAGGTGCCGAAGACCAGCCTCCCTTCTGGGAATTTGGTGGAGCCTTCAGCAACCTGCCCTGACATAGCTGACCAAACTATACTAAACTTTGCGTAAGATTTCTGGTGAGAACCAGGTGGTAAATAATTGTGTGGGTATCAAACCAATGCTTTGATTCTACATTAGATATTTATACCTGGGGACCTGAAAGCTGTAAAACCACGGGCGTTCTTCTTTTACAGAGGAAAGCATTGCTTTGAAAAACATAGGCAGTATCTGATATGGAAAGTTGCAATAACTTATCCAAATAAAACCAACCAAATCTGACCCTTTTAAATCGGGTTCATAGTAGAGCAGTCAGACAATTTATCATCTAAGCTAGGACACTTCAGTGGAATGGGACACCACCTTTAATTTAGCCCAGATAACGGGCATGAAACAGCAAGACCCAGGCAGACGGTGGGTAGAGATGGGGAACCCCAGGACGCGGTCTGCTTCCCCTGCTGGAAGGCATGTGGCTGGCGAGGAACAGGGTGTGACCTGCACCTCAACAAAACTTGTAACTCATACATTTCTCCTTGGTTGATACAGAATAATGGGAAATGGCTGGTCTTAGGACTGAAAGGCCTGGGTTCAAGTCCAGCTCTATTGTTTTCTAACTGAGAGAGCCTGAGCAGATAGATCTCTTCACCTCAATCAGCCTAATGTTCTCTTCGGTAACATGGGGAAGATTCCACCCCATTCACAAAGTGGCTGTGAAGATGAAAGGCTGGTGTATGAAACAGCGCTTTGCAGACTCATTCAAACAAATGCATGGTGAGGTCATTTGTCCATTCAGCAGTGAATCTGGACAACATCAATGCATAAAAAGCCTGATACATGGTTTCTTGAAAAAGCTATGAACAGAATTGCCCCATGTTTCCATTCTGGCTTCAGTATGAATAAATTCTGTTTATTTCATGTGGAGGCAAGTCCTATTTCAGCCACCAGGTCCCTCATTTCATTCCATTTGAAGGCAGCTTTTGGCCCTTGAACTTTTAGCACCCCTCTTGGGGGAGAAAGAGCAGCTCCACATTGAAGTGGAAACCCATGGATGTTCCTTGACTTTCTGCCTGGCACCACCGAGTTTCACCAAGAGCAGGCGGCCCTTGGACACCTCCGTGGCCAGCTTGAGGGGTAACATGGAAAAACTTAAAGGGGCATAAGAAGGATAATCTGGGGGGTTTTCACTGTAACAGAGGACCACACACATGGGCCCTTGAGGACTGTGCCCGGGACCATCTTCAAGAACATGGAAGCAGCATTCTCCGCCCCCTGCGTGGGCCCTGTTTAACGGGAGGTAGGCCGCAAACAGGCTGCAAGCACGACCCCACCGCGCAGTCCGTTTCTGTGGTCGAAGTTTCCCGTGGCCCCGTGCTCCCTGTAAGACAGCAGTGGGAGCGTCAACCTGAGCGCTGGGCAGATGGCTCCATCTGTTTCTCTATCATTTTGAATTTAGCAGAAAAACCCCAAGACGTGTTTTGACACAAGCATGATTTTTTCCTTCCCTGCGTTTTGAAATGGCTGTGTTTGGAGGCTAATTAAGTCCATATGCTTCTGATTCATTTACACTTAACTCATCAAAATGTTGTTTTGTAATAGGCATTTGAAGTCCAAGGCGCCTCTCTTGAGCTTTTTTTTCTAAAAACCAGGAAGTTATGGTTTGCCAGCCAACAGCAGGGTTCTTGTACCAAAAGGTTCAAATTTGGTTCAAGACAAGATCCTACACCCAGGAGATTCTAGTGGTTAGAAATTGTCCTAAAGTATCACTGTCAAGCGTGGGTGTGACTTTGAATCTTCTGTTACTATCCAAAGATTCTCACTGTTCCGAATGGTAGACAACAATTTATGAGAGAGAAAAAATTTATGCCAGAACCACTGGGCCCAATAGGGAAATTTAGTTTAAATGGAAGTAGGGTGGCTTTCCTTTTTTTTTTTTTAATCTTTGTTGTTGAAAGTATTTTATATGTCCCCCTTCTCCCCCATTGACCTCTTCTAGCTGGCTTTCCATTTTTAAAGAATAGTTTTCATTGGGCATAACTAGGATTTATTACCCAATGCTCATGCCAACCCCAACCCAGGACACAGTGGCCATTATGCCGTGTATTTTTGCTATCAGCTTTTATTACACTTTTAAAAAGCTTATCCGCAACTTGGACTTGAAGCAAAAGTATGACCCCTGTGCTCTTAGTGTCAGACCAGAGCACTGTCTAACACGCGCACCCAAGAATCACCTGATTTCTAGAGTTTATCATCTTTGCTTGACTTTCTATTTACTAATGTTTAGAGTCTAGACTCCATAAAGTAAGATATTCAATTGTAGAATTGAAAATTTTTTGTCCACTAAAAAAGCAAATTATTTCTATCCAGAAGAAAAGATGACTCCCAATGTTTTAGCTTTGTTGCCTAACTTGGGAAAATTAATTCAGCGTTTTCGTTTTGATTGACTCTATCCACCAGTTTTTCTTATCCTCCCTCAAACCTGCTTTCCCAGCCATTTGGTTCTCTCATTAACACATTAAGCAAACCTTTGATGCGCAATCACTAAATATGTGTTTGAAGAGTCATTTAACTTTTTGAAAATTATACCTTAAAATTGCACTAGCCTCAAGCCTGGCTTTTCTGATCTATCTTCCTATTGCTGCTCATTTAAGTTTTATAACTACGGAAGCAAATGGGCGTTCAAAGAGTTAAAAACTGAGTAGATGCAACACTAGGGGGGAAAAAACACAATGAAAATTCAGCCAAGAATGAAGAGAAGGGAAAGATTTTGAACACAAGGTGTTTGCATACATGACCTCCTTTCTGCATGTGACACGTCTGGCAGGGAGGTGTCACTCCATGTCCCCGGTGAGAAAAGGGAGGCAGAAAGTGGTTAAGTAACTTGACCAAGTCACACAGTTCCCAGATTTGGACAGGGAGCTGTCGATGTCAAACCACATGTTCTTTTCACTCCGCCTCCCCCTGCACAGTAGCAGTACCGTTAAAGGCTTCAAGGAGCAAAACTGGAAAATCATAGAAGTGGCGAGAAGGAGCAGGCGGAGCAGGGCCAGGACGGAGAGCAGGCACGCAGAGTTTGTGCACAGAGAGGAGAATCTACCCATTTCACACTGGCGTGCAGTCTGCAAAGTTTCCCCAATGTCTGCCCCTAAGACACAATATCACCCCCTTTGAGAATGAATGCTCTATGTCAGTGGTGACCAATAGAAATATGATGCAAGCCACATATATAATTTCAAATTTTCCAGTAGCCACACTGAAAAAGTTAAGAGACAGACAAAATTAATTTTTCTAATATATTTTATTTAATTAAAAATATCCAAAATGTTTCAGCAGATGATGAGTACAAAACCTTACTGAGACAGTGTATTTTTTTTCTTACTAAGACTTCAGAATCCAGTGTGTGTTTTAGGCTTAAAGCACAACCCAATCCCAACTTGCCACATTTCAAATTATCTATGGCCACATGCGGCCAGCGGCTACAGTATTGAACATGTAGCTCCCCGTGATCCCCAATGTGACTGTGTTAATGGTTTTAGCTGATCTCACAGCCGGGCCTATTCTCAGAAGCTTGCAAACTGCAGAGAATACGTCTGTGGCATCCAGAGCTCTATCGATTCCAGCTGGAAAAGCACTGACGTGGGGATTACCCACTGAGTCAGGTCACGTAGTCTGATGGGAGCTGACTGTACAGACACACAGGCGAGTGAGCAGGCAGACCCACTCCCTCAAACCTCAGTAAGAAATGGAACCCTAGCCGGTTTTCTCCGTGGTTAGAGCATCGGCCCGTAGACCTAAGGTTCGCAGGTTCGATTCCTGGTCAAGGGCATGTACCTCGGTTGCAGGCTAGATCCCGGCTTGGGTCAGGGCACATGCGGGAGGCAACCAATCAATGTGTCTCTCTTACATCGATGTTTCTTTCTCTCTCTCCCACCTTCTCCCTACCTTCCATTCTCTCTAAAAATCAATGGGAAAATGTCCTTGGGTGAGGATTTAAAAAAAAGAAAAGAAAGGGAATCCTAGTCCTCGCCAGTCAGCACTCACAGCAGTTGTAATGGTCAGGGGGCCTCACCAGGCTACTGTCGCCTTAGCTCCAGCTTCCCTGCTGCTACTTTCCACCCTCTGGTCTCCATGTCTGCACCTCTCGGCTCCCGGTGCCCCAGAGCTTGCCATTCTTGTCTTCTCTGCAGGTGTGTGCCTGCTTCCGCACCTCTCACCAGCCGCCTTCCCTCCCTGCGCCCCCCATCGCAGCCTGGAGCTGAGGGGGTCTGCGCAGGTGGTGGTCTCTCCAGCTACAGCTCTTCTCCCAGGTGGAGCTCACTCTTTACCTCTTTGAGGTGGAGCATTGGGGGCGGCCCCTCATCAGAACCAGCTCCGGGTGGGAGGGAGAAATGAGGGAGGAGCTTGCCCACTCTAAACCCTCTTTCCTGCAGCCCTACCCCAACCCCCCTGGCTTTCCAGACCTGAGGATTTCCCCAGAGTCTTACCTCACCAGCCACGCTGAGAGGAAGGAGAGAAAGAAGAAGAAAGAGAGAAAAAAAATAGTCACCTTAGTCTTTCTAAAATTGTAACTCAAAACTCCACCCCCACCGCAATGGTCCCATTTTGTATGGTCTCAGGGACTCTACTTCGTCCTGGACTTGTCTGCAGAATGCCTCTTCATGGAATGTGGAGTTGGGTGGAAGGAGGGAAGAGAAGGGAGCCTGGAGCTTGTCCTAGAAATAAGAGAACTTCTAATCATCTGGCTTAGAGCTCTTCTGGTGGCCGCTCTCTTCACACACACACACACACACACACACACATACACACACGTAGACACCCACCAGGCTCTGTGTGTAGGAGAACATTAAAGCCATCTGTACTCCTTGAGGACAGTGGTGCTCAACCAGGAGTGGTTCTGCTCCCTGCTCTCTGCAATGTCTGGAGACATTTTTGGTTGTCACGGCCGGGGCTAAGCATGCTGCTGGCACCCGGTGGGGAGAGGCCAGGCACACTGCTAAATATCTTACAAGGCACAGGACAGGCCCCACGACAGAGTTATCTGACCCAAAACCTCAATCGTGCCAAGGTTGAGGAACCCTAAGCTTGAGGGAAGCACTTTCTTTCCACTGATGGCCTGACGGCAGGAGAGATAGATATGAAAGGGTGAGGCAACCTAGAAGCACGCTGGGCAATTGGGAGAAAGCAGCCTGATTGAAAGTATAAACTCCACAATTTCATCAGCCAATGTCACACCAATAGATTTATGCATTTAAAAAAAAGAAAATATAGCCAGCCAGTGTGGCTCAGCTGGTTGAGCATTGTCGCATGCACCAGGAGGTCCCCCGTTAGATTCCTGGTCAGGGCACATATCCAGGTTGCATGCTCAAGGCAGTTGATTGATGTTTCTCTCTCATCAAAGTTTCTATCTCTCTATCCCTCCTCTCTCATCCTCTCGCTGAAATCAATAAAAACATATTTTTTAAAAAGAATATAATCTCCACTTGAATGTTGGAAAAATCTTTTATTGTGTTGTTGCGGTAGGGTGACGATATGGATGGCCATGGTGACTTGGGAAAGGGACTAAATTGTAAGCTCTGAATAGTCTAGGTGCAGCATCCACAACTCGTTGAAAGACGAGAGCTTGCCTCCAATCTCTGAGGTGGCGTAGAAGAAATGAAGAAATTGGGATGAAGGGGTGGTCACAGCACCAAAGTATACAGTCACTTTTCTTAATCTTCTGAGCCAGTCACCCGTGGAAACAATGGGCTCTCCTTCTCGTTCCAGGGCGGTTTTGCACCAGTGTGAGCGCAGAGCCTGTGCAGCCAGAACTCACTGGGTCCTGCTAGTTTCCCCATTTGTTCGTCTATGAGCCAGATCTTCTAAGATTTTTCAGCACATGATGGGGAAGGCCTGCTGTCATCTGCGTTTCCCAGGTGGGGAATCTAAAGCATGGAGAGGCTACATGAGTAGCCACAGCCTCGCAGCTGGTCAGGAGTAGAGGCAGAATTCAAACCAGGTCTGACTTGACCTGAGCTGACTTCACACTTGACCACCAGGCCAGGATGCTGCTCAGCAGGGAGCCCTCGGCTGACGGAGGCCAACACCTTCCCATTATTAAAGGGCAGACAGTCCGCTAGCGTCTCCCCTAAAGCGTAGCACGGAGCCTGCGCTTGGCCCAGAGACAGCACATGAAGAGACCAAGCTCTGCCAGGCGCTGCTTTTCATTCCTTCCTTTTCCTTCTCTGCACCCTTGGAAAGCCCAGGCCTCACACTTTATCTGTCCGCTAGGAAACAAACGCAAAAGCACAAGGAGGCCAGCCTGCTCTCCAAGGCTCCTTGGTAGTTCCAAGGAGTAACTGAAACTCGCAGTTGACCCCAGCCCCGCAGAGCTGGCACCGGGAGCAGCACAAGCATTTTATAATCGCTCTTCCAGGAGGGAGGTGAGCTCACTTCCTGAGGGAGTTGCTGCAGGGGGTGTCTGCAGGGCCAGCCAGGCCTGCTTTCAAACCTCTCACACAGCCCGGTGTAATCAGGCATGAATATTGATTCAAATAAATTATGCATGTTTATACACTCGTTTATTATTTTATTCACACGGTCGCTCTAATGTAGTTAGCCTGGGCAACTGCCACGGGACTAGTCAGCTCTTGGATGCTGCAAAAATCGGTTGCTTTGCAATATTTGGTGGCCAGAGGGGAATCCAAGTCGTTAGTGAAAATTATAACAAAATGACAGCAAATTTCTGTCATCTGGAAGGGCCTTGGCAAGTCCAAGTCGCCGGGGTCAGACATTGCCCCACTCCTGGGGCTTTCACGAGACCGTAGAAGAGCAAATATGGAAGGCTCCAGAGCATTCTAGCAATTATCATTTTAACAAATAGAGCTCTTTTCTAATATTCACATTCCTTTCCCATGGCCTCATGAAAACACAAACATTCACTCCATCCTCAAAAAATGCAGGCACTCTGGGAGGAAAGAGCGACCGCTCAGTCCCCTGGCCAGGCCACGGGGAGGGGGCCGCGCTGACATCAGGTCCTGGGTTGCCTGGCTTTTAAGTCAGCTGATAAGCTAGACCACACCTCGGGGCTTTGTCCTGCCTGCTCCTGGGACTGTTCTGGGGAAGGGACTGCTCTTCCAGCGAGGCCCTGGGAGACGCCCTTCCAGGAGACCTGGCTCGTGTGATCCGTGACAGTAGCAATAGCTGAGAGTGCAGACCAGCCCGTCTGCTCCCGGAGGTGGGGGGTGGGGTGGGGGGCTCACTGGGAAGAGCCAAGGCCCGGATAGCTCTCTCTGTATATCGATGTGACAGACTGGGGCCTGGTGGGGACCCTCCATGCAGGAGGCTACGCTACAGGGTCAGGTTCATCTTATAGATGGAGCTCCCCCGCCCCCACACGAGCCGTGTTTTAGAGGAAAGGGAGGAATTCCTGAAGTCCCGTGTTCTGAGGATTAACGCTGTCATCTCACCTGCTCTCTACTGTCTCCGTCATTCATTACCAACCGAGCAGGAAGATTGGAGAACAGGATTCGGATTCCCTGGGGACGTGACGGAAGCAACCCACGTGCTCCTTGACCGCAGGCCACTGTGAGACCCTGCGGACACCGCTTTCTCTCGTGACCACTGCTGGGGAGGTGCGTGCCCTGGAAACTCGCACGTCGGGTTATGAATGTTTGAATGAATCCATGAAGTTACCTCTGTTCTTTGTGGGTTGTTTTCAAATGTCATTGAGAGAAATAAAAGTAGGTAAGGACCGAGCACAACAATCTCAGGTCTAAAAGAGTTATAGGGATCATGACCCGTTCTACAGTTTGTTGGAAAACAATGAGGTAAATGATGTATGTAATATGAAAAAAATGGTTTTAAAGGAATGAAAAAGCAGTAACATATAGATTTTTAAATACTCAAACTCTTATGGGAAAGAAACAGATTCCAAAGTTAGGAAGGAAGAGAGGAGAGGAAGTTTTAGAATCGTGTGACCATCATCTCAAAGCACAGTTCTCCGTGGACTTTCACTGCCCGCTGATCGCGCTGGCATCGCCAGCGGCCATTGCAGAGCGCGTGTCCTCGGAGCCAGCGTCCAGCACCACCCGGCGGCAGCCCCGGACTCACTGCGGCCTCCACGCAC
>NW_006283440.1:683999-686269 GCF_000327345.1 Myotis davidii
GCCGCCCCGGACGCCCCGCGGCCCCCACCCCCCCCTCAAGCAGCAACAGGCAGCGACGGGCAGCCCCAGCCACTGGTGGGGAGCACACTGTAATGGAAAACTCGAGGTGCTAATGGAAGAGAAGAATGTAACTCGGTACCAGTTTGTTTTAGTATCAACACTGGGCTGGTGACATCAATCGATTCGATCCCCCGATCACCGAAAACAGTGCGGCCAATGGGCCTTTGAAGCCAAATGTCTAAGCAATGGATTCACATAAAATTAATCACCAAAACTCACTCACGAACTGCATGTTGAGTAGTGTTGCCTCTAATGATACCTCCTAGAAAGAATTTCCCACAGCCTCCCCTCAGGGCAAGGCTGTATTTGCAGATCCATGGGGGGGAAGGGGGTGGGTATTCGCTGGCCTTGCGTGGGCTCTACGCAGAGGGGAAGCTCTTGCTCTGTGAGTTCTGTGCGCGCCCAGGGCATGGGAACAACTGTCCAGGTGCACTGGGCTGATCAGGGAGGAGTGCCCTGTCCTGCTTCACGCCTGTGTGACACGCTGCTCCTGGAGCTCCTGCCACCACGTGAGTGAGGAGTGAGCCAGTGCAGAGGAGCAGGTGGCGTCCCCACCCCACACACCATACCCCCCCCATACACACACCATACCACACACATACACACACACACACACACACACCATACCACACACACGCACACACACACCACACACCATAACACACACACACACCATACACACACCACACACCATACCACTCACACACACACCATACCACACACACACACACCACACACACACCACACACATACCACACACACAGACACACAGCACACATACCATACATACACCATACCACACACACACACATACCACACACACCATACATACACCACACACCATCTCAACCCCACACACTGTACCCCCAACACACACACACCATACCACACACACACATATAGCACACATACCATACACACACCACAAACACATACCACACACACCATATACACCACACACCATAACACACATATCACAACACCCTATATACACACCAAACACATACCACACACATACTACACACACAGAACAAAGCACACCACACACACACGCGTGCACACCACCTGTGAGCCGCCTGCACAGGTAGCCACCCACTGTGCCCTCTCGGGTCAGCATCTGAGGAGCGAACAAGGCGTAACCGGCGCTGGGCCTGCTTCCAGGGACCTTTGTGCGACTGGGAAGCCAAGTGTAACCGCATCCTGTGCTACTTCCCGGGCACAAAAGCCAGGCCTCTCGCAGCTGGGAGGGGGAGGGGAAGACATTGTAAGGCACTAATTTCACCAAAACAAAGTGGCCTGCATTCCACATTCTAGAAAGTGTGAGTGGCACCGATTGGGAGGGTGTGTGGAAAGGGGCAGTAGGCCTCGGCACGAATGAGCACCCTTCTTGAGAATTTTTTAAAGCAAAATAAACATTTTTGAAAAGAAGAAGCAAGCTGGGATTTGCAATTTTTCTGGGAACTCCGCCTTTCCATTGCCCAGGGGCTGTTGAAGGACAGCAGATACTAAGGTGCTCTTCACTAGGCTCAGATGACACCCAAGGTGAAGTGTCCAACAGGGAAAAACCAAGAGGTAAAACCATGCCCAGAGCATCCAGCCGCTTATGTGGAAAGAGAACGTTATTCCATGACCACAGCTGTGTGCGATGCATTGAGAAAGGACCTGCAGGAGCCACTCACACTGTGAGCATTGTTATCCCCGAGGAGGGAAATGGAATTGTGGGTGAAGAGGCCCGTCATGTGCCCGCCTGTGTTCCTGACGCATGGGATCTCCGGGAAAGAAAGACCCGCTTTGGTATTACCCGCATAACAAAAAAGACAAGAACAAGAGAACAGAAGGGGAAGAGACAGTGAATGTACACATATCAGTGAGAATTACATATTTTTAAAATGCCAGGCCTGAGTTGGCAGGGCACCCTGGTGTTTTGTATTTTGGTTTTGGTTTTTTCAGCTGAAGACACTTTCAAGATCACTAGTGGGAAGCGAAGGGACTGGTCAGACGCGAAGAGCGTGAAGTCTCCATGGGTCTCTGGCCGCGCCCAGCGCAGAAGCCCAGGGCAGAATGGCAGCAGGTCACTGAAGGCAGAGGGGTGGGCCCATGCCGTCAGGGCTTCCTCAGCCGCGTCCCTGCTGGGTGGTCCCGGCCGCTGGCGCTCCCGAAGCCTCGGCGTCTGGTCCATGGAACAGAGTTTAAAACATCATCTACCTCCC
>NW_006283440.1:686330-704629 GCF_000327345.1 Myotis davidii
CAAAACCCTGCGACCCACATCATGGGGCCTCGGACAGATGATTGGTTAGGAAACACTGGCTTATCCTTGTTCATGAAACGCCATGAGGGGTTCCCACCGGAATCCACACCATCACCCCAAATCCAGAGGGTGCGGGAAGATTCCACGGCCAGAGTCATGTTTCACGCTCAGACATTCAACGAGTAGCTGCTGAGCACTTTCCCTTGAGGAAATTCGCAGAAATGACAACAAAGAGGAAAGGAATTGGGTGCCCTGGAGCAGTGGCGTGGGTGGCAGAGGGCAGCTGTCCTGGAGAGCAGAGTGGGGCAGGCTTCTGAGAGGAATAACGTGAGAACGGAGAAAGGCAGGCAGAGTAAGCGTGCATCCATTCAGACCTCAGCGGCCAGCAGAGCCAGGGCAGGGCCAGCCGCGAGCGTTCTGATGAAGCTGGAGACGGGGAGTGAGTGAGGTGAGCAGAAATAAAGCCACTCCTGCTCCTCCGTTTCCCGCCCTGCCATGTCACACAGCTGGACTGGACACAGAGGCCTGGCCCACTGTCCCCTCAATGGAAAACTGGGTGTCAGGTGTTGGGGGTGGGGAGGGCAGTGGGAAAGTGGAGGGTGGGGAGGAGGAGGGTGGAGAGAGTCTTTACACCAACAAAAGGCGAGGCCAGGGCTGGGAGCAACTGGGAAAACAGTAACACCCACAGGTGAGTGCAAACGCCCTCCAGTGTCCTGCCCCTCCTCAAACAAACCCCAGAGGAGTGAAGGTAAGTGAACCTGAATGCTATGACTGACCCCACACTCTCCCTCGCAGACACGTGCAGTCAAGGCTCCCCAGGCCTGGGTCCCAGCGTCCTCAGCGGAGCCGGAGAGTCAGGGGACACGCAGCAGGCAGAGGTCTCCAGCTCCTGTCTCCTGTGGACGTGGCCGGCTCCCGGGCGTGGAGAGAACAGACTTGGAGCGTGGCCCCATGAACGCGGGGGAAGGGGATTCCTGGTGCTACAGTGAAGCCTGGTCAGTGAGGAGGCCGTTAACAGACAGGTCTCATCCCCAGGGCTCCAGAGCAGAGAGCGAGCATCCATGTTCAGACCTTACCATTTGTTTCCTTTCCAATTAGGTCAGAAAAGAATTGCTCACTGCCTGGATTTCATCTCTGTCACAGAATGATCCCGAGATTGTTATGGATTCAGCGCAAAAGGACCAAGAGACGGAGGAGTGCTGGTCCCTGGGCTCCCCCAGGCTCCACTGCCTCGGGGACCCAGGCGGCTGCATGTCCTATCACAGGGCCCCCACCCCCCATGCGAGTGATTAGACTCGGCGTAGCCACTGCATGGACCAGCCCCGTGGAATGAGCTGGCCAGGGGGGCTGTCACCCCTAGGAACTCGACCTGAGAAAGGAGAGGGTCAGGCTGCGGAGCCCACGCTGCAGGGTCGCGGGAAGAGGAGGCGCGAGGTTAGGAGCCACAGGAAGCCCTGAGCAAGCAGACATGACAGGAAGCCACGTCTTAAGGAAGAAGATGACATCAGCAGGACAGAGGAGCTGATAATAAAGAAAAGAGAAGCAAGAAGACACAGACAAAAGGAGAGGCTGGAAGAGAGGCCAAGCCCAGGTGAAGGTGGACCCTGGAGAGAAGACAGGCGCTCTGGGGGCGGTGCTGCACCGGGCAGGAGCCCCCCACCCACCGGACAGGCCCCTACTGACCAGGTGGGCTCAGCACACCTCTCCGACCTCAACCGGCCCAGGAGCGCCTCTGTTGCTGCCGTCAGGGAGCCCAGGAAACACAGACGAAAGACCAGACGCCCAGAAGGAACGCGTACCCCCAAGGGTGTGGGAGAACTGGGGTCTCTTCGCCACAGCCAAGCTCTGCAGGCCTCTGGTTCGCAGGAGTGTGCGGGGAAATGTGGGCATGGGGAAATCTTGTCCGAGTTCTATAGAAGTCAGCAGGTCATGGCCTCCCCGGCCTGTGCTGTGACTGCTGTGCCGGAGTCTAGGACAGAGCATCAGACCAAAGGAGATGCCCTAAGAGTCTGAAATGGCTTCTGAAGAGCCCGCTGGGGCAGATGGAGCGCATGTCCTAACCTTGGCGCGGAAATTCAGTTTCTGGGAGAATGTTTTTAAGAGTTGGCTTTCTTCACCTTTGCTCCAGAGTAAATGTCATTCTTCAAAATACAAACCAAAATCAAGCACATCCTTAAAGATGTGACGAGGGCAAGTCTCCCTCCGTCCCTGAGCACTGCCTCCTTGAGTTTGGCTTTCTCCAACGAGAATATGTAACTTGTCTGCCTTCCTGAATTCTTTCTGCCAAATTACCACGACTTTTTGTTAGTAAGAGAATAGAGCAAATATTTCTCCCAAGTAGCCACAATTGCATTAGCAAGAACCACTGCTAAGGTTATTTTCTTCTTTCTCTGCTTCTTCCTCCTCCACCTCTTTCTTCTTTTTAAATAGAAAGCAGCTTTATCAATAGTTTCTTTACAGAAGCCAAGAGGCTACATTTCAACTTTCAACTACCTCCTATCCCCAGAATTCCTCACTCCCACAAGCAGGGAGAGGCTACAAGCTGTCTTGTTTTCAGGAGGCCGGTCCTGTCCCCTCCTCCACCAACATCCCACCACGACACCCAGTAGCAACCCCGGCTTTTGCACCAATGCCTGCGGCAGCTCTTCAGTGAAACTGGTTTGGAGTGGAACCAGGGGTGTCAGGGCTCAGGCCCGATTAGACGCCGAATGTGAGGAAGACACCGGAAGACAGGGACCTGGACTACACAAGGCCTCTCTACTTCATCTCAGTAGCTGGGATCTTACCTGCTTTCATCTGTTATCACTCCATCTGTCTCAGGGAACACAGTTTCTGGTGTAATAGTGAGATATATGGTGAGACTGTCAAACCAGATGCCAGATCCATACTGAGGTCATGGAAGTACTATTTTCAACCATCAAAATGTTTCCTGGTTGGACTCCAGTTGATACCAGTCACTGTTCATGTCATGTTGTGTCCTAGGGTTAGGGTTAGGATTAGGGTTAGGGTTAGGGTTCATGTCAGGTGAGAGAATGCTGGTTCTCCTTGAACCCCTCCACCCACAGCCACAGCTCTGGTGTCTCTGGAACAATGGACTGTACTCTCAGCCACTATCTTGGATCCAATAATTTTTTTTTAATCTGTTACAATACTTTTGATCTCTAGCATCTCTTTTTGGTCATTAAGATTCCCATCTCTCTCCTTCCATTGCTCATCTGCTCTTGCCTGCTGTCTACTTTATCCACTAGACCCCTTATTGGATTAATAATCACAAGTATTTTAAAGTCCAGGCCTGACAATTCCATCAACTCTGTCATCTGGTCTGACTCTTTCTCGGTCTCTCCAAATTGTGGTTTTTGCCTTTTGGTATGCCTTGTGCTTTTTTTTCCCCCTATAGCTGGACATGATGTCCTGGTGCAAGGAACTGCCTTTAGCAATGTGGTGGCGAGCCTCCAGCAATGCACCAATTACAGTTTGGGTTTTCCTACCCAACACTGGTTCCCACGGTGATTTCTGCTCTGCTCTGCTACGCCAGGCCTCCCTGGGACACCTGTCTCTCCAGTCTTGGCGGCAAGCTTGCCCTATGACCTGACTTCTCTCACCGATCCAAGAAGAGTGGAGTTGTTTCAGTCTGCGCAGCTTTTTACTTGCTCTTAGGACAGAGTGACGATTTCCCAGCCCCTTACATGGAACCAGAAACAGAAAGTCCTAAGAATTTCTTTTAAAACCACCTTTGGCCCTACAACCACCCCATGAAATGAGACAATGAGTGCTATCAGCACTATTGACATTTTATGTTATCTTACAGTATATTCTAAAAATAAGAAAACTCTCTGACCCATGATCTGGCCTAAATCAAAAAGGCCTCAAAAAATCAGGGACAGCAAGGCCACTGACCTAAATGTGCCTGCTTACCTGCTTGGTGTCCAGGGACCGTCCATGGGAACGTGAGGGCCCTCAAAGGCTACTGGCTTTGGACGGATGTGCTCTGTGCCCGATGATAGGGAACTGGTTCTGAAAGAGAAGGCGCCTGGAAGGATCATGTTGGGGAATGTGGGCAAGCCACAGGTGAATGTTTCTTCTGAGTGAAATTAGTGTTGGGAGGAGACCATGATTTGGGAAGATCTTTTGGTGATTTTGTGAATCATCTGTGAAAGGTACTGCAGATTATTTTAAAAATCATCTCCAACATTGTCTAGAATATGGTCCTTACCTCTAGAGGCTAAAAGGGGAAAACCACCTTCCCAGACTCCCTAAGAAGCACTTGTTGGATTCCAGTTGGAACCAATCACTGTCTGCATTCTTATGGGAATAGGCAAGTGTTCTAGATTATACCAAACAGATGCATCCATGAGAAACTTGGAAGACAGCAGGAAGCCATGGAAAGTGATGCTAGTGAGGGGAGGTGGGATCTCCTGGCAAATATGGGGATGGAGGTGTTTGCTCTGTGGCCAGGGCTCTCCTCTCTGGTCCCAGCCACCTGTGATCTGGGTCCTTGGCAGTGGGGACAGTGAGGCTTTTGCTAGAAAAGTCTCTCTGTGTGGCTGGTGTTTCTTCCAGTTGCTATTCCCACCTGGGTAGTGTCCAAGCTCGGTTCCCCGGTCCCCCTGGGAATTCTGCACTAACTCTGCCTAAGCCAGCTGAGTGGAGCCTGCTGGTTGCAAAGGAGAAACCCGGCCTCGTCATGGTTTCCAGGTGATGCAGTGGCAAATGGATGGCCATCCAGTCGGGTCCTAGCTTCCTTCCATCTCCGGTGCTCCCAGATGACCAGGTGAGAACCCCGGGGCACGAAGAGATGATTCTGATGAACCATCCAAGAGACCTGAACCTTTCTTTTAAAGGCACTAGTTGGACCCATCTGAAAAGTTAGGAGTTTCTTCACAAACTCTATCCTGAAAACACTTCTGATATCTTCATGTTCTAAAGAGCATATGTAGAAGAAACTGATTATAGCCTCTATTTTATACAGGAAGAGGAGGGCCCCTTCAAAGGGCCTCAAAATAGTTATAATTTGAAACAAAAAATGTTGTGTAATTCAATTTATTAGTGAAAAGAAGAATTTGAAATAGTGGGTTTTTTCTGTCACTTCTTTCACATTTCTGAGTTCAGAACTTTTAATTAGGTTGTAACATAATGTTTCTAATTGTTCTCCTCAAAAGACCATTTTGGGCAATTGCATTTGCTCTGAGAACCATGTCTAGATGTGCCATCTTCCAGGTCAAGGCAGCCTAGCCTTGTGTAAAATCTGGAGGTTGACCTGGCTCTGCAGGTTAATGTGTAAGAGCTCATTCATTCACCCACATGTGAAAACCACGCCCCGAAGTTCTGGACACAGCGACCGTAGGAACAGCCACCCGACCAATCAGTGGTGACGGTGGAAGAGGGTAAAGAGAGTTTGACACAGACTAGATTTGTTTTGAGATTGAAAGTAGAAAGGTATGAGGACTACGGGAGGGTGGGGGCGGAGTGGGTTTCGATGCTGCAAAAGGAATTTGATGTGTAGAGAAGAGATTCCCAATCTTAGTAAATGACAACTCCCCTCATGCAGTTACACAAGCCAGAGCCCGGAGTCATTCCTCACGCTTGTCCCTCCCTCACTCCTCACAGCTGACCCCGCACTGGCATTTGGGGTCCCAGCTCCTACATGTTTCCTGAACTCATCCACGTCTCTCCAAGTCTCCTGCCAGCGTCCCGGCCCAGTGGAACAGCACCTCTGGCCTGGACAACTGCAGTAGCCTCCTCGCCCGCCCTCCACAGCCCACGTCCTCACATGCTCGGTCACGGGGCAGCAGACCACAGCCACTGCAGCCTGGGTCCTGCTGCCTCATTCATCTCACGCTACACGCTCTCCCGATGCTCCCTCCTTTCAGTCGTCAAAGCACCCAGCTCGGTCTCCTTCAAAGCCCACAGGAGAGAACCTCACTGCTTGGAATGTCCTTGGCTGACTCTGTAGGGGACTCCCTCGGGTCTGAGTGGTCACTTTTCAGGCCAGGCTCTCTCCCACCCCCACGCCTTAACTTCATATCTGGACGGGGCCACCCCCCTCCCCGCACCCTGTTTCTTAGAGAACGTCTCACAAGCTGTAATTATGTATGTACTTGTGTCTCCTTTGGCGTAAGTCTCTCCCCTACTAGATTGTAAGTTTCTTGAAGGCCACATCTTCCCTGTGTTGTTCGCATTGTGTTCCTGGGCCCGAGCTTTGTGCCTGGCACGTAGCAGGTCCTTAGGTATATTTGTTTTAATTTGGGGACAGATTAAGAAGTGGCTTAGAACATTAATTCAGGAGACTTGGCAGTAACCAACAAAGGGGGAATTAAACTTAAAATTTCAGTTGAAAACAAATTTAGCCAGTACATCCAGAAACTGGGAGGAGGGAATGTCAACTGATCACGTACAAAGCTCACTCGGTGGTTCTTCCACCCACCAGTTTGCAAAAATACAGATAAAGGTTCTCAGGGCTGGACTTGCAGGAACCAGCTTGTAAAAGAGCTTACACTATGTACTCAGGTTCAAGGTCGGAACGCCAGCAACCTCACTCTCACTGTGTAACCGACAGACTGTGCACAAGTGTGCAGGGCTCACCACTGTTGTTCACAACAGCCCCAGACTGGAGACAGCCCAGGGCCCACCAGCAGGAGACCAGATAAGTGGACTGTTATACAATATGACTTAACCACCACCACACACAGCAACGCAGATGAATTTCACAAACATAATGCTGAGGAGGCAAAAAAAAAACAAAGCAGATGCCACAGCTACAAGCTGTATGATTCCATGTACAGAGGCGTCAAACAGCAGACAGAACTCATGCATTCCTAAGCACATCGCCCATCCCGGGGAAAAGCAGGAAATGATTGCCCCGGTATCAGGACAGCAGCTGCCTCTGCAGAGAGGAGGGGTCCCCAGGGGGTCACTGCCCTGTGAGTGAAGTTCTGCTTCTTGGCCAGGTGACAGCTACATGAGCACGCACGCCCGTAAATACTGAACTGTTTTTCAAAAATCTCAACATGCTTAAGAATTGAAAATACCAATTCCTGGGCCCATGTCCCAGGTAGTCTGGTCAATGGGGGTGGCTCAGGCCCGGGAAGCTACGCTTTGACAAAGCATCAGAGAGAATCTCATGTAGGAGGTCCTCAGGCCAAGCAGGGGAGATGCAGGCTGACAGCCTACCTCAGAGGCAGGAAGAGTGCCAAGGGACAGTCAGAAAACTTACCCTGGTTCCCAGCCTCACACCCTGGCACAGTCGGCTCGGGGGGCTCCAGGTTGATTCCGTTAAGCGCCCCCTTGATCCAGGCACAGAGCCTATTAGCAGGGCACAGAGATACAAACTCACGGCTCAGAACGGTTTAAGTGAGCTTCTAAACAAACTGAGGGTAACGCTCAGAATTACATCCCAGTGTCTGTACGATCACAGCTGTGTGTCTGTCTCGTGAGGACACTGACCATGGCAAAGTTTGGTAAGTGCATCTGATCACTTTGCTTAGCTGTTAGGGGAGACGCTGTGGTGGCATCACTGGGGTCATCGTGGGGTGCCTGCCGTGTGCCGAGGCCCAACATTGGCATGTGCGGCACCGAACGCCAGGCCAGTCCTGACAGAGGTCCTGCCCAGGACTCCTGTGCCTGCTGAAAAGGCCCCGGTTTTCTGGGAAGACACACCTGCAAAAGGCCAGGGGGTGGGTGAGCACCATTGTCTTGCCTTTCCGACGGTAACGTTTGCAGAGCTTTCTGGGCAGCAGCTTCGGGGCCCCAGACGTCTCCCAGGTGCCCTCCTCACCCTGCTCCCCTGGGATGCTGCGCTTGACTGGCTGGTACAAAAGCAGCTGTGACACCAGGAGGCTGCAGCTGGCTCTGCAGCGCTCTAGGCTGAAGTCGCCATTGAGAGCCCCTTGGCCAGAACAGCCCAATATACCCATTCATCAGGAGGACTTTCCTCAAGTCAGGTCCTAAGCCCTAGTGCTGCTCCCACCAGCGCAGCCTGTGCCGTGCTGTGTGTCCAAACCCCTGGAGACGGAGAACATGCAATGGGGTCTTCCCTTTCTCTCATTGCATCCTGCTTTCCCCTCCCAGATTCTGGAATTTTTGAGAAGCTGCACTAAGATTCCTCCAATGTGGCCTGGAATCAGACATGTTTGGGGCACATCTGGAATCCCAATCTCTTTGTTTTCCTGGACCCAGCAGGCAGCTCCCCTTGGAAACCTCTTCCTCTGATGATCCCACCTGCCACCTGGCATTCACCCAGGGCCAGGCCCCAGACCCGAGCTGCCCGAGCCCTATTGTTTTGTTTCTGCTATTGTTTCTACCAGCGCCTTCTGGGTTTTAACCTCCAGCCTCCCGTCCACAACCCCTTAAGCGCAAACGAAGGCCGCTGGAACCAGTCTGCTGCTAAGCCTGAGCAGCAAAAGCAGGGTGGGCTTCGGGGAAATGATCGGGGACACTTCCTTCCCTTGCTTTATTGAGTTTGAGAAGCCTGTGGAGGAGAGGGAATTACCCTTTGCAGGCATAACCTCTTAACACATTTTCCAAGGATCGCAAATGAAAAAATGTTAATACACAAAGTGGGAAGAACTGTAGCTTTGTGGGTGGCAGCATGGAAAAAGCTCCGGGCCAAGAGGAGAGAGGAACGGATTCTCATCTTGTCTCTGCCAATAAACAGTTCGGGGCCTTAAGCAAATTGCTTGGCCTTCAGTTTCCTCATTTCTACAAGGAAGGATTTGGGTTTACCAACAATTTCTTCCAGCTCCGGAATGCTGTACACGTATGGCTGCCTTCTATTCATTCTATAGTATATGGGAGGACTGTGTGAGCAAGAACTTGACCTCAGCCCTGACCGGTTTAACTCAGTGGATAGAGCGTCAGCCTGCGGACTGAAGGGTTCCAGGTTCGATTCCGGTCAAGGGCCTGTACCTTGGTTGCGGGCACATCCCCAGTGGGGGTTGTGTAGGAGGCAGCTGATCGATGTTTCTCTCTCATTGATGTTTCTAACTCTCTATCCTTCTCCCTTCCTCTCTGTAAAAAATCAATAAAATATATTTTAAAAGAAAGAAAGAACTTGATCTCAGGTCTTGACTGTGCTACTTGTCCGCACCCATCCTTTCCCCTCTTTCCCAGGCAAGATTAAATATTAAATATGTTAAAGTCCCACCTACTCACCCCCGTGGTGCAGTGGCCTGGGAGCCCCACCCCCACCACGGGGAAGGAATTCCCTGGAGCCCTCAGTCATTAGCTTACTTCTCTCCCGCCTCATCCTGGATGACAAAAAGAACAAACCTAACAATATCACCGACCAACAGCAAGCGATCTGGCTCGGGGAACTGTTACTCCACCTGGAGAATCCCGACCAGAGAGAAACACGTCCACGGCCCACTCGGTCGTCCTAGTTCCTCTTAACCTTCCCGGAAGCCGATGAGGAAAAGCCAGCCTCGCAGATACATAACTAGCACCTTGGACCTGAAAGTTCACGAAGGTTCAGCCAGTGCCTTAAGGATGCGCAGCTCCCTGTGCCCAGTTTCCAAAAGGCGCTCTTCACGCGGGAACAAAACCCATGGCCGTTTCTCTCAAAAGCCTGCACTCTGACTGTCTGCAGCTAAAGGCAGGTGGCAATCAGGCTGTGGAGGAAGGAGGCAGGTTAGGCACAGCCAGTGGCGGGTTGGCAGGGTGCCGTTAGTGTGACTAGACAGGGAAGTCCCATCTGCTTAGGTGCCATCGGGGCTGAGGTCTGGGGGAAGGAACGGGGAGCGTGCTGGCTCCCTGGGGGAAGAGCATTGCAGGCAGACGGAACAGCAGGAACAAAGGCCCCGCCCGAGATAGGCGAGGCTTGGTATGGTTTTTGTTGTTGTTGTTTTGGTTAATGCTCACCTGAGAACATTTTTTCCATTGATTTTTTATTTTTCCCCCCATTGATTTTTTTTTAGAGAGTGGAAGGGAGAGGGGAGAGAGAGAAACATCGATGTGAGAGAGACACATCAATTGGTTGCCTCCTGCACGCACCCCAACTGGGGCTGGGGATTGAGCCTGCAACCAAGGTTCGTGCCCTTGACCGGAATTGAACCTGGGACTCCAGTCCACAGGCCAAGGCTCTACCCACTGAGCCAAGCTGGCCAGGACAAGGCTTAGTATGTTTGGAGAAGGAAAGCGGCCTGCGTGACTAGAGTTGAGTAAGTGCAGGGAGTTATGGCAGGGAAGTGGGATGGAACAGGAGTGACTGTCTCCGGGGCGGGCGGAGGGCTGATGGCATGTGGCCGGCCAAGGCTGTGGCTTTCAGTGCAGGGAAAATGGGGACACAGTGGAGGCTCCATGCAGAGCGTGACTGATAGATGCGACCGAGAATAACCCCTGCAGCTTCTTCCTCCTCCTGAAACACCCGGAAACCACACATTAGGGGAGCCGACCCCTCCTCTGCCATCAGTGGGGTCTTCACCACCAACCTGAGACTTCTTAGTGCGCACACACCTGAAAGCGAGCGCTGCTTCCCAGGTTGCCACACTTGCCTCGCCCAAGGCCAACCCCAACCCCACTCCCGGGGCCAAGAGAGCACGTTCCAACGTGTCTGTTCCTCACGCCGTGGGGGTTCCTGAGAGATCCCAGGAGAAGCAGGGTGGACCCCAAGCCCCCACGCCTGCTTGCTTCCGGTGTAGTTCTGTTTCCACCTGGGCTGTAGCTTCTATTTCCAGAGCCTGTTCTTGCTCGAAAAGTATCTGCGAGGACACGAGGACGGCAGGGCCACTCACCAGACCGTCCTTGCTTATCAGGCCAGCGGCGGTGGCCACCGGTGTGGGATGGAGGCAGCCAGCACATGGAGGAGGAACTTATTCTCCCAACGTGTTTCAATGCGTACCATAACCAGGCGCACATTTTGTGTGTTTTAAAGGGAATGTGCTATCAACACATTAAATCTTGTGCAGTTATTGGGAGATGCTGGGATGGGACCATTCCGAGGTGGTTGTTGGGGGTGCTGTTCTGTCTGGATAGAGAGCAGAAGGCCGGAAGGCAGCAAACATGAGGCGTGCTTTGCCCTAGTGGACACTCCAAAATGTTCTAGATACAGTAATAAGCAAGGGCAAACCTCAGTGAGTGTGCTCAGTGAGTCTAGAGGAAATGTGTTGAACTGAACGGTTGTCTGCCACAGACAAAACCAAACAAAACCAGAGTCTGGAGACAGCCACCAGCACAGATTGCAGGAGCCCAGCGGGTGAAAGCAGCAGAGCGTGTTCTCTCGCCGTCCTGGAGGCCCCGGGTGTCTGTGGGCCACGCTCTGTCCCAAGGCTGGAGGGAAACAGCGTCCTTGCCGCTCACAGCGTCTGCAGCCCCGGACATCCCTTGATTTGTGGTTCCAGGGCTGCCTGCATCCTCACAGGCCTTCTCCTCCTTCTTCCCGTGTGTCTCTTCTAGGGATCACTGTCCTTGGGTGAAGGACTCCCCCTAAATCCAGGAGGACTCTCCCCTAGAGATCCTCCACGTAATTAGATCACAGACTCTCAGAAGGTCACATTCCCGGACTTAATAGTTTTGGGGGGAAAGCCATCATTCAACCCACTCAGAGGACACTTCTGGAGACAATAAACGGGCCTCCAGCCCTGGAGAGAAGCAGGGATGCAGCCATTCAGAGCCAGAAAGCAAGCAGCCAGACTGGGGCTCATGAAGCCACGGGAGCAGGTATGACGTGACCGGCAGGTCAAGGACGTAGGGCAGGGGGCGGCCACGACTCGGTACAGCACCGCCGTTCGCAACCCTGGCTGCACGTTAGAGTCACTCGGGAGCTTTAAACAAATATTAACACCCAGGCTCCTCCCTCTGAGATTCTGATTTAATGGGGTTGGGTTGGTGCCAGGGCACTAGTATTTTTTAAAGGTCCCCAGGGGATTCCAAGGTGGAGGAACACCGGTAGCTGGAAGAGCACTGAGGGGAGGAGTCAGAGCCCTGAGTTCTCCTCCAGGCTCTGACGATGCTTACGTTGGACAAGTCAGTTCCCATCTCCCGCGGGGACGTGGGTGTGGGCTCAGAGAGGAGAGCCAAGGTTCCCTTTCATGGCGCTGGTTAAGCACCCCCTTCGCATGATGCTCAGAGCTCCGCGGCTGCTGCCAGGCCAGTTGTAAGACCTTCCATGAATACACACTGTTCTGGTTTCGCTTTCCATCTGCTTCTGCACAGGATCGCATGAGCCTCGGCTCTCGGGCACCACGAGTTGTTCAAATTGTTACAAGGATGACGATGTGAGCCACGTGTGCTGGGGCCTCGGCAGGCCACGGAGCCATTGGATGGGATTAGGTGACCCGTGTTGTTTCAGAGCATTCGCCAGAGGCCGGCTCCAGGTTTCTGAAGGACCCCGTGACCGGGGCCATGGTTTCCGACTTTATCCCTCCTCTCTGAGCACACTCTCCTCTGGGCCCGAAGAGCTGCAGAGAGAGCAGCTCTTTCCTTCTCCTCCAGGTTTCTGAGAGGGAGACACAAACTCAGTAACACTTGTCGTGTTGCAGTAGTTACTCGTCCCTTGGCCTCAGGGCTCCCTGACCTGCCCAACAGTGTTATGGCGGCTGCATAGAACATCTTGAGATACTCAGTTTAGTGCATGTTTTTGTCATCTTCCCCCTCTCAAGTTCATCATCACCATCTTGCCCTGGATCCTCAGAGGGCAGCTCAAACAGGGCACAGCCTCGAGCGTGCCAATGAGAGGCACAGGGAGAGACCCAGTGTCCTCAGCTCTGAGGTGGCCCGCTGAGGGCACCCAGGAGGTCTTCTGCTGGAGGTGCCCCTGCCTTTGTGTTTAGATACTCGAGACACCGAACTCAGGCTGAAGCACTGAGCTGCTCTGGGGCGGGGTAAGTGATCTATCAGGGGTGGAGAACCTACTGAAGACTGGAAACAAAAGACAAACCGACTGTTCTTGGGATGGAGGCGTGAGAGGAGTAGGGGTTTCCTGGGGTGGGTATTGGCAAAATATTTGGGTGACAGCTTTTTAAATGTCCTGAGACTCCACAGTGACATCTCTAGGTTTAAAGAGAATCGCAAACCCTCCTGGGCACGCAGTGACAGAGACAGAAAACAAACAAGTCTCCTAAGTCACTGTGATGTGGCAGAAAGCCCTGAACCAGGGACTGAGGTAGCTGGCTTTTGGTGTGTCCTCAACTGGTTACGTAACCTTGAGTGAGATCCATACCATTTCCTGGGTCCAAGTTTTCTCCTCCATAAATGAGGAGGTTGAATTATGGGGCTATCAAAATGACTTTCTTCATAAACCATAATCCAGATCGATGGATGTGAGCTGAATACGAGGAGGGAACTGATATTTATTTTCACATACAAAAGGCCAGACATTGAGCTGGTGTTCAATGAGACATGTTATCGCAATACAGTTTTACCCCTTTTCAGCTGAGAAAACTGCCATTCCTTGTCAAGTAATTTTGCCCAAAGGCACACAACTAGAAGGGAGTGAAGGTGGGATTGCCCATGTGAGTTTATTCGACTCCACAATTGAATGAAAATAATTCCTCTATACTTGCAATTTTATTTTTGAGTTTTCATCATGAATTGAAAACTAGCACAATTGATGAAATACAGTGGGTGCCCGAGGCATGGTTTTTGGATGAGTGAATGTTTAAACTTCATTATAAACTGGCTCATCATACTCCTCAGCACCCAGAATAGTTCCTGGCACATAATAGCTACTCAGTAAGCATTTGTGACAGTAGACTACTCCCTGAACACATTAGTCCAATATGCTGTGACAGTAAAGAGGACCAACAGCTCACATGTCTGATCAAGAAGGACACTGGGAACCAAAGCAAAAATAGCATATCCCTAACCCGCCAACAGGCTACGTGCTGCTCACCATGCTATGCAGCTGTGCCTGCCCGGCTTCATCTCCCTCTGCTTCACGACCTACAAAGAGAAGTGAAGGAGCTGGAGAAAATTCCAAGTTGAAAGTGCTTTTGTGAGTGAACAACCTTAAAACTAAGGACTCTTCAACCTCCAATGCTCTCTTCTCAGTCCTCATCTTCTCAGCTACTCAATAGAGTTTGCCTCA
Source organism: Myotis davidii (assembly GCF_000327345.1). Taxonomy (NCBI): domain Eukaryota; kingdom Metazoa; phylum Chordata; class Mammalia; order Chiroptera; family Vespertilionidae; genus Myotis; species Myotis davidii. The sequence continues at coordinate 700,351 of NW_006283440.1, forward strand.
ATCCATGGTCTCCCAGTCAGAAACCTACCAGATGATCTCCAAGGCAACATCTGTGTTCAAACATTACAAAAATCTAAGGTGAAGAAAGCAATTGCACTTGACATGACACTTAAACTGCTTCAACGATACACAATCTAATTTTAGAACATGTTCAGTGTTCCCCAAAGACACCCGGCACATCAGAGTCTTCCTGGTTCCTGCTTATCATCCGCTGCTCCAGGCACGTAGGATAGATGGGTGGGTGGATGGATGGATGGATGGATGGGTGGGAGGATGGATGGGTAGAGATTAGATATATATACATTCTATTGGTTCTATTTCTCTGTAGAACTTGAATACACCAGTCTTTCCTCTGACCTGATTCATTGTCAAAATCCTTATGTCTTAGCTTGGATTTCCTGGGAAGGATTTCTGGGACTCTGATATATGTGAGCAAGAGATGTATGGGGGAGTGCTCATAAGAGTAACACCCAAGTGAGTGAGGCAGAAAGAGAAGTTGCTCTGTGAGAAGTTCTGGAGCTGACCCTTCGTGGTTGTCCCAAATTCAAGCAACAGGTTGGGTTTTTATAAACTCAGCTCCACCCACCACAATAAAGCAAAGTAGTGGCATGCTTTAACTGGGCAGCTTTCTTGGACTGAGATAAATTCCCAAGAGGGACTTCGCTGTGAGTTATCAGCCTACATTCCTGTCAGCTTGGAGATGAGTTCCCTGTCTTGAAGAGGAATCTGGGCCGCACACTACAGCATCCACTACACCTTGAATGTTTCCATTTGCACCAAGTCACTTTGAAATTGGGGATTTGGGGGTTGTTGTGTTTTTTACTGAATTCAATCAGGAGACAAAAGTCACCCTTTTTAGTTTGTGGGAAGGACTTCTTTAGCTGTTTAAGAGCTTTAGCAAGCAAACCTGAGTAAGAAACAAAGAAGAAAAGTTGCCCTTGCAAAGTGATGAAAGAATTCTACAGCAACTGGCAAGAACGCTGAGGTGCTAGTATTTGGTTATTAAAACAAAATCTCTAAGGTACTTAGCACAAAACACTGGCATTCATAATGGAGAGTTTTGTACACACAGACAGGCAGGCTGACAGACTGACAGGAAGGCCAATAGTTCCCAAGGCAAACATCTTAAGTTACAGCAGCTCTTGGCTTATTTATTTCCCCATTAGGTGCTGCATTCAAAGGACCTCCATGTGGTACATTGAAGATCAAAGTACATTTTTTCAAAGAAGAAAAAAAAACAGAAAGAATGAACTATTCCAAATATACATATGTTCTCAGTTGTGAATATTTTCCATCCTTTGTTGTAGGAAAATACGTTGAAGACAGGAAAGAACTAGGTGATAGAATCAATTGTGTACATATCATTGTCAAGAGAGGACGCCAAACCCAACACAATGGAAGCCTGTCTGTGAGCCGAAGCTTTTAGGATTTAAACCAATCAGTGCTCTTCCTACATTTGAAGTCCTTTAAAAGACAATCTTCTTTTCACGACAGTAGAGTGAGTCTTACAGACACAAAGCATCGACATGTCACTTTTTTTCTGCAGACAAGGCTGTTTCCTACAGAAAGTCTTATTTCCCATGCTATTGCAAGTACAGTTTCGATTTAAAAACTCCTACTGCGTTATCCTGGTGCTTCTACGAGAAGAAAAATCACACACTGTGTTCTTGAAGTCTCACCAAGAGAAAAGTCTTCTCATCGGTACATATACAGCAACACAGTTCATCACATGTTGATGTGTGGCCTTGTGTGTGTGAGACATCGCAGCAGGCACTGAGGCTGCGCGCATACCTAAGACACAGTTCCTACTCCCCAGGTGGGAGAAAGACAGGCAGTTCCAACGTTAGGCAGGAAACTTCAAGCTAGCACGTACCTTGGAAACCACCTGCGTAGCTGTGGGGAGGGATTTAGAAGATGAGGGAAGATTTCGTGGAAGAAATGGCTCATGAGCTTCGTCTTATAGGATGAGCAGAGTCAGATGGGGTGAAGAGTCCTGGGAAGACCTTACGGGCTTGGGGAAAGGTAACAACAGGCCACTCAGGAAAGAAAGGCAGGGCAGGAGGAGAAGAGCTGGAGAGTGGACGGGAGACGGTCAGGAGGGCTGTGGACGGCATGCAGGAGCCCAATCAGAGTCATTCAAGAGGAACATGTCCAGATTCGTTCTCAGACCGGTTGTTCCTGAAACGGCATGAAAAGGGGATTTAAAGGAAACAGGATGGGCTAGATGAGGGGCAGGTGTGAGAACTTTTTTAGAAACTATTAATGGGACTGGGTTACCGATAGGATTTAAGAGTGAGGACGAGCGAGAAGTTCAGTATGATTCCCAGGTCTCTGGATTGGGCAATTGGCTAGATGGATGGATGTACAGACACAGAATTCAGGAAAAGCAAGTATAGAACAAAAGGATGGGAGTTTGATTTCAGATACCTTGAGCTAAGGAAATCCAAGGGAGAGCTCAATGTAGATGTGTGAGCCTAAATCTCTGAGGAGCGGTCTGAGTTAAACATGGCCTTGGGCGTCATTATCATATTCAAGCACTCTATAAGGGTATGGACTTTTGTTTGTGTTCATGTGTCTCATTCACTACTGTACTTGGAGCCAAGGACAGCACACACCATAAATATCTGTGAGATGAAGAGTAGTCAAACTTACAGAAGTGAGGGAATTGTCCAGGTGGAAATGTTGAATAAGAAGTAATCAGGGGACACACAATAGCATAGAAATAGATAACTTATTGGCCATCTCCACTGCTCTCCCTGACAACACCAAGCACCAAATCTCTATATTTCTAGTTTAATAGAAATTACAAAATAATTCAGTACTTACCTTCATGCAATTATCTCCAAAGTAATAGAATATAAGAAGACATTTTGTTAATCTCCTATGCTGGGGAAAAAAGCTTATTTCATGTATTTTCAACTGATTTTTATGAGATAGTGTGAATATTTTAAATGGATGAGAAATACACTCATGGACTTACAAACACAAACCCTGCATATTTCATCTAATTTTTTAAAACCTGGAAAGAACAAACTATCCTATGTAATAAAGCCCAGTGACCAAATGGCAGAACAAGTAGAACGACCCTTCACCCTGGCCAGCCCTGCCCCTGATCGGCCCCCAGGGGGGCAGGCCAGCTGGAGCCCACCAGTGCACAAATTCGTGCACCAGGCCTCTAGTATAATAATAAAAGAGAATATCTTGGCCTCCATATGTATCTCCATTTAGAGGACTCAAAGATACTTCAAAATTATTATGTTGAAGAGCATACTTATGATCTCCTCCCAATTCTTGCTGAAGCAGAGAAAAGAGGAGTCAGCTCTGACACCTCCCTCTCCCTTGTCCCATAGCTACACGGTTCCCAAATCCTGTCCATCTCACATGCTACAGACCTCTAGAATCTCATCACTTTCTCTTCCCATCACCCCACCGGACTCCAAGGAATTGCCACCTATCCTCTGGATGTCTGCTACAGGCCCCTAATTACCCTCCCCTCCTCTCACCCTCTCTGGGCCTCCCCCCGTATATTTATTAATGTTAACCTGAGTGTTTTCGTTTTTTTAAAACACAAACCTGATCATGTTTCCCTCCTATATGAAGCCCTCCTTTGGCTTCCTGTGGCTCACAGGATGAAGACACATCTCCTTGGGAGGCCTCAACCTCTCTCTGGTCTCATCAGGCCCGCTGTCCCTGTTCTCTGCTGCCGGGACCTTCCTTCAGATCCTCAGATAAGCTGTTTCCCTCCCACCCCCACACTCGCTATTCCCTCCACCGGGAACATACTGATCATCAGCCCCCCACTTCCCAACTCGATCCATTGGCCTAGGTGACCCCACTCATTCTTCCAGCTTAGATCAGGCTCTACTATCAGCTGACTCCATGGAACTCCACTTCTGTCCTTCAGAGCACATATTTCACTTTATGATTATACACATTCTTCACTGTATCTTTATACATTCATTTGTGTAATCTACACTAATAAAAGAGAAACATGGTAATTGGTGTACAAACACTACCCTTCCCATTGGCTAATCAGCGAGATATGCAAATTAACTGGCAGCCAAGATGGCGGCCGGCAGCCAGGCAGCTTAAAACTAACATGAGGCTTGCTTGCTTCAGTGATGGAGGACTCCAACTTCCCCACCTCCGGCTGCAGGCCTCTGAGCTGCAACTCTAAGTAACTATATGGGCTTCTGCCAGCCGGACCGCAACATTGTATCAAATACAGACTGTAAACAAAGGCCAGGAACCTGTTTTCAGCAGCCGAGGCCTCACAGCT
>NW_006283440.1:704875-717617 GCF_000327345.1 Myotis davidii
CCTGCTCTGAGCCTGACCAGGGGCTGCACCTAGGGATTGGGCTTGTCCTCTGCCACCCGGGAGCAGGCCTAAGCCAGCAGGTCGTTATCTCCCGAGGGGTCCCAGACTGCGAAAGGGCACAGGCCGGGCTGAGGGACCCCCCCCTTCCCCCGAGTGCACAAATTTTTGTGCACCAGGCCTCTAGTTAAATAAATAATATCTGTTGGCTGGGCCTTATGTTCCATATCTGTTTTTGATCACTACCATATCCTCAGCTCCAAAATGCCTCAAAGCCTGGCACATAGTAGGTACTCAATAAAAATCTGCTGAAATAATGAATGCATTAATGAGTGTGTGTGTGTGTGTGTGTGTGTGTGTGTGTGTGTGTGTGTGTTTCCTTATTTAGGATATTTGGAAGGCTTTGGAATTATTAACTAAAAAAAAATTCTACCAAAACTTAAGTACTATATGTTGCTTCTCCCTCTCTGTTATTATATAAGATTAAAGGACATATACCAATACGTACTCCTTGACAAAATGTTTATTTATTGCTGGTTCATCTGACTTAGCTTTTCCTGAAAAACTAAAACAATAGTCATGTAAAAATTTCAGCCCCTTCCCTTAGACATAATTCCACTAGGAGAAAGGAACCAATTGGAAATGGCAACTCAAAAGCCATTTCAATGTATCCCTCACCACAACATGTAACATGGACACTTTTTGAAATTGAAATAAAACAATACTTCTTAGACATTACTTTGAACGATCCTATAGTTTTATGGAACGATCCTTTAGTTTAATCTGCAATTCAGGATATTGCAGATTAAATATTAGAGGATTTCAAAAAGTGTTAGATAAGCTTTTGTAAATGTATTTTAAGTAACTCATCCCTACATTTTAGCTAGTGTTTCACACGACTGTTTCCTCAGCCCCAGTAGAAGCAGGACCAGCCTGAGTTTTCATTGCCAGGGCGAGGCCCACGTGCTAACCTCCACGAGCAACACATGTTCCTGAAATAAATAATTTCCAGCTTCAACATTTTCATTGAAGGTTTCCTCTTTTTTCAAAAACAACTAAAAGGCACCCAGTTCAATACTGTCCAGAGACTGGGTCTCCACTGTTTCCTTTGCCTCAAAAAAGGGTACTTCTGTTCAGTCAAAGGCAAGTTTTGGTACTTTCCCCGACCTCCTGAGACTGAATCTGCATGACTTCAGATGCCTCTGCTGAGAGGTGAAGAGAAAGGCAAACCCAACACCGGGCCCTGCTGCTGCCGAGGAAACAGGTCGGAGTGGAAGATGCCTGGTCTTTCAGGGCAGCGGCTCCTGGGGAGCAGCCCTAGGGACCCCCTCCTGCTGGTTAAGAGAAAATAAGTTTATGACTTGGTTGGTTAAAAGGCTCACGTCTTGCTTTCAGAAAGGTTCCTTGTAGAGATTTTGAGGCTGGATCCATACAAACAGGCCAACATTCCTAATGAGAACGTTTCCCTCTTGCTCAAGGTGACTGTGTTACGATATGTTTCCCAGGAGCAACCCGGAGGAAGGATTTGCGTGCAAGGAGTTTATTTGGGAGTGGCGCCGTCGGAGGGCGGCAGGGAGGAAGGGAAGGCAGCCAATAAAAGGTCCATTAACATGAAAGTCACCCCTGTGAATAGCTGGAGCTCGATCCCAATGGGGAACTCTGGAGCCGAGAGGGTGGGAAGCCCGGGATCAGAGTTATTCCAGTCAAGAGGGAGGAGAGCTGGGCGTTTTATACGACAGGCAGTCCTTGCTGAAGGCGGCATCCAGGCTGTTCTGGCCTCAGCTCCTCCCGCCTGCTGTGTGAGGGCAGCCCAGCAGGTTTTGGTGGCCGAGAGCCCCCAGGCAAAGAAGTGCAGCCTCCAGCCCTTGAAAGTTGGGCTGGCGAGCGTTAGGGACAATAGCCGGACAGCATCTGCTGTTGGTGACAACCGCACAGAAACCATTCCCACTTAGTGAGTGCCTGCTCTGTGCAGAGCCCTCTATGTTGATGATTTCATTTTCCTACTCCTAACAGCCCTGGGGGGTAGGCATTCTTATTATAATTTTACAACTAAGGAGGGAGGGCAGTTCACTTCTCCAAGGCCATGCTCCAGTGCACCGCACCATGTGTCTGGCTCCAGCGTGGAAGTGCTGAGCCACTACCGTCCACGGGAGGACTGGCCCTGCACCTCCAAGAGTACATGCATATCACCATCCCATGCGTACTGGACTCGTTCAGGGCCAGCCTTCCTTCCTGTGGGCACTGCACTCTTTGCCTTTGCTGGTTCTTTCACATTGGCACCAAGGGCAGTGCCAATTATTCAACAGTCAGTTGACCAAATACAGGACAACTTTGTGCAGGATAGCGGAGCTCTGAGGCCCTTTGACTGAAACGTCCAAATGAACATTCCGTGTGGCCAAGTTGCCAGTGAGAAAGGAGGTCTAATGAAGCTTCATGGTGGAAGCCAAGAGCCGAGCAGAGCCGCCCGAGCTTGAATGCAATTCCAAGGGGCTGTCCCAGGGCTCTGGGGTACAAAGTAGCCGTTATCTGAAGTTGCAAAGGGATTTCCTGAAATAGCTGGTAACTGCACAATGAAGCACATCATAAAAGCTGGCTGTCCCTGGTGCCTGATCACCAGGGCCAAATCGGACCAGTCAGGGCATTGACCTAGACCATGAAATGATTTTCAGAGACTTTCCCTCCAACAGGGAAAAACCCACTTCCCTAAAATAACCTCCCTTTAATAGACTGTTGCAGTAATAAAGGGGTTTATTTGATGGAACTTGCTGTGTACACTCAAAGTGAATTTGAACCGACCAAATTCCCATCCTCCTCTCCAGTATAGTAATGACCTCCTCCATGTTCATGCATTAAAAATCACAGCTATTTGTCTTGAAAACAACTAAATTCTTTAAAGGTTACGTTTCTCAATTTTCAGGGCCTCATTTCTTCTTGTATAATTGCTCGAAGAATCCCCCTCAGTTCTGTGTTTCTTTTTTAAAGGGCCCGCGGCCTCCTCGTTTACCATTAAAAATACGGTTTTCCGAGCTCTCCGCTGAGGTGCTTCTTCCAACTCTCACGGAAACTCCGGGACTCGGTGGGTGTGCGGGCTCCTCCTGCCCTGTCGGCCCCCCGCCCCTCCCGGGACCCGCAGGTCCACCCCCTGGCAGATCAAATAGAAATTAAAGTGCATTGCAGAGCACACCCATTCGCCCAGAAGGTTGGTGAAACCCAGGCCTTAGGCCAGACCCACACTCCCAGGCCGACGCCCCAAATGTCGAGGTTGGTACTAATAGGGGCGAGGAGGAGCGGTTGGCTGGAAGGGAAGCCCTCCCCTAAGTTCTCTGGTTCTATGGAAAGCCTACTGCTGGGGGAAGAAAATATTTATCCTATAATCCTTATAAAAACTATTAAAAGATACTGAAAGAATTAGCTTCATGGTGTTTTCTGAAAGCATAACCAGCCATCGGATCTTGCAATCTTTTTTTTTGTTAATTTTCAAAAAAAGAAAGATCAAGTATAGAGACTATAGACCCAACTGCCATCTGATTATAAATGACAATGAAATATCATTTCTATCCTTTAAAAAAAAGATGTTCAGGCGACAATTGTACCAAATACAAGATCACACATTTAGAAGGAGAAGCAGAAGCGAGGAGTTCAGTTGACACAAACTGCCCAAGTTCTGCGGGTTAATTACCTCTCTCGTGCAGAGTTACCTGCCATGGTTGGCATTCTCTGGAGGCAATAACAACAACAACAATAATAATAATAACAATAATAATAATAATAATAATAATAATGTGTGAGCAGCCTCCACTGTCGGCGACAGTTCATTTCAAGGAGAGCTGCTGCAGAAAGGCATCTGGGATGACTTGACAAGTAAACCAGAGCCTGAGACATTCGGGCCTCTGTCTTCCAGCTGACAAGGAGTCCCCTGGCATCACCTCTCCTAGAAAGAATCTGGCTTCTTGTTCCCTTAGCGCAGACGGTGTAAAAAGGCCAGTTTACATGGGAGGATAAAGGAAGAAGGAAGCCAGAGGAAGCCCCTAAAGGTGGCCGGGGAACGATGGTTTTGTAAGACAGCCACAGGAGCAGCTGAGGTCCCCAGTGTCCTCCCCGCTGACACAGCCGCTGTCTCCCGTCCCCGGTCACAGTGACAGCCCTAGAGACATGCTCGTCCGAAGACTGAGTCGCGTGTGCTGTGGTTCGTGTGTCTTTTTCACAGATGCTTGTCTCTATTAAAGGATTTCCATCCGTAAAGTGATGGAATCGCTGTCACTGTGAATGAACTAGACTGGGTTTACATTAAATAGTAACTTTGGCTCAGGAAGACTCCATCAGAATCAGGGAACGAGCTAGAAGAGTTGTGAGGTGTTGCCATTGCCATCGAACATGCTAACCATCTTGATTATGAATTGTGCCTACAAATGACATCACTGCCAACTGATGGCTCTCCCTCATCGATGCTTCTCCCTCCCCCTCTCTCTCTAAAATCAATTAAAAACATATCCTTGGGTGACAATTTATAAAGGAAGAGTATGAGTACCAGGAAGCCCACTTCTGAAGTATTTAAACAACAGCGGGAAAGCACAGGCCGTGTGAAATAGAACCAGGGCCTGAAATGGTCGTCAGAGTGAGGTCCCTCCTCCGTCTGCCTCACCCCGGCTTTCCCTAATTCTCAGGCTGCACTGGCATTTCAAGCAGCACCAGAGTGAGTCGTTGCACTCAGTGTGAGGGCCTCTCAGCGGGGTTGTCCCAGAGAACGGATGTCTCACTGCGTTTCACTGCCTCAGACTGGCTCGCCTGCCCTTCGCGGAACCAATCACCGTGGCCAGGGGAGTGAGGTGCCGGGTGCACCGGGCCAGTCTCAGGACTGTGCCGGATGTGGGATAAAGTCAGCTCATCCTGAGCATCCAGGCATCCAGCAGGAGGAAACTGAGGTGATGCAAGCAGAGAAAGAGCAAAGGGAGACTGGGGATCAAAAATAACAGCTGTGCGCCATGGCCTGTGTAGAAGAGAACAGAGAGTTAGAGCAGGCGAGTATTGTGGGAGGCAAGAGATAAAACCGCTTATTTCAAATGGGGAACCAGGGAAGTCTTCTTGGGGCAACTGACACCTGAACTGAGCGGCCCGGGGTGGAGGTGGGCAATAGGGAACGGCAGGAGCAAAGGTGAGAGAGCAGGTGAGAGGGATGAGTGCACAGTGAATGAAGAGGAGACGGAGGACTCTGATGGGAGGTGCTGGCTGCCGGGCTGGGCATCACCCTTCACTCGGTAAATGATGGGCAGTGTCAAAGGGTTCCAGTCCAGGAGTCATTTGAAAAGAGCTGTACCTTAGGAATGGAACTTTGCCATGATATATGGGGTGGATTGGGATGGATGAGGTGGGAACCAGGGAACCAGTTTGAAGACTATTAGAATAGGCTCAGTGTTTGGGGCCAGGGCACCTGTGAGAATGAGGGAAGAGAATGAATATGAGAGAAATGACGGTAGGAGAAGAGGTGGGATGGAGACAGGTTGGTGACTTCTTGAGTGGGAGTAGAGAGAGCTCGGCAGGCGAAAAGAATAAAACGTATACACAAAGCGTCTGATTTGGGTGGATGTTGAAGCCTGAAAGAGAGAGGAGAGAGGAGAGAGAGAGAGAGAGAGAGAGAGAGAGAGAGAGAGAGAGAGAGAGAGAGAGAGAAAGGGAGAATACCGTGGTAAGATGATGATAATTTCCACCTGCTGACATTTTGAGTTTGGGGTACCAGTAGCAGATCAAATAGAAATTATAACATTTCTGAGTTCTAAGGGATTTAAGGACCAGACATCTGGCTGCTCTGCACCCACAACCCTGCAGGGCACCGGTTCACCTGCTGGAGTGAGTAGTTGCTGTCCCCTCTGGACAGGGCTCTGCAGCCTGCCACACTGTCCACTACTCCCACCTTTCAATCGGTGATTAACAAGCCTGTATTTATCTAATTACTTCTTTTATTATATATTTTACCATTCAAATATATTGACTTTTTGTCTTATAATATGTCTTTCTTTTCTCTTATAAATGATGAATTTCCTACCTCTGTTAAAAAGGTTTCCCCAAACCCTAGGTCATGTTTTATGTCTTCTAAATTAATTTTTTTGTTGTTGTTAATCCTAACCTGAGAAAATTTTCCCCATTGATTTTTTTTCTTTTCTTTTTTTTTTTTTTTTTTTTTTTTTTTTTTTTTTTGAGAGAATGGAAGGGAGGGGGAGAGACACAGAGATAGAAACACTGATGAGAGAAAGACACATCAATTGGCTGCCTCCCACACACGTCCTCACCAGGGGCAGGGATTGAGCCTGAAGTTGAGGTACGTGCCCTTGACCAGAATCAAACCTGAGACCATGGGCCAACGCTCTAACCACTGAGCAAACCAGCTAGGGCTACATTATTTTTGTTTTATATTTTGCATGGAAACACTCCAGCTCGAACTGATTTTTGCAAATGTTTGAGATAGGGCTCCAGCTATATTTTCTTTCAGGAGATACTTGGGTCAGCACCATCAAATTTCCCTCTGATCCTTTGTCAGATATTACATTCCTGTATTTACTGGGACCTAGTCCTGTGTTCTTTATTTGTTTTTACTTAACTATGTGACCTTCCTTGTAACTAGGAGAAGCAGGACAAAGCTCTAAAAGCAGGCTCTGTTTAGAGCAGTGGTTCTCAACCTTCCTAATGCCACGACCCTTTAATACAGTTCCTCATGTTGTGGTGACCCCCAATTTCATTGTTACAAATTGAACATCATTAAAGCAGAGTGATTAATCACAAAAACAATATGTAATTATATATGTGTTTTCCGATGGTCTTAGGCGATCCCTGTGAAAGGGTCATTCGACCCCCAAAGGGGTCGCTACCCACAGGTTGAGAACCGCTGGTTTAGAGGATCTGTCTTTAGGTCTTTTACAAGAAGGTGTCAGTAGAACGAAAAAGGACCAGACACATGTGAATAGTGTGGAGGTGGGAAAATACGGACAGTTTTGGTGACATTGAGTTTTGTATTCTTGGCAAACAGCAATATGATGTTGGCTACAAAAAAAATAAAAGCTATATATATATACATATATATACACACACACATACACACACACACACACACATGTATGATGTTGGCTAGTTTGCCATTGAATGAGAGGTCAAGAAAGGCAATTGATCAAATAATAGGCCAATAATTTGAAACAAGTAAAGTCCTACCAGTGAAATGAAAAAGAAAAAGAGTCTGAGTTATAAGTACCACCTTTCTGATTCCAAGACCAACTTCTGTTCCATTCAGAAAGTGTTTGACAGTCTTTCTAATGAGAACCCACGCTCAGCATACGTGTGAGTCAGGCAGGTGAGTGGCTGCACCTGGGAGAGGGGCAGGACAGAGGGCAGGTCTTGGCCAAGGGAAGCCCATGAGCTGCCTACAGAGGCCCAATGAGCAACGCAATTCCATCTTCCCTTTCCCTTGAGGCCAGATCTAGACTAACAGCTCTCAAATTGTAGCGGACACCAGAATCACCTGGGAAACGTGTTAAAACACAGATTGCTGGGCCCCACCCCCACAGCTTCTGATTCAGCAGGTGTGTGTGTTGGGGGGTGGGGGCGATAATTGGCATTTCCAACAAATCCCCAGCTGGAGTGTTTTCATGCAAAGAGGCAATGCTACTGGCCCAGGGCCCCACCTTGAGAATCATTCTCTAGCCCAGTGGTTCTCAACCTTGGCTGCACATTAGAATCACCTGGGAATCTTTTTAAAATCCTGATTTCTGGGCCCCAACCTCCGGAAATTCTGTTTCTTTGTTACTAAAATTCTGATGTGACTAAAAAGTACACTAGTGACTAATAAGCTAACATCAAAATGACTAATAATACTTGAGAGATTTAAATTGTGTAAGAGAAAACCTGATTTATGACCCCCTGGTGCAGAGTTGACGCCATCTGTGTGAACCAATGAAGTGACATCTGAGTTGCATCTTGAAGGATGTATGTACAGGTAGAAGGGACAGAACGTAGACAGAGGGAGGAGCGAGTGCATGGACATAGAGGAGTGAGGAAATCAGAAAGCTGCACACTATTGTGTTTGGCTGAAAAAGAGCAGCTGGCCGGGGAGGAAGGAAACAGACAAATTCACCAGGGCCCTTGCAAACCACCCCAAGGAACGTGGACACGGTGCCCGATGAACTTCGCTGGGTAGCAGAAAGTGGGCCAGCGCAGGTGCTGCTTACCTTCTGGCTGGCCAACCTGTGAATGGAAGAGCCAGGAACTGAGTCAGGAGGGGATGGGAGGGCACAGGGAACTCAGCTGGGAGCGGTGGGCCCGAACATGTGAAATGTGGGCACCTGTGAAACTTCCATGCTCCTGGAGGTACAGTCTGAAGCTCGGGGTAAGTGGCCGAGGAGATGTGGGTGCCCATGGGCGCATGGTCCAACCTGCAGGAGTAAAACAGTCAACCAGCAAGTGGCGCTGAGGTCAGCGCTGGGTGACACCGACGTTTCAGGACTAGGTGGAAAGCCAGGAACCAGCAAAGGAAGTGGGGCAGGAACCGTCAGAGAAGTAGAAACAGAACAGAGGCCAAGGCAGAAGAGAACTTGGCCACGAGGGGCTGCAGCAGGGCACGTGAGCGAGCCACACAGGAGCCTGGGGCATGCCTCAGTGACAGCCACCAGTCCGGAGGCAGGTGTGGAGGCGGGAGCCCCAACTAGTCTCTCCAGCCACAAAGCAGCCACAGTGGGAACTCCCAGGATGGAGTCGAGTGGGGTCAGGCACTGGCTGCCTCAGGGTGTCCTCCAGCAGTGGCCTTGCTGAATAAGGCTCATGAGTCAGCTGCGGGAGGTCGTGTTTCAGGGGCTCAAAGCATAGCAGGTTGGCACTGAAGGCGGGAGGCAGAAAACAGACTCCAAGAATCTCAAATCTCTGTCTTCACAGATATGGGATATGGACTGTGTCTCTCCCTTTGGCTACTGGTGCACTGTTTTCATGGTGTCCAAGTGGGCTCAGGGTGACTGCTTAACATGGGTGTCTACTCCGCGAATCAGAGTCCTTGTTTTGAAATGCTTGCTTTTGAAAAAATTCCATGATGTTATGGGTTGCATTGTTCTCCGCCCCCCTCCCTCACCCCTCAAGATATCTTGAAGTCCCAACCCGCAGTACATGGGAATGTGACATTTGGAAATAGGGTCGCTGCAGATGTAATGAGTGAAGATGAGGTCATACAGGAATAGGGCGGGCCCCTAATCCCATATGGTGTCCTTATAAGAAGAGGAGACACAGAGGCGGGCACCCAGGGAGAGCACCTTTCGAAGAGGGAGGCAGAGCTGGGCGCGGTGCGGCCACCGCCCTCATCGGAAGCGGGGAGAGGCCTGCGGCAGTCCCCCTCCGGCTCTCAGAGGAAACCTACCCCGCCCACACCTGGATTTTGGACTTCTCGCCTCTGGACTGTGAGCGGATACATTTCCGTTCCTCTAAGCCACCTTCTGTGTGGGGCTTCTGTGATGACAGGGAGGAAGCACGTGCACGCCGGACGCTAGAAATACATTTGTATAATCATGAGACATTTCAGTATCTGTCAAAGCAAGAAAGCAACATCCGTTTAACAAAGAATATGTGAGACTCTTTGAATATAATTTGGGTATAAATTTGGGTGTTTTCAACTTTATTGAAGTATTATTGACAAAACTGTAAGATATTTAAAATGTACAGCATGATGACTTGATGTACATATACATTGTGAAAAGACTCACCACCCCCCATGGAGTTAATTATCACCTCCTTGGCCTCACATGTTTACTTTTTTTGTTCTTTTTTTGGTGGGAATTTTAAAATTCTACCCTCTTAGCAAATGCAGTTGTACAATCCAGGGTTATCAACTGTATTCGCGACCTTAAACATTAGATCCTCAGACATCATTCATCTTATAACTGAAACTGTGGATTCTTTTACCCACTTCTATTTTCCCAACCCCCTCATCCCCTGACAACTGCTTTCCAACTCTCTGTTTCTAGCTTGACATAAAAGAGTTTGACATTTCCCCCCGCCCCCCATGTAAGATGCTATGCAGTATCTGTTGTTGTTTTTTCTGTCTCACTTACTTAGCATAATGCACTCAAGTTCCATCCATGTTGTCACAAATAGTGGGATTTCCTTTTTTAAGGCTGATTAATATTCCATTGTGTGCCTCTACACCACATTTTTTTCACCCATTCATCCATTGGCAGACACGTCGGTCATTGCCACATCTTGGCTGTTGTGAATAATGCTGCAATGAACATGGGGGTACAGATATATCTTTGAGATAATGGTTTTATTTCCTTTGGATATATACCCAGGAATAGAATTGCTGGGTCAGAAGGTTACCTTCCCACCAACAGTCTGAAAAGGGTTCCCTTTCTTCACATGTGTTATCTCTTGCCTTTTTGGAAACAGCCACCCTAACAGGTGTGACGTGATCTCTCAGTATGTTTTTGATTTGCATTTCAACAGGTGTAAATTGTGAATGGTTGGGAAATGGCTTTAAATTTTTATCACCAGCTCTTGAAAAGTTTTAAATCATGGTAACTAGAAAGAAATTTGAGTGCATCATTTAGACCAGGGGTCCTCAAACCACGGCCCGCGGGCCACATGCAAATACAAATATTGTATTTGTTCCTGTTTTTTTTTTTTTTTACTTCAAAATAAGATATGTGCAGTGTGCATAGGAATTTGTTCATAGTTTTTTTTTAAACTATAGTCCGGCCCTCCAATGGTGTGAGGGACAGTGAACTGGCCCCCTGTTTAAAAAGTTTGAGGACCCCTGATTTAGACATCGTGAAGAGATCATTATTAAAGTCTTACTCAGAGACGTTTCACTCAGAGTCACTTTAGGCATAAAAGCTGACATGCAAAAAAATGATATTCATGGAAAGAAGTTCAGGTTTCCCAATTAGAAACTTGAAAAGGTTTTATTTTGAAGTTTCATACAAATTTCATACTTACTATTTTTCTAATTTTTAAAAGTTTACATACTCTTCTTATAATTTTATACTATAAAGATGTAAATTTTCCACTAATTCCCGCCACAGATAGATAGATGCTTTGAGTTTCCTCCAGTTTATTCCATTGTGTTGTATCAATATTATCATTCTTTCTAGGTGTAGCCTGACTTAAAGTTGGAAAGCACTAGAAACACTGTAAGAGAGGGTATCAAAAAGACGTTACTAGTGGAGCCAAATAGAATATATGTCTCAGCGGGAGAAGGCATGGAAATGAGGGGGCCGTTCAGTGGAGGGTGGGCCGATGCTGTTTCAGATCATGATGGTTGAACAGAAGAGTCCGTCTGTGTACGCAAACAATGAGCTCCAATTTGTAAGCTGCCTTCTCCTTCACTTCCTTCAGGCCAATGCTTCTTTGTAACTGAATATTTCCTAAGCAGTCTGTCTGTCCCTCTACCCATAGCTGAGTGACTTCATAATAAAACATCCTAGCGACATGAAATTGACAAGAAAAGAGAGCTAAGGTCACTGTTTTGGGGTTTTTACTACTGCTCACATTTATAACTTCTAATAGTATTTGTAGTAAATAAATAACATCACTTCACACACTGAGAACCACTGAAATCTATATATATAAAACCCTAATATGCAAACAGACCGAACGGCAAAACAGCCAAACAACCAGTCGCTATGACGTGCGCTG
The DNA here is from genome assembly GCF_000327345.1 of Myotis davidii. Classification (NCBI taxonomy): domain Eukaryota; kingdom Metazoa; phylum Chordata; class Mammalia; order Chiroptera; family Vespertilionidae; genus Myotis; species Myotis davidii. Next base: position 716,528 of record NW_006283440.1, read on the forward strand.
ACCACCAGGAGGCGCGTGCAGAACACGGCAGGCGTAGGCAGCAGGCAGCAGAGCGTGGAACATGGTGGGCATCGCTGTGGCAGGATGGTGGAGCAGGTGAGCAAGGGCGCCAGACCAAGGTGGGACGCCAGTCACTGTCACTGGGGCGAGCCTCTGGTGGTTGCTGAAAATTCTTTGCTCCTGTGCACCACGGTCCCGCTGGGCGCTCACACGCTGCCAGTGCCCGGTGCTGGCCCTAATCGCTCAGCGCCATCAGTGGGTGCAAGCGGCTGCTGGCCCCCATCACCTCTCCCTGCTCCTGATGGGTAATCAGGGTCAGCAGCCACCCCTTATACTCGCTGACGGCACCAGCCCCAATCGCTCTGCGCACCATCAGCATGTGGAAGCAGCAGCAGAAGCGGGGCTGCCAGCAGACAGGGGACTTGGGGCCATGGTGGGAGGAGCCAGGCAGGAGTGCAGAGGATGAGCTGAGACTTGCCCCTGTGCCCACTGCAGCCTTGCAGTCCACAGTTCCTTTCAAGGTGCACAAATTCGTGCACTAGGCACCTAGTATCATTATAAGATGACAAGGATGAGATTTGTTAAGCCCGGGTTTGGCCCAATAAAGTAACATTGCATTTGCACATTTCCTGACTTCAAGTCTGTGTGTCTAGCCTCATTCCCCTGGAACAGATCATGTGGGTTTCTAGTCTGTCCTGGGTCATTGTGCTGATACAGAGAAACTATGAAGGCAGTAGCTTAGCCCTAACCGGTTTGGCTCAGTGGATAGAGTGTCAGCCTGCAGACTGAAGGGACCCGGGTTCGATTCCGGTCAAGGGCATGTACCTTGGTTGTGGGCACATCTCCAGTAGGGAGTGTGCAGAAGGCAGCTGATCGATGTTTCTCTCTCATCGATGTTTCTAACTCTCTATCTCTCGCTCCCTTCCTCTCTGTAAAAAATCAATAAAATATATTTAAAAAATTAAAAAAATATATGTATAAAAAAAGGCAGTAGCTCAGAGCTGGGACAGTCTGGGGTCCAGAAGTAGAAGCCCAGATTCTAAGAACAGTACTTCTTCTTGGCTGCTGCTGGCTCTCTCCCTTCCCCTCC
>NW_006283440.1:717707-726426 GCF_000327345.1 Myotis davidii
TGGCAGTCCCCCTTCCTTTCCCCAGCACCCCAACCCCTGCCCCCTCAGGAGTCAGGCTCAGACACACACTCCTGTGCTCCCTGGCTCCTGCACTGTCACAAACCTGCAGCTGTTTGTTGTTCTCCACAGCCATGGGCCAGGAGTTTGTCTAGGACCAGAATGATGGCTTTAAAAATGTTTTTATTATGAAACTAGAGTCCTGATGCATACAGATTCATGCAAGAATGGGCCTTCCTTCCCCTGGCTGCTGGCATCGCCTTCACTCTGGCCAGAGCCGCCTTTCCATCTTTGCTCCAGCCCGGAGCCATCTTTCCACCTTCCCATGCTGCCCAGAGGCCCAGAGTGGCTGGGGCAGTGCAGAACACCTGTGTCATTATCATGGCAATGATGCAACTGTCCCGCCCCACCCCCAGCCGCTTGGTGCCTGCGTATGCAAATTAACCCACCATCTTTGTTGGGTTAATTTGCATACTCACTCCTGATTGGGTGGTGGTGTCATGAAGGTATGTTCAATTTGCATCTTTCTCTTTTATTAGTGTAGCTAGATAATACATGAAGTGCATTTATCACCCATGTGAACAATAATATAAACAGAGTCACTTTAAAATGGAGTCGAGGCAGCCACTTCAGAGGAATGCTTTGCACTTCTTACTCCTCAAACCTTTGGAATGTTAAAACTGGGCAAAACGGCCTTTGGACTGGGCCTGAGGTGGCATTGTATGCCAGACAACTGTTTGCTACGATGACTGGGCTGAAAATTAAGGGAGCATCACTATGTTAGCTGTTCTGCACCTTTAGCACTGCCTTCTTCTCTTGATGTGCTTGTGCCCCTTCCCTTCCTCATGAATTCCCCTGGCCTTGTGCCTCCTAATCAGGACATTATGTGGGCTTCTGCCTCAGTGCTTTACAAACAGCTATACATTTGCATCTCAAATAACGGCTTGTTGCCTCTCACTTTGGCCTTTTATTTTTAGGTTAACACCTCATAGGACATTTTTTTAAACTATAGTAAAATGAATGATCTCTAAAGCTCCCCAGCCCTTTTGCCTCCTGCACCCCTAGAGGTAGCTGCTTCCCTGAATGGGTTATTCATGCTCTTGCTTTTCTTGATAAGTACCACCTGGTTTTGACCTTTATAGAAATGGAACTTAGACAGGCATTCTTATGAGACTTCCTTCTGATGGGGGTCTTTCACCCAAGATAATGTTTGTAAGACTCATCCACTTTGCTAGAAGGTAGCGGTGGCTCATTTGTTTTCACCTCTTGGCAGAATTTTTGTCGTGTAAATTCTGCATTTTGGTTGACCTTTTCTGCTTTGATGGACATTTTGGTCATGCCCGTTTTATGCTTGTGGTGACCATTCTTGAACGCACCATGGGGCCTCAGCTTTTCCATAGAGCAGTGGTTCTCAACCTGTGGGTCGCGACCCCCTTAGCAGTCGAATGACCCCTTCACAGGGGTCGCCTAAGACCATCCTGCATATCAGATACTTACATGACGATTCATAACAGTAGCAACATTACAGTTACGAAGTAGCAACGAAAATAATTTTATGGTTGGGTCACAACATGAGGAACTGTATTAAAGGGCCAGAAGGTTGAGAACCGCTGCCGTAGAGGAATGTCTAGGAGTGGGGTTCAACCTTTCTAATAATGCCAACTTGTTTTCCAAAAGCAAGGGACCCAGCCTACACTCCAACCAGCCGTGCCCCCAAGCTCCCATTGTCTCACAGTCTTACACTTGCCATGGGCAGACTTCAATCTTGCTGAGCTGGTGGGTAGGAAATGGCACTCGTGGTGTTGCTAAGGAAGATGGCTGTTTCATTCCCCGGTTCCCAGCACCTACCAGAGGACTAGGCATGTAGGAAAGATCACAAGTCTTTTACCTGATGAATGAAGAGCAATAATGCAATGTGACAAGTACCATGACGGAGGAGAACATATCTGTAAATGGACCTCCTGTCCTTACGTCTTCAAATCTAGTTGCCCATCAGAATCACAAAAAAAAAGTCCAACATACAGAAATGTTGGAAGAACTGTTACCACCAGCATTTTACTCACTTGCTTTAGGGCAATTCTAGGATGGGAGCAAAGAATCTATTTTTGTTTCCTCAGGTTTTTGTTTTTAAACTCCCCAGGTGATTCTGATGAGCAGCCACCCTGGGAAACCAACCCCTGAAGGAACTTGCCGCCATAAATAAAGAAGACAGATTTATAATTAGCCTAGCACTGCTCCTTCTTTGTAAGGGGGTGGGGGGAGCTCTACCAGGTGCCTACAGCCATTTTCTTAGAGCCCCAGCGTTCAGGGGACTGTGCCACCCAGGGTCAGCCCTGTGGCCGTGTGTGGGCAGGTCCTTGGCCTGAGAAGCCAAGAAGGACCCAGCTCGCAGGCACAGAGAGGAGTGAGCCCTTCAAGCCCAAGCTGGCTCCTTTCAACATCTGGGTGCTGTCATGGATGAACCGTATCCCCCCGAATTCATATCTTGAAGTCCTAACCCTCAGGACCCCAGAATGTGACCATATTTGGAGATAAGATCCTGAAAGAAGAAATTTGGTTAAAATGAGGTCACGTGGTGGGCCCTTATCCAGCATGGCCGGTGTCCATACAAGAAGCGGAACTTGGACACAGACACACACAGAGTCTGGAAGCCCAAGGAGGGAAGACACAAGGAGTAGGCAGCCAAGGAGAGCGGCCCCACAAGAAAACACCTTAACCTGGGACTTGTAACCCGCAGGACCAGGAGAAAATAAGTGTCTGCTGTTTAAGCTCCTCCGCCTGTGGTCCTTGACTGCGGCAGTCCTGGCAAACTAATGCAGGTGTGAGGGAAAGACGGCAAGCCTAGAGTCAGATGGCAGGCCAGGCACACCGCTCCCACCTCCCGGGCTTCCTCCAAAACACGCCTCCATCCACACCTGGAGAAGGTGCACTGTCCCCATGGGGGCTGCTGCTAGGAAACAGAGCCTTCTTTCCTGGCCCAGCTCTTCGGAGGGCTGGGCCCGGAAACACCAGAAGTGGCACCGTCTGCATAGACTGGGGTTTTCAGAGCCACCAGCAGACTGCCAAGTGGCCCCTGAACACAGCACAGGGACAGGGCTCAAGGCAGCTTCAGCCCCTCACACCTCAACCCTCCCCCCGAAAATCTCCCTCTCTCAGAGCCTTTGCCTCACGGCCTCTTTCACTCAGAATGGAAATGAAATGTGGCTAATCCTGCAAATGTGTAACCACACAGCTCAGGTGAATCAAGTCCAGTTCTGCACCTTCCCACGGACCTGCACCAAGACGAATGGTGCATTCTGGGTAGCAACCATGCCCATTGTGTAAAGCAGCACTTCTCTCAGACAGGCTATGGTTCATGTTTACTGTACTCATAGCCTTCCCAGTCCTCTTAGGTGGGAACGTCGTGGTCATTTTTCTGACCAGCTTGATGGCTTTAAGCTCTTTCCCCTGGCTGTGACCTGCCACACCACTGTCACCCCCAGCCAGCCAGACCACACTGCCCCCACAGCTTAACCCTCCTTAAGCATTTTGTTCCTTACCACGAGCTTCCGTGGCAAGGCTGCCCTGCAGGTCTCCTACATGGGAGTTGTGTCTCCTTAGAGGGGGTCACACATGGACATCAGTTGCAAGAGGACCTAAGTTTTAAGTTTTGAGGCAAGGAGTTCCACAGGTCTCTCCCTCTCTCCCTATTTCTTCTTATCCTGAGATTGTAGCCGCCTCTTTGAAGATTACACTGTCTCCTGGGTCCCCTGAAGCTTTTGGTTTATGATCTTCCAGGTTGTACTCCACTCTTTTGGTTTTCAAGCTTTTTGTTCACGTTCTTCGGTTCTTCGATCCTGTTTTACTTCTCCCTGATTAAACAATTCTCCTCTTACTGTTTCACCATTGTAATTCAATTGTTCACTCTTCTAATTCCAACCTACCACCTTTAAATATTTCTTACCCATTGGTCCTTCAAGCCCTATCTTCCTGATGAAGGAGGTAGGGGTGAGGGTAGGTAGTCATTTTAGAATTGGAGTCCCTACATTGAACGACATTGCTCCTTATGACAGTTTGATCGGTCTGATCCAGTATCAAAGAACTGCGTGCAAGAGTGTCATTCACCCAGAGGTGGAAAGCTTCTCAAATGTGGACAAATGTGTCTTTTAACCCTCAGCTATTCATCTGAAGCATTCCAGTTGCTGGAGGCTGCTGTGGGGGAGGGGACAGATGAAAGTGCTTGGGCACACACTTTGAGTGGGAGCCAGGGAAGAGGGAACCCTAGAATGAAGAATGTGTGTGTAACAGGGGTTAACAACTGTATTTGAAGTAACAACAGATATTTAGAAAGACAAACAGAGCCAGGGATGACCTTGCCCATCAACAGGCTTGAAGATGCTCAGATGGTCTCTTTTCAGACCTGTTTCAAAAGATCCCTCTATTGTCCCCTCCGCCAATACCCCAAATATCTCCATCTGGTCCTCCATAGTGAATCTCCAACTTTTTTAAAAAATATATTTTTATTGATTTTTTTACAGAGAGGAAGGGAGAGGGATAGAGAGTTAGACACATCAATGAGAAAGAAACATCGATCAGCTGCCTCCTGCACACCCTCCACCGGGGATGTGCCCGCAACCAAAGTACATGCCCTTGACCGGAATCGAACCTGGGACCCTTCAGTCCGCAGGCTGACGCTCTATCCACTGAGCCAAACGGTCAGGGCGGAATCTCCAACTTTTGAGTTATTCCTCTGAGTAGGCTCTAAACGTCCAAGTTAACTTGCAAATGTATCGTCTAGTAGCCTCCTCAGCCATTGACACCTTGATGCTAATTGGCTTATCAGATGGGGCGGGCTAGAGCTGAGCTCTTTTGCAGAGCCTTGTCAGTCACTGACACCTTCATGCCAAGTGGGTTATCAGACTGGGCAGCGCTGGGGCTGGTTTGCGGGAAGGGATGAGGCATAAGCAGCTTTAGAAGCGGGGAGCGCTGTTTGATGAGAAAGAGCCCACCCTGGCGGGGAGTCTCTGAGAAATACCAGTAGGTGACAACATCGGGCGGGCGCTCTGTGTGCTGGAGAACGTCTCCCTCCCGCTTGACAGCTGAGTATTTGTAGCGGCGAAGAGCGGAGGGAAGAGAGGCACTACCCTTTCAAAGACTGACCTCAGAGGAAGGCAAAGAAGGACAGGTTGCTCTTGGGAGAGAATATTTCCAGTGAGTTCTCATTCCAGACATTTTAGGTCACAACACCAAAGGTTCTCTCTCACTGATTCGCGACACTACTGCAGCCCAACTCGGGCTATGTAACATTCAAACCAAGCTTGTCTTTGCTCCCAGTTGTAAAGCATTGGACTGAAATATGATGTAATGTGAACACACTCAGTCTTGACCAATAGATGCAAGGCCACACACCTAAATAGCTCTGTAATCGCCTTGCTCTGCACTACAAACGAGGGTGATTTGACAGGAGACTCATATAGGAACCCCGTACTGCACGACCCCCTTCTGAGGAGATAGAAGAGGGTTAGGCAGTCAGGGACAGGACCTTGGGGGTGAGGGGGGCGTGGAGTGAAGCACCGTAGACATGGGCAGAATGCAGCCTGCTGACCATGCCCTGTTCCAAGAAAAAACACAGAGACAGACAAAATGACCTAGAACTGAACCCGGCTGGGCAGGGAAGACTAAACCCAGCGAGGCGGGAATTACTAAGGCAACCCAACGGGGCAGGAAAAGAAGAGTGCACGAGCACACGTGCTGGAGAAATAAGCTTTAAAATGTATACATGTTGCTAAGGCAGAATTCTTTGAAAAAATCTATCAGAAGCCAGCACTGGAGAAATAAGCTTTAAAATGTATACATGTTGCTAAGGCAGAATTCTTTGAAAAAATCTATCAGAAGCCAGCACTGGAGAAATAAGCTTTAAAATGTATACATGTTGCTAAGGCAGAATTCTTTGAAAAAATCTATCAGAAGCCAGCAACGCATATATCTACCCCTAGACAAAGAAGCACACTTCCTTCTCTGTCTGGTGCACTGGGCTCCTGGCTCTCCTGTGGCAGGGGACGTGCTCTCCGCGCCCACGTGGCTTATGGCCATGTGGGGCTCCACATGTGGACAAATGGACAGCCATTAGCTTGGATGCTGAGCTACACCCGACTGCGGCATGGAAGGGACGCGCTGGGCACTGGCCTGCTCCTGCTCTCCTGGAACCCAGGTGCACCTTTCCCAGGACGGCTTAAGGGACAGAGACTTTGGAACCTGAGATCAAGAAGCTTCCTGGGCAACCCCCTTGGGGTCCCCTCCCTGTGGCCGGGAGTCCGTCTACCCCTCAATACACTTTGCTGTGCTTACTGTCTTTGTCCGTGGACTCATTCTTCGATTTTGTGAGAGAACAAACTCGAACAACAGACATTTGGCATCACTTCCAAGGCCCTACACTTGATCTTGTGTTTGTAATTCCGGGTTCCTAAAAAAAGCCTTCCCCTCCCAAACTGCACTAAGCCCCTGGTCCCACCAAACCTGGGGGAGCCCTCATGGGCAGCCCTGGCCACACTCAAGGAGCATGGAGCCACGTGTGCTTGCATGGCGGCTTCATTTCGGTTAGGAAAAGCCAACTGCACCAGTTCTCCTGGGATTTCCCCACAAAGCTCGTGAAAGGGAGTCCGCTGCCACAAACTATGTCTCCTTAGGGCAGTGGTCTCAACCTTGGCTGCACATTAGAAGCACCTGGGAATCTTTTTAAAATCCTGATTTCTGGGCCTCATCCTCCGGAAGTTCTGTTTCTTTGTTATGGGGTGAGGCCACAACATGAGTAACAAAGAAACAGAATTTCTGGAGGATGAGGCCCAGAAATCAGGATTTTAAAAAAAGATTCCCAGGTGATTCTAATGTGCAGCCAAGGGTGAGAACCACTGCCTTAGGGTAAGGATTATTTTAGGCTGGTTAGCGTCAAGAAACAACACACCTGGGAGAAGCTCTAAAAGCCAAGAAGTTCCTTTACCCTCCTAAGGGAAATCCCCATCTGGAAGGGGGTTCCCCTCCGGCTCCCTGGCTGGCTTCACTATCAATGGAGAAGGCATGAATTACATCTGCATAACACCCATAGCTCAGTGTTGTCTCCTGGGCTTTGCCTGGTCGCCCCTCATAACTGACTATCCAGCCCCAACATCTTTTGTCTGCAGTTGAAGGAGGTACTTAAAAGTGATGGCTTCCACCATTTGACAGGTTACTCCGTGTTCCTGGGTCTCTCCCAGGCATACATGGTAAACAAATATTAAATTTTAATTTGTTTTTCTCCTGCTAATCTGTCTCTTGTGAACTTGATTATTAATCCAGCCAGAAGAACCTTGAGAGTAGAAGATAATTTTCTCTTCCAGACACTAGCAACTTTATATTGTGGGCCATTTAAATGTCTTTTGCTAAGTTGTTTCTCTGTTTTCTTATCGCCTCTTCTCTTTCATATTCTCGACTATTCTATTTGGAAATGTATTGATACCTTCTTCCCCACCCCATCTAAGCTCATAGCAGGGTATGAATTGAGTCCTTTGATATGACACTAAATGTAGTATTTCTGAGGGAAATATTGCTGAGCTTTTTTTTGGGGGGGGGGTTGTTTTTGTTTTTTCCCAATTAGTATGACTCTTAGGATCCATGCTCAGGTTATATTATTTGTAACTATTTTTTAAAGTAAATTGGTATAAAATGACTTTTTGGGGCCAGCCTAATTCACAGGGCTGCCAGCAGTCCAATTGTTTAATGACTGTCTCAAACACTAACACTATGGAAACTCAAATGACCCTATGAAAGGACAGCATCCCATCTTTGGGGGAGGGGGATACATTGTGACACCTCCGGTGGTTGTTGTTTTTAAATAACAACACACGCTCGAAGTCACACACAATCACACTGTCAGCCCCAGTAGATGAGACAAGGGCGGCTTCACGTGAAGAAGTCCAGCGCGTTAACACTTGATAGTTTCAGTAAGTTACCTTACCTCTCCCCCATCGCAGTCATTCATTTTTATTCATAACGTGGTCCATTTAAAACAGCACCGATCAGTGGGAAACAGTTTGCCCTGCAGGTTTGAGCAGATACAACGTTAAACAGGGTCCTTCCCATTTAGGGCGAGAGGCTGCGCCGGCCCGCGCGGACCCACAGCACTTCCGGCTAACCCGATCACCCAAACTTGCTTCATTCGGGAAGGCAACGTGGGTGGGAGCATTTGGGTGGCATACCCCAAAAACCACAGTAATTGGAAGGGGGGGGGAGCAAATCTCAATTAATGACCCCTCGGCCAGCTACCAATCTTGGTTTCTCAGGGACTCCACCTTGGTCTCCTCCGCGGCAGCGGCTGCCTGGGCGCCCCCGACCGCAAGGACACGAATCCACATCCATCTTGGTGCCTTGGCCATTTCCCAGGGGAGGCTCTTGTTATCTGCCCGGCCTCCCCGGCTCTCTGCCCCCCTGTCAGCCGGTGGGTCTGGCGGCCCGAATGCTCCCAGCTTCTCAGGGTTGCGTGGGAACTCGGGCAGCAAAGGGCTTGAGAAGTGACAGGACCGGCGGTGTGGCTCCGCCCGGGCTCCGCGCACCCCGCGTTTCCCGGAGAGCCGGGGATGCTGCAATGAGGTTCCCTGCTCCCCCAGCACCCCCATCCCCGGGGGTCCGGAAAGCGGCTAAATGTTAGCAAAGAACGTGTGTGCGGTGGAGGCGTACGAGGTGGGCAAGGCGAGGCGGGGGGCCCAGACCC
>NW_006283440.1:726637-727139 GCF_000327345.1 Myotis davidii
AGCTCGCGGGCCGGGCGCCTCCCAGGAAGGCGGGGAGGGCAGCGCCTGTTTACCCAGGAGGGCTGTGCTGATAGCACGTTCTTCGAGTTTACTTTGCTTTCCTTGAGTTTATTGTGAAGGGGTAAAGTTTTCGGATCTGTCACGTGACCCTGACAGGTCCTGCCTATGGCGCGGCAGACCACCCACGCCGAGGGCCATGGAACTGCTTAATAGAAACAGGCTTGTAATTGTGAGTCCGCGCCGCACTCCGCCGAGAGCCTCCGGCGGCCCCGCGCGCCGGGGTTTTTACACTTTCCGCTCCCTTTGTAACGACGGAGGAGGAGGAGAGGACGAAGACCGGGGCGAAGGGAAAGACGACGACAGGGGAGACAAAGAGACCCGCAGCGGCCAGGCTAGGGGGAGCCGAGGGAAGACGGGGAGCAGACGGAGGCGCGGAGGACCAGGAAAGGGGGGCGCCGGGCAAAAAGGAATTGATGTGAAATCCTAGCCCCGCGTCCGCGCC
>NW_006283440.1:727600-734387 GCF_000327345.1 Myotis davidii
CCGCCGCTGCTGGTGGGAGAAGGGCCAGAGGGGCTTTTACGAGTTCACGGAGGGGCCACGGGTAGGAGATGGTGTGTGTTGACTTTATCACCCACAGAGTCGGGGGGGGGGGGGGGTGGTTCTGGTGCCTGCCACCCATTAAAGAGGAGGGCCGCTAGCCCAGTGCTGAGAGGGCTGAGGGAGCCCTGAGGGGGCCGGGCCCATTCAAACTCCTTTAGACCTAGTGCCAACGCTGGGCCCACGGGACCTCCAGGGGCTACACCTCTGGGGTGACACGTGCTGTGTCTCCGGGTATTTAAGTTTATGTTTATAATGACAGTGCGTGGATGGTCAGTAAGTCCCAAGTTTTTAGGTCTCAGTTCCTGTCATCTAAGAGAACGCTATGGAATGTTGCCTGTGGAAGACACCCAGAGACCTCTATCTGCCCAGACTCGGGAGAGAAAAGCATTATTCCCCCCCTTTATCCTTCCTTCCTCCCTGGGGAGGGGAAATACATAAAGAGCCACGTGGGTGGCTCTAAATATTTAATAATTGGATAACTGAGGTCTTGAACTACTACAATAGTATCTTTTCAGCATTCTGTGTGTGTTCAGTTTCTTCTCTTTTTGGCTCCCTTAGTTCAACATGCAATTAATTGCCTCCACAAAGAGAGACAATGCCTGTTGGTGTCATCCTTTGTCACTGTCACATCATTTCTGGGTGGCACCTCGGGATAAATTGTTGCCTCAGGTGCATTGTGTACCCACGCTGTAAAACATGGGCTTTCTAGTGTGAGTGTGTGTGTGTTCCAGCTGTCACCCAGAGTCCTTCTGCAAGGCTGTAGAACACCTTTGAGTCCAAGATCTTTTTATGTTAAATGTTGAATCCAGGTGGACACCAATAGGCCCATTCTCAACTTAGGTATTAACCTTCATTTCAGACTCACTAAGAAGTGTATACAATTTCTGCTGACAATCTAGTCATAATCTAACAAGCTATTTGAATAGTAGCACCATTTGGAGCTATCCTGTGAAAGAAAATAAAAGCCTTTTTTACCAATTGTCTTCAACTTTTCAACTTTCTACAAATAGAAAAACTGACAAGCCAAATCAATGTGGATTAAAATACGTCTCCCCTGGTTTATCCTTCTTCCTCTCTCTCTCTCTCTCTCTCTCTCACACACACACACACACACACCTTTTATTTTCTCCTGCCTCTGCCACAGTATATAAAGCCCTATTGAGACATGTAGGCGTGATGTGTAAACCGGATTAGCAGTATGAAAGAAAGACACACAATAAGCTGGAATTGTTTTACTTCCCTTTCATTTCTCATGCCTATATCTCTAATAAATTTGTTGCTCCAGCAGTGGGTCAAAGGGATCATGTTGCTCAGCTTCTTTTTCATGCAAGACCCAATGGCAGAGATCACTGAAATGAATAGTGTGCCTTCTGCCAGATGCAAATCTTGATATAGATATATTAGATGGGGAGCTAGAGATGAGGCAAGAGAGAGATGGAGAAAGAATTGTTCAAAGTGGGGCTGTTTCCAGAATACATCTCTATCCATTAGAGTCAAGTAATGTGGCTAAGAAGATATTTAGACAAGGGAGGAATCACTATAAGGCTCCATGCTATGTTTTCTTTCAAGGTCGCTGTAGGCTCTGAACATTTTCTTTGCACTTGGTGACTGACGTTCCCAACAAGAGAACACCAGTAGCTTTGGCAGTGCATAAAGTCTAATTCCACTTCTCACGCTAGTGTTTGAACCTGGAGTAATATATGTGGAGATTTCTAGGGCCTTCTCAGGACATCTCCCCTCTGCCACCGCCCCCAACCCTCAGCTCAAAAAATGCCAGTGCTCCTGGGTTTGTGCTGCAGACCCCTCATTTACTCCTTTGTGGAACTGGGAGCAGCTTCCCATTAAAGGAGATCAGGGGTAATTAGCAGCATTATTTTGACAAGTTGGCTAGAGCTATTCCCTTTCCTCCAGTTCTGAGGAGGAGAAAGTAGGAGAGGAAACAGAAGGTGGGAGGGAACAGGGGAGGGTAGTCATACTTAGGGGTTTTATATTTTGTGGCTGCTGAATCTACCCTATCTGCCCCCAAACCTTTTAGACTCATTTCCTACCATCACCTTTTTAGCAAATACAAAAGCTGCCAATGAGAAGATAATAAGGCATTCTTAGGGAGCCAAGAAAATGTGGTGGTTGGTGGCATACTGACTTGAATTGAGTCAAGACTCAGCTCTTAATCAAGGTACCTGCTTTGAACTGCTCAGGCTCTGACCCATCCTGCAGTCTCCATCCATAAACAGAACATTACACCAAACCCCAAATCCCTCCCCCCATCTCACCCTCTCAACACGAATACTAGGGGACTTGGTATAATGTTAGCAATCATTGGCATTTGTGCAAAAGGGTATTAAAATTGGTAGACAAAATTATAACATCGCCCAAGGATCAAATTACTAGAACACATTTATCTCTATTCCTTTGTACTCTGCAAAAATGAGTTCAGTTACATTAGATTTCAAAGACCCATTGGGCTGGATGTGGGCAACCAGTGCAAAGTTAAACCTCACTCTGGTTCCTCATTACCCCACTGAGCCCAGCTCCCACAGCTGCTTACCATGGGAATGCCCAAACCCAAAGGGCAGATGCTTTAGTTCAGTGTCATCTTTCAGATCATCAGAGGTCATTTTTGAGATGTGTGTGTGGCGTGGCCATGGGTGTTTGGAGTATGGGAGCAGAGAAAGAGGATACGAGTGAATATGTTAAGAGTTGAAGGAATCTGTTTTGAAAACTACAGACTCCAATGAAGACTTGGATGGAGATGGAGAGACCAAAATGACAGTCCATGCACTGAGATGAACTTTACTTGGAAAGGGGAGATAGAACACTAAACTGTGGCTCCAGAGAGAGCCAGCAGGTTGGACGGATTGAAAAGGCCCAGAGCTGTCACTTATTTGGTAACTCAGGAGGGGAAAAGCCATTACAGGGACTGTCTTCCAGCAGACACCTTTGTAGGCCTGGCTCCTCCAGCTAGCCTCATTTCAGGTCCGGGGAATCCTTGTGGTTAGTTGAAGTTAACACACCCGGTGTGGCCCTGCGGTCCCCTGCACAGGGCATGCATATTAAAGGCGACAATGCTTACAAATGTAAATAAGGGCAGATTGGTTAGGAACAACATTATCGCTGGGAATGTCGCACTCGCATGCATCAGCAATGAGGCAAATTGGGGGCAGCCACAGCCCTGACCACCCAAGTCGGGCAGGCTTTTACACTAGCTCCTCTTCCCTTTCTTAAAACGTTACAGAAACAAGGCCAATTAGATCCTCAAAGTAATTCATCTCTGTGTATGAAAAAAGCAGACCACAGGGGAAGAGGCGGTGGGGGTGGGGAGATTAAGATAGCGCTTGTGAGAGCCCAGGCTGGGGACTGCGCCCTGGAACCAATGGGCAGAATTTACAGGCCAGGACCATTGTCTGAGATGCTGAAAAGTTAACCTATCAAACAGCGGGTGAGCAGGCGCAGGGCGCTGAAAACCCCAGAGATCAATGTGCAAAACGTTTAGGAATTAAGTCAAACCGAGGGAAATGAGCCCGAGTGGAATTTGCCATTGAAATGGTGCCCGGGTAGCCGCAGCCAGGACGAGGATGTGCAGCTGCCTGCGGAGAGTAATGGGGAAGGAACCTTGATGGGTACATAGCCTATAATTTCATTTTAGCATCCACAATCCTAGCAGCCATACTGAAATTGCTGTAAATAAAAGGTTGGTAGGGAAAACTAATATTTTGGTCTAAAACGTTGTAAAGAAATGTGAAAAGACAAACATAGCAACCTGTCCATGGCTACATGCAGCATACCTCAAATATAAAAACTGACATGGAAAACTAGGGGAGCCACCCCCCAAGTCTTTAAAAAATGATTTTCAGTTACAAGCACGAAACGTCTGCAGAACCATTCAGGGAAAAAAAGAAAAGAAAAGAAGCCAGAGTAAATCACCTTTCCTGCGGTTTGCTACTTATCAAGCATAATAAAGAGAAGAATTTTGCTCAAAGATTAAACTTGCTATGGTCGAGCCCACTTCTCCTGCGATATTATTAAGGACGAAGTCTCATTTTCATTGGACAGTGCTCGTCTTCCCTTCTGGATTTCAGCAGCCCTTCCCAGAACAGCACATAAAATCACGTGCTCCCTCGGAGTTCTGACTTTTGAATTTCCGCGCTGCCCGGGTCCTGCGGTCCTCCCCCTGGTCTCGTGCATACCCCCAGACTTTTCTCTCTTTGTCTTTATTCTACAGGTCACTCTACCCCGCCCGGCGTATCGCACACTATTGCTGGTTCGAGATTCAGGGGGCAGGATCTCCCAGCGAAAGCAGGAAGCAGAAAAAGCTAGAGGGAATGTAGTGAGGCTGGGTAGGGAAGCGAGAGATCAGGGGAGGAGGAGAAAGGGAGGAAAGAGGCAGGGAGACGGAAAGGAGGGAGGGGGACCTCTTAAGAGGAAGGAAGAGGGCGGGGAGGGCGAGCCAACAGGCCCCCCACGGGAGCCGCGTGGGCCCACCCGGTGGCCGGTTGGCAGCGCTGCAGTCCCTCTCCGGCCGCGGCCGGGCGGGTGAATGGAAAGGGACCCCGGCGCTTAACCATTGGCTGGCCGCGGGGAAGCCAAGCGGGCATTGGGCAACGTAAGGGGGCCGGACCGCCTTCAGGAATGTACTACGGCGCGTCCGGCACGTCCGTCCGCGCCGGCGGGGCGTGCGCCTGGCCTGGGCTCGGGGGAGGCAGCTGGGGAAGGGGAGCCCGCCGGGTGCGAGCCAAGCGCACCGGCTTCCCTACCTGCTCGTTCCGGGCCGCGCGGGCGCGTGCACTCGGAGACGCGCGCGCGCAAGAGACCTCCCGGCGGCCGAGCGCGCGCCGGCCGGCCTCGGTCACGTGGCCGCGCGCGCTCCGCCCTCTCCCCCGCTCCTCCCCCTTTCTCTCCATCTGGGTTTCTTTCTTTCCTTTCTTTCTTCTTCTTTTTTTTTCAATGAACACACACCGTGTGCATCTTAAAGCCACACGGCCCCATTTCACGGCTTCAGTCGGCTTCTTGTTGCCGCGGGTCCCTCTGCAGTTCAACACCGTTTCTAAAAAGGAAAAAAACAAATATTAAAATGAGGCAGAACCGAAGGTTTGGAGGTCTGGACCCTGTCTCAGGGAGGAACTTAACTTGCAAATGTAAGAAAAACAAATTCCACTGTCCAAAAATTATTTTTAAATTAAAAGGGGAGCTATGTGGACAGTTCGGTTTGACTCGGGCCCCAGGGGCCACCTCAAAGGGTCGCGTGTTTTCTTCCCCAGTGGGAAGCAAAGCCCCCGGAGCCTCGGTGACACTGCCCGCGGTATCAGACGAGCCTTCGCAATCAGCCCACAATTTGTTTCAAATGAATCCAACATCAAAGCCTTTATTGTCCCCTACGTCACGCTATTATTAAATATAACAGGCTGCGTACCAGTTTTTGAAAAAATGTTTAAAACAGACTTTAAATAACTAAGGACATGAAGTTAATAATAAAAAATAAAATAAAAGGGAGGGTGTCTAAATCCAAAATAGGAAAACTTCTTCCTCGAGGAAACAATTCCGTTTCTCTGGGTTGTTAAAAGGATTCTGTTTTCGTTATTTTTTAATATTTATCACATTAAAGATTCAAATAAAAACGCCTTTGCCTCCATGAGAATGCTTCGGTGTCTGATACCCGGCCTCCTTCAAACCCGGACTGGGCTGCCCTGGGTTTTTCTTTTTCTTTTCTTTTTTTTCTTTTTTTTTTTAGGAGGGGAGGGGGCGAGGGACTGGATTTTAAGAAAAGGTTTCTTTTTCCAAAGTCCTTACTTTCCTCTTTAACTTTCCATTTTGTTTATCTTAATGTTAGGCGTTGTTCCCCGCGAGAGTCTAAGTCTTCTCTTTAGTTATAAAAGAAAAGAGAGGAGGGGAAAAAAAATCTGGCACAAACTGGTGTACTATCCACCACCCTGTCATTATTGGTGCAGGCCTGGGAATTCAAGCCGGACCTCCCAGTATTTGCTGCAGCTTGAGGCCAAGGTGCCTCTGAAAGGGTTTTCTTTGAGGAATTTCAGAAATTGTTTAAGCGCTTAAAAAAATATTACATTTCCCCCCGTGTCTATCGCGAGGCAAATGTTCGTGGGTGTTTGTGTGTGTGAGAGTGTGTGCGCGCGCTCAAAAGGCCTCTACAAAAAGAAGATACTGTTGAAAAGAAAAGGAATAAAAAAGAAAGGGGGGGGGGCATTCCTTAATGGAAGTATTGCATGCGAGAACGTTGGCGCTCTCGGAGGCTCCCCCCGAAGCCGGGATGCACACACTGGGGTTGCCTACCTGGGTGGTCTCTCTACTTTGGTGAGCTGTTGCTAAGCAGCTAATAATAGTCATGTTTGCTGAGTAATTTCTGCCCTCCGTGAGCCAATCGCGTCGCAGAAACCCAAGCCATCTGACAGCCCCAGGGGCGGGAGCTCCAGCCTTTTTCTCTTTCGCTCGCTCTCTCCCCCTCCACCCCCTCCCCTCCTCCTCTTTCTCCAAATGGAGAGAGTTCTTTTTTTTCTTCTTCCATCTCATCTATTGAATCAAGGAGCTGCTGCGGCCGCTGCCCGCTGCACACACACAGAGCGGAGTCCCCAGGTCCCGGGAGCGAGAGAGGCGCGCTGCACGGGGGCAGAATGGTCCAGTGGGTCGGCGAGGAGCACAAGAAAGCAGAGTCCGGGATCGAGCAGCCACCGCGAACCCAGCAGCCAGAGCCCGAGCAGCCCGAGCAGCAGCT
>NW_006283440.1:734779-735725 GCF_000327345.1 Myotis davidii
TGCCTCAGGGTGCAGATGGTGAGTAGATGCTAAATCCACGGTGCACGGGCCGGGTCTGAGTAGAGGAGCTAGCCACCGCGTCCATCTAACCTAAAACCGGAAGGATCTGGGTTGGGAGACGCCGCCACCCCGCGCCGGACCGGGACTATCTGCACCGGCCCAGCTACTGCGACGCCGCCTTCGCTCTGGAGCAGATTTCCAAGGTGCATTTCAGACTCTCCTCTCCTCCCACTCTCTCATCCCTCCTCTTCCTCTTTGGGTTCGCCTGGCCACACACACTTCTCCAGGAAAAGAAGCAGACAAGCGGGGATTGAAAAATTCAAACCCTCCCTCCGGTCCGGGGAGGAAAGGCTGTCTGAGGTCCGCAGGGGGTGGAGGGTGTGTGTGTCTGTGCGCGCGCGCGTGTGTGTGTACACGCGCCCTCCCGGCGTGCCTTTTCCGGAGCCCTGGGAAGCGGTCCGCCGTGGACCACCTTGGGGGCGGCCGCAGCGCGGCACTGCCCGGTGCCCCCGGCCTCGGAGCTCCCTCTTCCCGCGCTCCTGCCCCTATTTACAGCCCAAACCCCTGTAATGCTGCCACATTTCTAAACCTCTCGGAGGGGGAGGCGGAGTACAGAGAGGCGGAGAGAAGGGGGGGAGGGAGCCGAAATAAAGGTGGTTTCCTTTTCTGGCAGCCGGTTTTGCTTTTGTTGAGCATGAAATCTCAGCTCCCTTAAAAATTATCTTTGGAAGAGGGCATCTCCCCTCTTTTTTTCCAGTTTTTTACCCAGTTCTCAGAGCCTTGGGGGAAAGGGAACGTTGTAAACAAATTGCCACCTTAAATCCGCGGTCCGGGTCTGCGGAGCGGCCGGGTTCATTGTGTTTACAAGGCTCGTTGAAATGTGTGGAATCCGGGGAAGGCGAGCACCCAGACGGGGGCCTGCCGGGGCCACGGCCACCGCCGGGGA
>NW_006283440.1:736073-736915 GCF_000327345.1 Myotis davidii
TAATCCCCCATCCCTGCAGGGGCACCCCCAAGAAAGGTGAAGGGTGGGGCAGGATTTGCGCGGAAGGGAGCCGAGTTTTGCTGGTTCTTAAACGTTGGGCTCCTTTGCAGGGATTACGCAGCTTCTCCCTTACCAGGTCCGGCGTGGCTACTGCGCGTGTCGAGTGATTTCTCTCCTCTCTGCCTCGGCTTCCCCTTCCCCTCGTTCTTACACTCCCCCAACCCCCGCCAGCGCCGCGCGTCGCACGCGAGGATGCTGCGCAGGCCACGCGTGGGGGCGCCCCTGCTGTCGCCCAGGCTCATTTCAATGACTCTCTTCCCGGTAATGGCCGCAGCTCTCAGCTGGTTTAAAGAACATGAGCTGTCAGCGATGCAGGAACTCAGGTTTAATTAAGTATGCATGGACATGCAATTTCAATTTTTTTCGATTGGGGAGTTGACCGGAATTTCAGGCGGGCGTGGGCGCGTGGGCCGCGGCTCCCCGGCGCTCACCACTCCTCTCTGCTTCATCCTCAGGGGAAAGCTACTGGCCGGAAAGCGCCGCTGTGGCTGCGAGCGAAGTTTCAGAGACTCTTATTTAAACTGGGTTGTTACATTCAAAAAAACTGCGGCAAGTTCTTGGTTGTGGGCCTCCTCATATTTGGGGCCTTCGCTGTGGGATTAAAGGCAGCTAATCTGGAGACCAACGTGGAGGAGCTCTGGGTGGAAGGTAAGAGCCCGACGCGGCGCCCTCCCGCCCCCTCCGGACCCCTGCCCTTCCTCCCACTTGATGAAGATATTCGCCGGCGCGCACCTAGAGCCCTGGGGGCGCGAGAAAGCCCCCGGCCTGCACCGGGGGGAACG
>NW_006283440.1:737302-748466 GCF_000327345.1 Myotis davidii
TTGTCTCAAGGTATAAAAAAAAAGCGGGGAGGTGGGGGGAAGGAGTTGGGGGAAAAACTGTAAAGCGCAGACTGGAACGCATGTTTGCAAAGTAGATTAATGTTTCCTCGCGGGTGGGGGCTTTTAAAGTGGAACTGTTCTCGGGGGTGGGGGAGGCTGGGCTTTACGGGCTGAAAGAAGAAATGTGTTTTAAGAACGCGGGTTCGGCGGGAGGGGCCCCGAGCTCTCCAAGGGGTTCTGCCAGTCTTTTAACTGCATTCCTCCATTGGGGCGCGCGGGCGTGGGGGTGGGGGGTCTTGAAGCCTTTTTAGGCAGTCGTAAATTTAAAATAGATCCCTCTCCCTCACGGAAACATTTCACATTCTTTTGGGGATACGGAGTTTTTTGTTGGGGGGGGGTGTCTGTTGGTTGTCTTTTAATTCTTTTTGGAAAGTGACAGTCTTGCTCTTTGGAAACACTTTAACCCCTAAACACTGCCTTGGCTCTCTTACAATGGGGCGGGCGGGGGGGATTGAGGTAATGATGCAGATATTTCAAACCAGAGTATGTGGAGCTTTCCTGGCCAAAGCTAGCTACCAAGGACAACATGTGGAAGCCTGAGTTCCAGGCGGACTCCCTCCCTTTCAGAATGCTGCTGAAGAACTAGCCGTGGAGAATATTTAGTTAATTTTGCCTTGCTTGTGAAGATTGAGCCTTCGGTGTTTAGCAAACATATGGTGAAGCCTTTAGCTGAGAAGTGACAATTAAAATAATAGTTCAAATAATTAAGGCCAGAAAACATCCTTGCCTTAAGTAGCTTGGTAATTAATACAGAAGTGTTATTTGGATTGAATCCATGGGGTAATTTGCCTCAGTGCAACACTTGACTGTCACTGGTAGATGAGAGAAGGGTTTTATTGACCACCTATGATGTTCTGGGCGTCTGTAACGTCCCTAGCACGGTGCTGCACACTGAAGGCTGTGAGACTCTCCCTGAGCACAAAGTCATCACTGATCACTACTGCGGCTCAATGGACTTGCACTAAATTTGAGCTCACAGTTGAAGTGGGTGTGAAAGTTAAATTTTAAAAAAGGAAAAGCTTTGATGGAGGTGGTGAGGCAAATTGAGGCGACTTGGAGAGAGAGAGGATGAAGGGGGGAGCTCTAGGCCATAACTCAGAAAAAGGGTCAGGCAAAGGCCCAAACTGAGTGGACAGATGGCAGAAGCTCGTCCCGCCGCCCCCCCTCCCCTCCCCAATTGGGTGCAATAGCTTAGGTGGGCCCTGGACCCCAGGGCTGTAGTTTGAAATGTGATTGGCTAGACCAGCGGTTCTCAACTGTGGGTCGCGACCCCTTTGGCAGTCGAACGACCCTTTCACAGGGGTCGCATAAGACCATCCTGCATATCAGATATTTACATGACGATTCATAACAGTGGCAACATTACAGTTATGAAGTAGCCACGAAAATAACTTTATGGTTGGGTCACAACATGAGGAACTGTATTTAAAGGGCCAGAAGGTTGAGAACCACTGGGCTAGGACGGAGCAAGGGATGAGCTGAACAGAGGGAGCCCCCAGCTCTGTCCACATGTTCGCATTCCACCATGTGTGCCAAAAATATTGTTGGGTTCTTTTTGGTGACAAAAGATCACTTTTTTGTCGTTTTGAGGATGACTTTTCCGTGGACCTTTAATAGGTTTACAGAGAAGTAATGTGTTTTGTTTTTGTAACATTGTATATTTCTAGAAGCACCTATGTTTCTGCATTGCACAACACATTCCATTCAGTTCTTGGAAGGAGGAGTAACATGCTTTGGCTCTGTCTTCGGGAGAGAGTGTGAGGGACTGGCACACCTGAGAGGAAGCTCATTTTGCCTACTTTGGGCCTCTGCGCTGTTTTCCTTCCTGTGTCTGTTTTGGCAGTTTCGGTGTGGCTCATTGGTTCTTCAACCAAATATTACTCACTCAGTACTATCACTTGTTGAGCTACTTCCATTACCATTTATTTTCATCACATGCCTTACAACTCAATAAAGTAGTTACATCTTTATTTTTGTGATGTGATAGTTTCTGTAATGCTTTTATATATAATAACTGAATTATTGTCCTTTTTTGTCTGATAAACTATGGATCCTCCATGTCACCAAGACCGCTTGGCCTACTAATGACTTGAGTCAGCGATTTTTAACCTTTCATCTCATAAACTAATTAAATTATGCAGCACAGCAGAAAATAATCTTTTTTTATTTTTTGCTGATATGACTGTGTCAATATATTTTGATTGACTTACAAAAAAGAATAGTAATTACCTAGCCTTTTTTAGGCTCCAAGGCGACTTTTGAAAAAAAAATCAGGTGCCTATACTTACTTGTATATAAGGATTTCTAGTACCAAGAATTAACCAGTCAAACACGACCTTATTATGCGACATGACCAATACGATGCAACTCTATCATAAGACCTATATGTTTATGGTTCAAGACAGGGCATTTACACCGGACAGCTGTTGTCATTTATTTTTATTTGACAATTTAAGGGAAAAGAGGTCAGTGCCCCTGACTAAATAGTCAGGTATTACACATTTTAAAAATTCTTGTGGCACACCTGTTGGAAATCACTGACTTAAGTCAACTTGTTCTCCTATTGCCTTGACCTCGATTTGTCATTCATTCACTCATTCACTCACTGTGTGCTAGATTTTTCCCCTGTAGAGGAAGCAACAGTTTGATAAATGCAAGTAAACCCAACCAGGGAGGCCACCATACCGTTTTATAATTTTAATTTAAATTCAAAGTAGAGGTCTTGTTTGTGATGTAGTGAGCTTACTGTTCAAGTCGTGTGAGCCTTTGCTCTCAGGAGGAAGTGTGCCTTGCCGTCTTATACTGTAATAAATTAAAATGAGTAGCAAACTCGGGATTTAAGTTAATTTTGCACTTTAATCTCTTAAATTCTTCGTCACTGTCAGCAAAGAAGTCCATGAGATGGTGTTTTCTTAATAGGAACTGTAAGCGTCCTGGGTACAGACACTTACACGAAATAAACCAAGTGACAGAGGTTGTGTATTTCCATGGCTAAAAAGCAACAGAAGAAAAGAAAGCATAAAAGATTTTAGGGGAGAGGAATGCTGAGGGACAGTTTGGAAAATGTATTTTTTCCTGTGATTTAAAAAAAATGCCATGTATATACACAGATGTATACCCACTGACAGGTAACTGGGGGCATATGTTTGTATGCATACTTGTAAAACGTGGGTAAAAGTGGGTTTAGAGTTGTTCACATGGAAAAAGATGTGCAGGTTATGAGTATTATAATAGCTTTATTAACTCAAAATAATGTCACAACGGCACAGTGCCCTTAGATACAATCTCATAAGTGCTCAAATTGCTTCATTATTCACACATTCTTGTAGTCTTTGGAAATTGAAAGCTAAATTTCAGTGACCTGCTTGGGTCAGCCCCACTGCCTCCCAGGCGGTTGAATTCAAACCTACTTTGCCCTCCTCTGTATATAGATAACAGATAGATAGATGATAGGTAGATGGCCACTTGCCTTTGTTTGTGTGTGCACGTAGACTTACTACATGCATTCATATAGCTGCCAAAGTAATGTTGTCTTTTTAATGTAGCCAGCAAATTAAAGGTATCCTTTGATTTCACTTTCTTTTTTAAAAAAATATCTATTTTATTGATTTCTTTTTACAGAGAGGAAGGGAGTTCACTTTCATGCCTTGTTTAGCATGCTGGGAAGAAGTGGCTTTATAAAGACAGTGTAGCCGAAACCGGTTTGGCTCAGTGGAGCGGGCACCCCCAGTGGGAGTTGTGCAGGAGGCAGCTGATCGATGTTTCTCTCTCATCGATGTTTCTAACTCTCTATCTCTCTCTCCCTTCCTCTCTGTGAAAAATCAATAAAATATATATTTTTTTAAAAAAAGACAGTGTAATACATTGGCTGCAACACACAGACCAGTATAAGCTAGATAAGGAAGGTGCCTCAATTTCTTTCATGGCATTGGTAATAAGAATTCTTTGATTCTGTTGTTCGAATGTTCATATAATGATTGCCTTTTAAGAAAGTGTCAATATACATTAGAAGTTAGCTTGAGTCTTAGGTCAAGTAAAAAAAAATGTCAAATCTAGCTCACTTGTGAATGGAGTCCTGAAGTTGAGAATGTGTGGAGCCCTGGCTGGTTGCTCAGTGGTTAGAGTGTCAGCCCCTGGTCAAGGGCATGTACCTCAGTTGCAGGCTCCATCCCCAGCAACCAATCGGTGTCTCTCTCTCACACCAATGTTTATCTCTGTCTCTCCCCCTTCCTTCCACTCTCTAAAATTCAATGAGGAAAAATATCCTCGGGTGAAGATTAACAACACCAACAAAAAAGAGTATGTGGAACGATACAGCGGACACCTGCTGTTGTGGAAACACATACCAGTGCCAGCAAGGCCAGGGGGAGGCTAATTGCTATTTAAAAATAAAAATATCCACTGAGCATGTATTCTCAGTGCTTGCTCTGTTCTGAGCACTGCATGACGCTCTAAAGAACACAGTCCCTGCCCTCAAGGTACCACCCCAGCAGGCATACAGACCAGTGGCAAGATCGCAGGACAGCCCCAAGGGGAGGGCCTGAGACGAGCATAGGAGTTGGAGAGCTGGGCGTCATGGGGCATTCCAGGCTGAAGGAACAGCATGGGCAAAGGCTCAGGGGACAGAGGCATGGCCTCTGAGAGAACTCCCAGTGCTTGCTTTTGGTGGGATCAGGTGTGAGGTAGGGAGCCTGAAGGACGAAGGCCCAGCCTCCTGGCAGGAAGGTCTTCGATGTGTGTAGGGCTTTTGGTTGGGAGGCTGCCAGCTTTTTCTTTCTTCCCCCTCCCCCCCCTCCCCCCAATCTTTGCCTGTCTTACGATTTGCACTAGCATTTTGGCCCTCCACTGCCCTCCCTGGTACCAAAGCACTTCACCTGGATCTCACCCTTGTGGGCATGGAAGGGAAATGCTTTATTTTTAGTCTTGCCCATTTCTCTGTTGGCTTTCATTTTTTTCCGCTTAGCACTTTTATCCTCCTATCTCCCTTAATATCTACCCCCCTTCACGCCAGCCTTCTCTCAGACACAAGTTTGTTGTCGCGGGATCCCAGTGACAGAATGGCCATTTGTATCTTTGAACTTCTTGGTTTTTTTCTCAAGGCCTGCCCAACGCCTCACTTGCTTTACTGCAAAAGGGAACAACCTCAAAACGAGTCCATATTGCTTTGTGTTTGTTTATTAGCATCTCCAGAGGCCAGCAGCAAGGGAGGAATAGCTTTGATATTTTTATTTTTTAAAAGAGAGAGAATTTTTTAAAAGGCTGCTTGAGGTTTATAAGTGCTCTCAAGTTCATACGTCCGTGCTAGCATTCTGCCTTGCGTGTTCTTGGCAGTTGTGGGAGATAACTGAGCCTCGCCATCCTGTCCACTTAGCAGTGGTTCTCAACCTTCTGGCCCTGTAAATGCAGTTCCTCATGTTGTGACCCAACCATAAAATTATTTTCGTGGCTACTTCATAACGTAATGTTGCCACTGTTATGAATCGTCATGTAAATATCTGAGATGCAGGATGGTCTTAGGCGACCCCTGTGAAAGGGTCGTTCGACCGCCAAAGGGGTCGCGACCCACAGGTTGAGAACCGCTGCCTTAGAGCAAGGTTTCTCCCGGCTGTCATTTTGGGCCGCTTCATTCTCGCATGCGGGGCCTTCCTATGCCTTGTAGCAGCACCCCTAGCCTCTGCCCACCAGAGGCAGTGGCAGCCTCGTAGTGTGATAACCAAAATTATTTCTGATCATTGGCATGTATGTGTGTGGGGGGAGGGGGGGCAATGATGCACAATATCGCCCTGATTTAGAACCACTGGTTTAGATAGTAGATTCCAATTGGAAGAGCCATGCTTTGCAGATGCAAGGCTTTTGTTATGATGGAGCTGCAACTGCAAATGCATGGCCTTGACAAACGCAAGAACTTTATTTTGTGAGGTACTCTCTCATCCCCACACTTACTGGCCCAGGTAACTAACGTTTTTCAGGCTAATTTAAAATTTCTGTCTTTTCCTTAGATTGCGTTAAAAATCAAACACCATGACAAGTTGGGGGTAGGGCAGGCCATGGAAGGAAGAGAGAAAGAAATTTATATTCAAGTGCTTTTTCCTCCGGTGACTTAATTTTGCCAGATAGACCTTGTTGCATTTCAGCTCCAGTAGGCTGAAGGGATTCGGCATGGAGGTGACTTTGTAAAAAGCAATAAAAGACACCTCTGGGTTTTGTTCCTACTGAAATAACAGCTTTTCCCCCGGAAGTCCCCACCACATAGTATTAGCTCTCTGGTGGT
The DNA here is from genome assembly GCF_000327345.1 of Myotis davidii. Taxonomy (NCBI): domain Eukaryota; kingdom Metazoa; phylum Chordata; class Mammalia; order Chiroptera; family Vespertilionidae; genus Myotis; species Myotis davidii. The sequence continues at coordinate 743,634 of NW_006283440.1, forward strand.
CTAGGTCTCCAGATGTTCCCGTCACAAACCACTCTTGCCCAGGTGTCCTCACGCTGTACAGCCAGAGGGACTGAGTCAGCCAGAAAGAGGTGGGATGGGTTCTGCTTCACTGCCCTGTCCCAGGTTATCACCCAGTGTCTGGCCACTGGGGCTGTCAGTTCAGGTGAATTCCGCAACCGACAGAAAGACAGACGGCATTGCTACTCCTTTCCACTCCTCGCTTCCCTGTGCATGTTTACAAATTAAGAATGTGTTTATTGATTACATTCCAATAGTTGGCGCGCACACACAGGTAGAAGCAGTTGTGGTATTTCTTTCTGATCTGGAGAAAGATGTTTAAAAACAGTAATGGATTTAAAAATAACCAAGAGGCTCAGGTGCCTTCTCCCAGGGCAGCTGACCTTGTGGGTCCTCCCTCTCTCGTCTCTGCTGCCTGCTACTCTTCACCTCCAACAGGGTTAGAAGCCAAATTGGGCGAAGGGGTGTTTCAGATGCCCGTAGCGCCACTTGGAGGCCCCCGAAGATGACAGCTTCCAGATGTACGAACTGCCGGATCCGTTTGTTTGGATTACGCGCCACAGCTGATGGCTAGATTAACGCTGGCTGGACAGGCTATGGGAGATTTGTCTGGTTTCCACAATGCCATGTTTATATTTCATTGGGCTTTCTCCTTCAAAGCTGACCTCCCTGTGACCCCGGAGCTCTGTCCACTCGGGCCGAGCTGTAACTTGTCAGCCCTTCTTGTGTTGGGGGGCTCACGGTTCAGGAGAAGGGCTGCTTCTGTGGCTGCCCCGTTTTGTCGGGGGCAGCGGTCTGCCAGAGTGAGCCACTGGAGAGTATAGTCTGTTCTGGGGCAGGTAGGTGTGTGGGTGAGTGTGGGTGTGATTTTAAATGTGGTTTGTTTGTTTGTTTTTAAAGCTAGTATGGAAATATCTTTAAATTAAAGAGGAGCAGATTTTAATAGAGGCCATTTTGCAGAAATACAGTATTTTAATGGACCACTATTTTGACAGTTTGGGGGGGAAAGTTGAGGGAGGTCCAGCTATGTGTAATATCCCCAAACAATGGTCATACCCATATGATTCTATTACTGTGACCTCCTTTGCCCCTCACTGACTCCCAGAACCACCCTCTGCCTGCTCCCTCCTCCCTTAACCCTCACCGTCTCTCCCTTTGCTCATCTTCACCCCTGTCCTCCCTTCACTCCCTTTCCCTCCCACCCTCTTTCTACCCACCTTCTCCTAAACTGCCCAACTCATTTCCTCCCAGTAGATCTCAGGAGTGACTGGTGTCAAGTCTGCAATGGTGGTAAATCCGGTTAGTCACACACGGGCAGGGAATTCTGTGTGTTTCCACCCTATTGGATGCCGAGCTAGCTACCGTGTGCACCGTTGGGGCTCTGACCTTCGTGAGGGCTGTTTCCAGGACCATCCTCTCTGCTGGGGTCCTGTCAACAGAAGATATGCCTCCCCCTTGAGGAGTCGTGGCATTTTGATGGACTTTCCAGGGAAATGTAGGATCCACTGGCCGGCGGAGTGTGACATCAGTGTCGGTCCCCTGCACTTCCTGTGTCGAATGGAATATGGAAGCGTCGGTCCCCCTAGCACAGCGGTTCTCAACCTGTGGGTCGCAACCCCTTTGGGGGTCGAACGACCCTTTCACAGGGGTCGCCTAAGACCATCAGAAAACACATATATAAGTACATATTGTTTGTGTGATGAATCACTATGCTTTAATTATGTTCAATTTGTAACAATGAAATTTCTGAGATGGTTAGTGAAACATCCACACGCATATTCCGAGCCAAGCTTTCCTGAGTGGAACTCACGCCACAGCCAAAGGGAGCACGGAGCTTGCACAGAGATGAAGAGGACAGACTTTCACACCCACATTTTGGCCAACTGCGCAGTGTTAGGGGGTCCATCCACACGGCGTCCTGGGCGGCGAGGGCTTTGCTCCCAAAGGAGGGAGCTCCTGGGGGTTTCTCTCCGGGAACCTCCCTGGACTAGACACAGGTGTTGTCAAATGCATTGCTTGTTCTTTGCTGCCACGCTCTGAATTTGGGTGCTTCAGGATAATAACTAGATTTTCCCTCTTAGATTAGATTCAGCGTTGTTTTTTCCTCGACACTGCAATATCTGTTTTTCTACATGTACTAGTATCTTAAATTTCACAGAAATAATTAGCCTTCCAGAACAGTAGAATGCCGCCATTAAGGAACTGCCTGACCGCCGTGGAGATTTCTAGGGGTTGCATCCTGGCCTCAGTCACCTCAAGACCATGACTGTTTTGTTATATTCGGGTTGCGAGTATGGCTGGAAAAACAGCTGTCATGTGTTAGGGGAACTATCGTTGGTGGGCAGTCAGGTCCCTGCTAATGAATGACAAGTTTGTTGTTGGAGAGATTTATAATGTGGAGTCAGGACCTTATTTCTAACCCAGTAACTCAGGTGCGAGTTGCCCACATCGTCCACACTGCATGTGGGTCCCCAGACCTCAACTGGTTATGATGGGGAAGCTAGTGCAAGCAAGTCCCCATGCCAGAGACTCATCACTGTTAGCTAGGATAATTAACAGAAACAGATTTTCCCAATTTATCAAGCACGACAGCTTTCAGTTACTGGTGAAACGTGTTGCAAAAGTTCGCAGAAGGAACTGGAAGGGGGCTTTGTTGAGTCAATGTGCATGATCCGCCCCCCCCCACCCCACCCCACCCCAATCATTGCTTAAGGGCTTCTGGCCCCTAGCTCAGGAATCCTGCCCAAAAATGCCAGATGTATTACACAGTCAAGTACTGCAATGTAAACACTGCTCTGTGCCATGAGGCAGGGTGGTCTGTCTCCTGTTTAAGAAGAGGGAGAGGTTGAGGGGGGAACGAGGGGTAAGCCCTCTGCTCCGCAGCAAGCAGCCATGGCCTGTCATTGGGGCTTTGGGCTGCACAGTCAAGGTTTGGAACTGTAGATGAATTAATGCTTTGGACTGGCAAAGAAAAGCAGCTTGAATAGGGATGCCAGAGAGAGCGAGATGTGTCTTGGATAATGTTGCTTCTTTGGGTCAGATAAGTATATCAAATGTTGAATCAAATGCGGGGGTGGGGGGCAGTCTGATAGGAAGGAAGCTATTGACTTCCTAGCAGCATCCTTGGCATCCCCCTTGTCATCCGCTGTGAGTTAAGTTGAAAGTTGAGCAGAGCAAGTGGAGGAGAGGCCAGCTTCCTTCCCCACCCCCTCCTGTGTCTGAGAACGCCTGTTGGGTTGGTGAACAGTCTGTGTGTAAGCCCAAGATATATCACAGAGCTGCCCTGGTGTTTTGTAGCACTGGGGGTGCGGGTGGGGGGTAGCTCAAGATACATTGCAAAATAAATGGCCTTCCAGTTTCTAAATTTAAGTGAAGAATCTGATAATAATGATCTTTTGGAGGTGAGGAAGTAACTGGGGCATGTAGGGCCACCCCACCGGGAGATCTCAGGGCAGGGCTGCCAGCAATCCAAGGAGATTGGATGCCAGACGTCATCTGTGCACCCAAGTCATGTAACACTAGGCAGTTCTTAGATGGACTACATTCAGGGTTTTTAAAAATTAATATGAAGCTATTTTGTGAGTTAGGAGGAAATGGGTTTCAGTTTGAATTTGGGGAATTGTTACAACAATCTGAAATAATGTTATCATGATCTAAGAAATGAGTTCTGTACAGAGATTCCAGAAAATTGCTTTAAGAAACAGTGATGATAAAAATAGGAATTTTGAGATTACAGAAAGTGTAAGCTTCTTTGATTCTCTCCCCACCACCACCACTTTTTTTTTTTAATTCTCCCAACTTCCTCACCCCCTTCCCTGACTTCCTTTGCTCCTTTACTGGGGAAATCAGAAAACTTCACAAAATATAGATATCAAAATGTGTATTTTTAAATAGAGGCTTTTTAAGAGAAAAAATAACAAAAGAATTCCCCCAGCTGCCTAAGAAATTCTTTCCTCTTACCTGACTTCTCCCCCTTGAAGCTTATGCATTGTTTTGGTAAGTTTTAAAAATGATAAAAATATCATCATTTCAGTCCCCACATGATCCAGAAAAAAAAATTGCACGCGTTTAATACCTTGCTTAATTGCAAACAAAGCTTACAATTTGAGAGACTTTGGATTAGGACGAAATATCTACTAACTGTTCTTTCTAGAGATTTGGGGAATAGGATGACCCTTTTTCCCCCCCTTTTTAAAAAAAAATAGGCTACAGTTTCACATGGCTCCCAAAAGAAATCTCTCTCCCTTTTTGTTTCCCACACCAATTGATTTATCATTTTGCTTGCAAGCAGATCCAGAATGTTAGGGCAAGAACACACTCACTTTTTTCTCGTAACTTTTTTGTTGCGGACCGAAACCAGTTGACTTGAATAAATTTTTCTGAGGCCTGAATGTAGCCAGCAACGTGGAAAAATCTTACCATTCAGGGCCGGCTGAATGTACATTTCAGCCACACAGTAAGCTGCATTGGTAGGCACTGGACTGCTAAATACAACCATTTTTCGCAGCAGCGAGTTGGACAGGTGATTAGCATAATTAGCACTGAGCAGCTATACATATGGTAATGCTGAGTGTGTAAATGCCAGCTGCGGTGTAAAATTTATGTCAGGGGTCGGCAGGGCTGTGCGAAAGTATTGTGTTCCAGCTGCAGGTCAGGGCCCCCAGAGCTTACCTCCTTTTCTCTCGTTGGTGAATACGCCAAACAGAAGAGAAAGGCAGAAGTATAACAGATACGGCTTTGATGGAACAGCCCAGTTCTGTGCAAGAGAGACTGTCCTATAAAACACACACTGGCACACACTTGCAGAAATCCCAC
>NW_006283440.1:748486-749046 GCF_000327345.1 Myotis davidii
CCCTACAAATTTTTGCTTCATGCGGGGTCCCCATGAGCAGCGACCAGGATGGGGGCTCTGGGTAGTGAACTGGCCCGGTGGTTTCTGGGAGGACAACCTGAAGAGTTGCACTTCTGTTTTTTCTCTCCGTCCTCCTGCCCCCTGCCCCCATCCCCTTCACTACTCCTGCCCACATGGTTTTCCTTCCGATGAAAGGGGAGGGGGTCCCCCACTGGACGGGGCAGTGCTTGTCCTTTAGAAGATTGGGAACAGCCATCAGAGGAGGCCTTAGTTCACCCTGGAACCTACGAAGGTTCCAACAGGGCGACTTCCCAAACTGCTTAGCTGGTTGGTTTGGGCAGAGGGCTCCCAGTGTCTTTGTGCTCTATGGCAGCTGCACTCACCAGTCCACCTACCGCCCCTAGACCATTCGAGACGAAAGGAGTCACAGGTTTCTTGTTTGAAAGGAGGACAGTCTTGAATGGCTCATGCCCTTGGAAATGCACAGTGGAGGGATTTATTGCCAGGATGAGTTCAGGCATTTTTGCACTTGAAGCATTTTTTCCTGCCATGTCCCCATC
>NW_006283440.1:749450-754428 GCF_000327345.1 Myotis davidii
TGGTGGCTGTGAGGTGCGGTGGTGACAGCATATAGTTCACACCACCACTGACCTGGTGATGAAACTTCCGCCCTGCACCAGGGGGTCCTTATGCATCAACCCCTAATCCAGCTAATCCCAATGGCAACAAAATCATGAAAGTGGCCCCCAGTGACGGGCAGGCGTCTCCCGCACAGATGCAGAGGGAGGGGTCCCTCGTGGGAGATAAATTGGGCGCCCCTGGTGTTTCCCAGGGCGGGAGCCTGCGCTGGAAGGTGGGGACTTGCATGGTCTCCTCCCCCTTCACGCACAAGGAGGAGGCCAGTGCAAAGAGCCCAGGCAGGACAATGGCAAGAGGACTGTTGAGAGCAGAGAGGAGAGGTGATGTCAGTCCCACAGACCTGGAGAAGGGAACTGGGGTTAATGTTATGCATCAGCCTGAATGCTGTGAGGGAGCCCACTGCCACACAAGCCCTGGGTTTTGTTGTTGTTCTTGGCTTGTTTTCTGTTATTTTTTTAGTGGAGACGTTAGCAGGCCTTAACTAAAAACTGAGGACTGGATGACTGCATGCTGTCTTTGGTGCCTGGGTGCTGCTTCCCAGTTCAGCATTCCCTCGGAGCAAGCCGGCTGTGTGTGGGGGGGACCCTCCTGGGCTTGCTCAGCTCCTCAGAAAGACAGGGCTTGGGTGTGCATCTGCAGGTTTTTCAGCCTTTGAGCAGTGAGGTGAGATCGTGCTAGGACCTGGGACAATCCCCAGCCGGGCAGGTAGGCACCGAGGCTAGAGCAGAGCTCTCCTCCGCTGTGTCCTGCCAGCAGCCAGGAACAGCTTGGCCCCGCAGGCTGTGATTTCAGTGGACCTGTCCTCGGTGGGGTTGACCGCAGCCCTCATTTGCACAGCAAGCCGCTCATGAAGAGCGGGCCTCCCGACAGACACGGTGTCCTTTTGGGAGCTGGCGGCCCTGTATGAAATACTGGGCGGTGAGGGGGACTGTGGCAGGCAGCAGGTCCAGTGTGGGCCGAGTGCTGGGCTGACCTGATCGTGTCCGACAGGGCGAGCGGTTGGCTCCCGGGAAGGCCATTCAGAGGACGCGGGCTGAGCTGCGGCAGATGGCACCACCAGCAGCTGTTGTGGGCCTTGCAGCAGACGCATGCTCCGAGGGAGCCTCTAGCGACTTCTGCACTCCACCTCCCCACCCCCACCCCTTGTCTCTGGGGAGGGGTAGGGACGGGATGGTGTCCTGCTTTTTGTCTTGTTTTTGTGGTTTTCATCTCGCTGGCCTCCCTTCATGAAGGCAAATTCTCTCTGGGCTATCTGATTCTAGCATTTTCCCATGGCAACACCCAAGGGCACAATCCCACAAGGAGAAAAACAGCCCAAGAGCTTAAGCAGCAGTTGGCTAGTCATGAATAAAAGAGATGGGTGGAAAAGTGACTAAAACTCACAGCCTAGGGGTTTTCAGCCAATTGTCCAAATTACTGAATCTTCCTTTTTTTTTTTTCAAGTTAGAAAATGAGCTGGTGTTCATAATTTTGCAGTTGCACCCTTTTAGAGATGGGTACCTTTTTTTTTTACCCTCTTAATAACTAATCGCAACATTGAAAGAGGGACCAGAAGTAACTAAAGGGTGTGTGTGTGGGGGGGAGGGGGGATCTCTAGCGTTTGTTCGATAATTCATGGGATTAATCAAATGCAAATGCTACGCTTGCATATACACAGACCCATTTTCCTAATTGGACTCTGAGTGGGTACTTTTCAGGCTGAAAGGGTCATTTGTTTTGACTGATTGACTTTTTGAGGCTTTGAGGAGAATTAATATCTTATACAGATGACTGCCTGTTCCCAAGGCTCTCTCTGTATTGAGGCTGTTCATTCATTTATTCATCCGACACCCTGAGTGTGCCCCGGCGAGCCTGGTGAGCCGAGGTGAGTGGGCAGTGGAAAAACACTTTGGTTGGTCGCCCAGATTATCTTTTTGTGGATCACAATAAGCTTCTGCGAAAAGCTTTTGTGCATGAATGCCACAGGCGTGTACTAAGCCTGTGCAGAAGGCTGAGGCAGGGGATGAGACAGCAGGCGGACTCCACGAAGGGGGTGTCTTTGGCTCACTCGCCACGGATCCGAATCGCGTGGGCCCAGCTGTGGCCCCTAGCATGGAATGGTTTCTCACCTGTGCTGGCCCTTCTTCGCCTTGGAAAACTATACTTGGTTTGCTTCGGGGAGGGAGGGATCCACAGAGCTGGATCAAGAACTTCGCAGGAGTGATGCCCTTTTACCCAGCTCTTTCAAAGAACTGGTTTGAGCCTCAGGTTTCTGGAGAACCAGACAGTGGAATTTGCAGACAAAGAGGCATAGGGCCGCTTGTTCCCTGGGCCCTCATCTCTCTGCCCCTCTGGGACCAGGAAGAAAATGGGGCCTGACCACGGCCGCCCATGGGGCTCTACTGACAAAACTGGGTCTCCTCAGGGGTGTTGGGAAACCTCGATGCAATGTTGTTGCCTTTTAAAGAAAGATACCAGTCGTGCGCCCTGGGTAACACGGTCCCGCATCCTGAGAGCTCCAGCCGTGAGCTGGCTCTGGTCTGGTGCATGGGGTTTGGTGCTCCCAGGCTTGTGTCCTCAGCTGGTGCTCAGAGGCCACGAGGCTCGAAAGGCAGTTGGACTCAGAGTTAAAGGGTTGGTTCTGCCTCCTGTTGTCTGGACAGCCAACTCTGTAGTCACCCAAACTCTGCAGCTATGCGTTCTCCTCTGTCATTGGGTGCTGATACATACCCAGCGATGAATGAATGAATGAAGGAACTGGTGCCTGCTCAGCTACTGGTTAAGGGCTTGGGAAATTTCACATTACTGTCGGTCCTATGAGGTTAGTAGTAGCATTTTTATTCCATTTTAACAGAGAAGGTTACTGTGGATTGACGGTATCGTGGGCTCATCCCAAATCTCGGTGCCACCAGTGGCAGCGCTGGGACTCAGAACCCCAGACTTCTGGTCCCCCTTCTCATCATCCCCTGTCCAGTCCAGTGTGTCCCAACTTCACGGGGGAGTGACACTGAGCAACATGTTTATCAATAAGGAAATAATGAGTGTGAAAGTGCTTTGCACGTGGGAAGCACCACGCAAGCATAAAGGTTATTTTGTGTCCCAGGGTCCTGAGGCAACATGTTTTCCTGAGCCTTGTGCAGAGGTTGGTTGTTATTTTATTGGAGGAGGAAAAGGCTGTGAGGACTCGGGGTCTTACAGAGATGCACGTTATTTTTATATTGAGCTTGTTTTTAATTCAGACTTCTACCCAGTAGCTTCATATTCATTTTTCTCTTGTCACATGGAAGTCTTTAATTATACATGTTCCGAAAATTTAAGAGACAGAGCTAAACCCCCAAAAGGGAAGCGGCTGAATATTCCCCACAAACCACTGCAACAGCAATAAGGGCTGTTCCCGTGGCTGTCAGTATTCCTACATCTACATCACAAATACCAGATCTTATGGTTCATTCTGCTCAGTAGTAAAAAATGACTGTGTGCTATTTCATGAACATTCAGTTATTTTAAAAATAAGAGAGAGGGGCTTTGACCGTGAAAATGGAAAGAGAAGAAAACCATTTCTCCCAGGTCACACCTGTAATTTCAGTCACTTGAAATGGGGTCAGTGGGGCTTTCTGAGATGCAGGCTTCACACGGGTGCATGATAAAAAAGCCAGCAACATGAGGAACCCCTCTGGCTGCACTCGGCTGTGATTTAGGATAGCAGCATGTGTTGGGGTAGCAAGTCAGATGAGTCCATAGCATTGCTCTGCCCAGAGGGGTTTCCGTGTCTGGCAGCTTGTCCCAGAGTGCCTCGGGGTGAATACCAGTGTCAGAGCACGTGAATGCTGTGCAGTTTATGACACGGGTGCCCCGGGGAAGGAGCTCAGTGTACCTGCTGTTGCAACCAAGTGGATGACATTATCATGGTGTCGCCAGGGGCCAGCCACACACACCTCCTTTCTCTCCCTGCAAAAGCCAAACCCAAGCAGCTTTGCTGTTGCCAGTTCTTCTGCCCAGAACACTGTTCCCCTCGCCCTTCAAAGTTACTTCCTTTTAGGTCTTCCCTGGCCACTCCATGGGAAGTGGCCTGCCCCTCCCCACCACCCAGGAACTCAGAAGGCATCACCACCTCACCTTGGTTTCCTCCTCGGCCCGTCTTGTGCCAGGAGATTATGTCACTGCATTGCTTGTCTGATGCCTGTCTGCTTCGCGGGCCGGCCAGCCTCTTGGAGCAGAGGACACACTGGTCCCACTCACCATGGCACCCTACGGCTTAGCATATAGCTCGCACCCCCAATGGTTGGCAGGTGAATGAATTGTTACGGCCATTTGTCAAGTAAAGCGGGTGTCAACTAGACTTTGTAAAAATTACCGAATAATTTTGCAAAAAATTCTTAGTCAAATATAAGATGAAACGATAAGTAAAATGTGGCCACGTAATGTGCAAAAATAAATGGAATTTCACAATGCTCAAAAGTAGGAAACAGCATAGGTCAGTGAGGGCGAACCTAGAACTCATTTTTTTTGGTTGATTTTTCTTTGTTAAATGGCATTTAAATATATAAAATAAATATCAAAAATATAAGTCTTTGTTTTACTATGGTTGCAAATAGCAAAAAATTTCTATATGTGCCACGGCACCAGAGTTCAGTTAGGGTTTTTCCAAATGCTGGCACGCTGAGCTCAAAAGGTTCGCCATCACTGGCCTAGGTGGTTGAGGAAACTTTAGAATTCAGGGTCTTTCAGCGCTAGTTGCTCATTCCACCCGTGATGATAGTCTTATCTTGGTTGAAACTGGTTGTCACGTTAGCCAAATATTCCTGTTTATCACTTGAGCATCGAGACGGAAGAGCAAAAGGGTTTTCAATCCCAGGCACCTGAAAATATACACCTTCATTAACACATCTATCTTAAAACACCTAAAAAGGTGACATCGTTTCTGAAACCCCTGTGATAAAGTCATTGCTCTGGCCTGGA
>NW_006283440.1:754517-757357 GCF_000327345.1 Myotis davidii
GTCAGCACCTCACACCTCGCTGACCGTGGCCCCAGGCCGCTGCTCTGCTGAGGGGCACACTGCTTTGTTGTTACCTCACTGTCTTCATTCACCTGAAGTTTTAAGCTTCAATAAAGGTAAAGGGAGTGCGACTTCTGTAAGCAGACCAAGAAATGGTGTGCCAGCGGTTTTCAACCTGTGGGTCGCGACCCCTTTAGGGGTCGAACGACCCTTTCACAGGGGTCGCTTAAGACTACCAGAAAACACATATATAATTACATACTGTTTTTGTGATGAATCACTATGCTTTAATTATGTTCAATTTGTAACAATGAAATTGGGGGTCACCACAACATGAGGAACTGTATTAAAGGGCCGCGGCATTAGGAAGGTTGAGGACCACTGTGCTAGCCAGTCCTGAGGAGACGGGAGGAGGCCTCCGCGAGGCTGGGCGTGGGGCCCTCGTGGCAGAGCCAGTCAAGGGAAGCGGCCGAGCTTCTAAAAGGCTGAACGGAGCTCCTGGGTGTGCTGTTCACTTTTCAGAGGGGACCCCGGGCTAATGGTTGACTTTTCAGCCTCAAACTACTTTTCTATCTCTAGAGAAGGTGGGATGGAGTGTAATTCAGCCCACTAGCTAATTGGTTAGAGATAAGCATTGCAATCTCTGCCCAAGGAGCCAATCAGAGCCTGGCCGCAGGCAGCCCTCACCCTGGCCGCGGGCAGCCTTCACCATGACCAAGGGCAGCCCTCACCCTGGCTGCAGGCAGCTTTCACCATGGCAGAGGGCAGCCCTCAACCTGGCCGCAGGCAGCCTTCACCATGACAGAGGGCAGCCCTCACCCTGGCGGCAGGCAGCTTTCAGGAGCCTCCTGGAAAGGGCCGGTGGCATTCTGTACCTTTATCCTGCATTGCAGGCTGTTTCCTATGTTTTCCTGTGGTCTTTCTTAAATGTCAAATTGATTGCAAGCTCCTCCCTAATTCCCCAGGGCATTTGTCAAAATTCTGCCTGAGGAGTCTTAACTCTTTTTGTGGCCAATTGATCATTTCCCTCTGTCTTTCCCCCCTTCTCTCCCCTCCCCCTCTTCCTCTGTGATGCACACAGTCTGTTCATGTCCAGCCTCACCTCACAAGTTCCACGGTGGCCTGGGCCACATGCATGAGCCTGCACAGATGACCCCCCAGCCTGCGGATCTGGACTGGTTTTCCTAATGAGGGCATTATTTGCTTTTTAGCCTGCCCCCTTGTTTATAAAATATGCCAAGAGAATGAAACAACCGCAGTTCCCAGTACTTATTTACTTGCCCAAACCAAATGTTTATGTCCTTGAATACTAAACTCCAAGAAAAAGGATTCCTCCTCCTGGGAGAGCTGCAGTGATCGCTGAGGCTCCTCTGACCAGCGTAGCCGCAGGCCTGCCTCTGGGTGAGCGCCACTTTCAGTACCTTCAGGAACTTGCAGCCTCCCTTGTGGGCCTGGAGTGTGTGGGGTCAGGGGGCTCTAAGGTTCTGTTTGCTGCTCCTCCCAGCCCCTTCCCCTTGAGTGCATGGGATCGAAGCTCAGCCCTCCCCTCCCGCCATACCTCCCAGCCAGGTGCAGCATTCCGAGCTTGGCCCGTTCTAAAACCACAACCTCGGGCCTGAGGAAGAGACAAAAGGAGTTTGCAGCAACAGCGCCACTTGAGCCCAGCTGTGCTGGCGTCTGGCATGCCCAGCTTTGGCTGGCCTGCTGGAGTGCAGGCTTGGTGCTGGGGCAGGGGTTCTGGCTTCCTCGGCACGTTCAGAATTACCTGGGAGCTCCCAGAATGCAGGCTGCCCGCCGGAGGCGGCTCAACCTGGCACCTGTGTTTTCTGGATGCTGACCAGGTGAGTCTGAGGGAACCGGGTTCCAGGGCCTGCCCCTGACGGCTCCGGCTGACACATTTGGTTCCTCTCCAGTGGGGTTTCCCGTGGGCATCTGACGTGAATCCCATTATTCATCTTCTCCTGGCAACTTTTATGCTGAATACAGTTTGTCACCTTTTTTTGTTTCTTTTTCCACAAAGAGAAACATTTCCTTGTTACCTTGGCCAGATTGTTTAGGAGAAGAGTGTAAAGTGAAGCCATTTATCTTGAAATGTGCTTTGGGGGCACCTTGTTTATACAAGTGAAAGAAATTGTAACAGCGCTATTTGGTCTGGTCTGCAAGGAAAAGGTGTCTGAGTTTTCCGGCCCCTCCCCCTTTTGCACAACAGTGCAGTAGTTAGAAGGTGCACAAAGCACCCATGCATTAGGTTTGTGCATCTGACAGGACAGTCCTTCATGGGTTTAGCAAATATGTTTTATGTTTATTGCTAGAGGCCTGGTGCACAGATTCGTGCACTGGTGGGGTCCGTTGGCCTGGCCTGCACCTTCTCACAATCCCCTAGGGGGGTGTTGGACTGCCAGTTTCAGCCCAATCCCCGCAGACCAGGCCAAGTGACCCCACCGATGCACAAATTCGTGCATCAGGCCTCTAGTATGCATACAAGATCTTTCGTTAATCTCTTCCCATCCTCTCCCGGCCCCTCTTCCCTTTGAGATTCATCAGTCTGTTCTATGTTTCCATGCCTCTGCATTGAGTGTCTGCCCCCTGGTGGTTAGTGCGCATCATAGCTAATGGTTGAACTGTCGCTCCTGAGACCACTCGGGGGATGTCCACTTGCTGGCTTAGGCCTGCTTCCTGGTCTCATCTATATGCTGGCAGTCAGACAATCCCTCTGGCAGCCCGGGAGCCCTCGGAGGATGTCCACTTGCCAGTGGGGAGCAGGCCTAAGCTGCAGTCGAACATCCTTAGCGCTGCTGAGGAGGCAGGAGAGGCTCCCACCACCCCTGCTGTCCTGGCAG
>NW_006283440.1:757473-765695 GCF_000327345.1 Myotis davidii
GACCTGCCCTAACCGGTTTGGTTCAGTGGATAGAGCATCAGCCTGAGGACTGAAGGGTCCTAGGTTCGATTCCGGTCAAGGGCATGTACCTTGCAGGCTGGCCATGCCCCCCAGCGACCCAAGCTCCCAGCCTCTCCTTTTTTTCTTTTTTTCCTAGCATTTATTTATCTTCTATAATTGAAACTTTGTAGCCTTGAGCAGAGCCCAGTGCCAGCCAGAGCAGGCGAGAAGCTTGGCTTCCTCCATCGCTAGGGGCAACCCAAGCCTCCTGCTCCCTCCAGCTCCCTGGCCGCCGCCTTCTTAGTTGGGTTAATTTGCATACTTGCTCCTGATTGGCTGGTGGGCATGGCTTGTGGTGTGGCTTGAGCATAGCGGAGGGACGGGTAGTTTGCATGTTTCTCTTTTATTATATAGGATTGGTAAGTTAAACATTCCTGATAACAACCATGTGACTGTTACTCCTCAAACATCAGCCCCGCACTTTCATAACCAGTTTGTTTATCATGTATCCCCTGCTTCTCAGAGGTAGCACATAGAACGTGAAAATGTGGGGATTGTGCTGTTCTAATTGAAACTCGTACATGTTTATCAGTTGGTGGACGAGTAAGTCGTGAATTAAATTATACTCGCCAGAAGATTGGAGAAGAGGCTATGTTTAATCCTCAACTCATGATCCAGACCCCGAAAGAAGAAGGTGCTAATGTCCTGACCACAGAAGCGCTCCGCCAACACCTGGACTCAGCACTCCAGGCCAGCCGGGTCCACGTGTATATGTATAACAGGTAAGGTGAGGCCATGGGAAGAGGCTGCTCGCTTAGGCCCCTTTATTTTAATAAATAAGGTTGTCCTAGAAATACAAGTGGGGTGTTCATTCAAATAGTTTTTTAATGAAATGACTTTTTAAATGAAATTATTAAAAAAAAACAACAACAAAAAAACCTTGGATCCATTTCCAGAGTTTGGTAACCAAAGACATGACTTTATAATGTATTTTCAGTAAGTATTTAGTCACTATCCGCAAATGTGTATGATCCTTCAAGCTGCCACTGGGATGCGACACAGTACACCTATTCTGAAGATGTTTTATTACTTGAGCTGTTTTTAGAATAGTCAGATTTTACATTGCCTTTGGTCAGCTTGCGAGGAATACGGAAAGAATAGAATAGAAAAGAAAAACAAAGAAGTTACTAATTATTTTGTAGTCACTGTAGATATTAACAGGTGTTGGTTTGTGTCACAAAACCAATAGAGGGTGGAGCCACTTTGGCAAATTTCTGCTGATAGATAAGTGGCGTAGGTTAGACTTATGCACAGCTTCACAAAATATTACCCTTTAATTTCATAGCTAATTCAACAATGCTGTGGGTACAGTAAAAGCAGAGGAGGAGTTCTGGCACTTTTTCTTATCTATCTGAGCTGTGAGATGTCAGGGTGGGGCCTTCACATCTTGTCCAGCACTTAGGTCAGGGCAGGCACCTGGAGTTTGTTGACTGCCTGACTGCCTGAATTGATTCATTTAATTGGGTCTTCTCCCTGAGCGGTTGAGAGGACTATCCCTAAACCCCATTTCCAGGGGACCACTGAGTTGGCATTTATCTAACTCTGTCCTGCCCCCATAGGCTTTCAACACCAGGAGGAAGCGGCAGTGCAGACATAGTCAGTGGCCGGGGAGGATGAGGGAGAATAAAATGAAAGTCTGTCCTTGTCTCTGCTGTAACCTCAACTCTGCATGCACATCGCTGGGTTGGCTATTATGTTAGACCCATCTGGCTGGAGACAGGATTCGGGGGCCCAACATGACCTTGGGACACGTCACCTAGTTAGCACACTCTTGTCTCCTCCCCTGTAAACTAAGTGATGGAGTGTTTGCTCAGTGTCCTCAGGAGGGTCCCAGAACAAGATCAGGCACATGTGTATGTGAAAGGGTTTTAGGAAATGCCAGGGGGTGTAGCTTAGCGCTCTTGTCAGGCAAACTTGGGTGGAGAGCGCATCCCAGCCCTCACTGGCACAGCCCTCCAGTCTGCCAGGAGCTTTGAAGGGAAAGCCACTATCTGGTGCAACTTAGTAAAATGTGCAAGTGGAAATGGGTGTTCCAGGGCCACTGTGCGCATGCCAGGGGCGTGCTTGCGTGCTGGAGCTCACCTGGAGGGGCTCATCGCTTACTTAGGAGATGTGGACACATCTGTACAATGAAATAACACTTTCACGGAGATGGAACCAGAGGACTTTTATGCATGAACTGGAAAGAACACCTAGTTCAACCCATCTCATTTTTTTAGGTGAGAAAATTGGAAATTGGATCGATTAAGAGCATCTGTCCAAGTTCATACAGTTATTAAATAGTACACAGCCAGGTTTCATACCTCTCTCGTGGCTCCAAGCCCAGTGGTGTTTCTAACCACAGCCATGCCCTTCTCAGGCAAGTTTAAATGAATTAATTGATCAAGGGATGTGAAGTGAGAACCTACTCACGCTGCATAGTCTGTGCTGATGCTGTATGGAGTTAGAATATGAACATTTACATAGTGGGTGGGTGGGCAGATGGATGAATGAATTGATAACTTGGGTCCTGTGGAAGGAGCCGAGAGTCTAGTTAGGAAGAAGACAGTTCAATATAGATGAGCAGGTACAAAGCCAACATGGGCAGTCTCCGCTGCAGGTGTTCCTGGCGTCATGCGGGAGGTCTGACCAGCCCGTGCTCAAGAGAAAGGGGTCATTCTTAGGAGCACTGGTCAAAGAACGCTTAGCAGGAAGGCAGCCTTTCAGTGGGTCGCCAAGGGGTGTGTGAGCTGGTCACAGGGAAGAAGGCCAAGTCCAAAACTCCCCTTTGGGTGATCAGTACAACAGAGCAGTGTGGAGGGAGCTTTTTATATTTAGTTTTTCTTCCCTTGGATTTCTCTCCCCTACTTTTTCCAAATTTCCTTTTTTCTTTCAAGTTAGAGTTACCTTCCTTAAGGCATGAGCTTATATAGCACTCTTTTAGGGATAGCAGTGCTCTATGATAATATGTAGGTGCTAGATGAACGGTAAGTGCAGGCCAGTTTACTTAATACCGTTTCTAATGGACAAGAAGAGAAGACCATAAAGTGGGAAATGGATATACCAGGCATTGCTTGCAGCATTCATTCATGGTTAAGAGTAAGAAAGTTCATTGTGAACACTTGTCTATTAATAAGGACATTATCTGCTAGTAAAAATATATATATATATAAGGCAGTAATATTTTCACACCTGAATATGTTAATACATTATAAGCCTTACCGATTTAGTCTCCAGTTATTTTGCATTTATGATAACTCAGTCTGATTTGCCCTGAAGTTGTTTAATGTATGTGGAAAGCAGATTAATGGTGTAAACAAGATTATTGGGAGAACACTTAAGGAAACAAGACTTCTCAAGTACTTTGGTAGTATTCATTTACATAAACACCCACACGTTAATTACAATTGAGTATTAACTATTCATTAAAGCGAGCTTGTTGGGTCTCTACTTGGCAAAAGCTCTGCTCGTTTTGACAGATACTTAAAAGTGACCAAAATCTCGATTTGTTCTATATAGTCTATAGTTCCGGTTTTGCACTGAGTTCCTTACTTTATTGCAATGAGAAATTTTTGTCTCTGCTCTTCACTAGACAGTGGAAATTGGAACATTTGTGTTACAAATCCGGAGAACTTATCACAGAAACAGGTTACATGGATCAGGTATATTTTCTCTTTTGTTTACAAAGAACATTCTCAAAGACACCCCAGTGGTGTGCGTCAGCCTAACGCTTGGCCTATTCTTTTTAATTTTGACAGATAATAGAATATCTTTACCCTTGTTTAATTATCACGCCTTTGGACTGCTTCTGGGAAGGGGCCAAGTTACAGTCTGGGACAGCATACCTGCTGTAAGTGTATGATTTTGTTTTCTGGCGTCTGATTTCTAAGCTCTAGAATGTTTTTGATATTACTTTATCATTGTTTATTCTGTTTCAGTTTTGAACAAGAAGTAAAAACATTGAAATTCCATGTGCATTTTTTGAGTGAATAGTCTGGGGAGAGAGAGGTCTGCAGCAGAATATTTTTCCTCTTAAAAAAAAAAAGTTCTGTAGGCATCGTTAAATTTCATTCACTTTTACCAGCCTATTTATATGCAAATAAAATGCAAATGGTTTCAGAGTATGTGTGATTTTTAACTCTTTAAAATGTTGGCAGTTTTGCAGACTGCACTCAAGCTTAGCTTATCTTTTAAGGGGAGAATTTATTAGTGGGTTCGTGTCAGAACTAAATATCTTGAGTGAAAATTCAAGATCTTCCTGAGGAGGAAAATGTTAACCTTTCTTGGGGTCGCATTAATGACATTTAAAGGGGAAATCTGCTATCTTTGAAGGCCCTGCTAGTGGGTGCTTCGTAGTTTAGCAGTTGGATATTATATACTCCTCATCAGTTAAAGAATAATTGCTAATCAGTGTCGACATTTTCAGTTAATTATGCAGGAGTTAGTGCTTGAGTTATTGTTTCTGTCCTAGCTTGCACATCTCTGCAAAAGCAATTTGCAGTGGCCATCCCCTGACCCTCAGTGTACAGTTTTAGATGGGAAATAAGGGGTTTTGTGTTTTCTGGTTGGGAGATTCTGAATAATGGCTTCAGCCTGGTTAAGCAGCTACAGTGTGGTTTGAACCACATAACAGGCAGCCAAAAGCCTTTCTGGTCTGTCAACAGCACAAATTCAAAAGTGAGTGTGGGGGGAAGTGGCCTTGATGGCGGTGATGGCGGAGGCGGCAGGGGGCTTAGGGGGTTGCCTGCCAGGCTGTCAGAGGGAGCTCATAAGTATGGGATTATTACAGGTAATGGAGATCAAATATTTTGATTGATGACATTGACAAAGTAGTTATTAGGCTTGCAAGTGCTAATTTGATATTGCGACTCCCTCTTTTTTCTTTCCTTTTTTTTAAAATCTCAGTCTTCTGTTTAGAAGCACCACTGGCTAATTTTGTTTTTCGGTATTAAAATACAGTAGGTGGGCAAGTTCAGATTCCTTGTGCCTTCACTCATGCATCAGCCCTCTGCTTGCCACCTTACTTTCCCGACTTAGGTTTGCATGCACAGACCGGGAAGGGAGCGGTTTGCTTTTTCATGCCGGGGTGGGGTCCCAGGATGGCAGCCTTACCAAAATCCTCACGTGATCTGTGATCGGCGCTAGTGCGAGCACTCTCCGCGGTCTTGTCATTTTCCTGAGGGTTTGGAAGCCCCTTCATTGTCTTGCCCCCTCCTTTCTTTCACAGAGGTAAGCCTCCTTTGCAGTGGACAAACTTTGACCCTTTGGAATTCCTAGAAGAGTTAAAGAAAATCAACTACCAGGTGGACAGCTGGGAGGAAATGCTGAACAAGGCGGAAGTTGGCCATGGCTACATGGACCGGCCCTGCCTCAACCCAGCGGATCCGGACTGCCCCGCCACTGCCCCCAACAAAAATGCCACCAAAGTGAGTACACCCGGGGTTTTGCTCAGGACAGGCAGGGAGAGCACTGTGATGGTTTCCCCCATTCTTCGCTTTATTCTTTTCATTTTTAAGATTTCATTCTCAATGACTCCTTTTGTCTGTGGCACTAAGTTTGTTTATAGAGCGAAATTCTGCTGTAAGATTTGCCATACGCCTCTCATTAGCCTTGTTTTTAATGTTCTCGCTGAAACAACCAAGCCCTGAATGCGCTGGGTTTTAACAAGGCATGTGACCTGCCTGCCAATTCCCACAATTATGTGGCTGTCTTTCCATTCCAGCCTCTTGATATGGCCCTTGTTCTGAGTGGCGGATGTCATGGGTTGTCCAGGAAGTACATGCACTGGCAGGAGGAGCTGATTGTGGGTGGCACGGTCAAGAACAGCACTGGGAAGCTCATCAGGTAACCCCGCACAGGGAAACCCAACCATCGCGTTGCTTCCTGCCCGAGAAACCACTTCCCTCTGACATCTGCAAGTGTATTGGTATTAATGCTTCCCTGCTCTCCTAGCTAGCCGTCTGTTGTAATAGCATCTTAGAAAATAATAGCAGACCAGACCAGCTTGAAAAGGCACCATGTGGGGCATTTTTTGAGAACATTTTTGTCGTTTTCATCGAGACTGTAGTTAGTGAGTATAGGGCTTTAGATCTGCCCGTTGTGTAGAAAATCGGGGCACGTGTAAGCAGACATGGTCACAGCATGTGGAGTTAAGTGGTACAAACTGTATGCCCTTGTAACCTGTTAAGCCAGCGGTTCTCAACCTGTACTATATAACAGTAGCAACATTACAGTTATTGAAGTAGCAACGAAAATGATTTTATGGTTGGGTCACACCATGAGGAACTGTATTTAAAGGGCCAGAAGGTTGAGAACCACTGTTAAGCTAAAGAGAAAACCAGCCAATGGCTAACCAAGAATTGTCCCGTGGGCACTGCACTCCGTGCCGTCAGCTACAGGTACTCGTCCGAGCCTGCTCCCTGGGAAAGCCATCTGGGATTTCTGCACAGGCAGGTGGGCAGGGGTGAGCCCAGCATATCTGGCCAAGCTATCTACTCCTCTACCCTCCCTGTTTCATTGAGTAGAAACTGAGAGAGGAAATTGCCTATTAATTTAATTTTGGGGTCTATCTGTAGAAGGTTTGTAAGGTGACACCTTTAATACGGTGCATCAATCTGTTAAATAAAGTAACACCCGGGTCCGGTTGTAGTGGGAACCTGTGCTCATGTAGAAGGATAGGAGGCTGCGGGAGAGTGGGGCGCAGAGAGCCGCTTCCAGGGGTGCTAATCTCTGCCTTCTCACCACCACCCCTCGTCCAGTGCGCACGCCTTGCAGACCATGTTTCAGTTAATGACTCCCAAGCAGATGTACGAACACTTCAAGGGGTACGAGTACGTCTCACACATCAACTGGAATGAGGACAAGGCCGCGGCCATCCTGGAGGCATGGCAGAGGACCTACGTGGAGGTAAACTGCCCGCGTCCTGACACCCACCTTTGAATCTGGGTACAAGCCCCTTACTTTCCAAATACTTCACTCGAATGATGTTTTAAAAGGTTTTTTTATTAGAATTTATTTTCAAAACAGACCGAGTCTGGGAACCTGTGGGAGGAAAACATTTTTCCCTTTTCTTGATATTGAAAATCTTAATATCTGTGCGACGCACATGCTAATTGGGGTGCCCTGGCACATTTTGAGTAACCAATTGTGAACTCTGGAGTTAGGCATAACTGTTAAAAAAAAAACACTTGCTGCACAAGAAAAGGTGTCTGGAAAGCATTAGCCAGGCATAGACTCCGTCACAGCTGCAGTGCCCTTGGTTAGGTCATGTGACAGGAGCTGGCCTTTGTTTCCCAAGCAGTGACCTCTCCTGAGCTGCGTACGACCTTTGAAAGGTGGCCCGAGAATGAACGGGGAGGGGTGCCCGTGAGAGCGCCTTGTTTTGGATTAGTGGGAACTGCGGGAGAGCCGCGCGGGGGGAGCAGCAGTCCTCCTGTAGAGCACATACAGCCCTGGGCGTGAACTCCGATGACACCGGCTCCCCACGGCCCCACATGCTCACTGGATTAGTGCTCACCTTTGCTGTCCCAGGTCCAGGGTCATCGAGCCCAAGTTCAAGCCTGAATGGTGCAGAACGCTTGATAAGGCACCAGAAAACAAGTGGGGGTCAGGTTGCAGAGACGCATCCCCGGCACCTGGGCTATGCATTGAAGCTCCCTGAAGCACTGGTTTCATCGGGTACGTTCCCTTCTGTTGTGACCACAGGTGGTTCATCAAAGCGTCGCCCAGAACTCCTCTCAGAAGGTGCTTTCCTTCACCACGACGACCCTGGACGACATCCTCAAGTCCTTCTCGGACGTCAGCGTCATCCGAGTGGCCAGCGGCTACTTGCTGATGGTAACCGTCTGTTCAGTCCCCACCCTGGGGGTTTGGGGCCTCTTTTGGTTTTCGGTTTTTACCTTTCCGTGACGCCTCCTGCTTTTTAACTGCTCTTAACACATGTGCATCTCAGACAGAGAGAGCTCAGGCTTCATAGCAGTTTGAGAAGCGGTCGTGTGGAGTTTGCCCATCTTTGATTTGTACCATTTCATGTGATGTCTGTAATGTAAATTTTTGTTGTTGTTGGATTTCATTAAGTTTTGTTTTTTTACCTTTTGATTTGGGGTGATGGGTGGGGGAAAACATTAGAATCCTTACACATTCTAATGTTTGGCTCTTGTGTCTCCCCAACCTGCCCTCCCCCC
>NW_006283440.1:765716-771064 GCF_000327345.1 Myotis davidii
TGCTGCGCTGGGACTGCTCCAGGTCCCAGGGTGCCGTGGGGCTGGCTGGCGTCCTGTTGGTTGCACTGTCAGTGGCTGCAGGATTGGGCCTGTGCTCATTGATCGGGATTTCCTTTAATGCTGCAACAACTCAGGTACTAAAGGAGCCACCCATCGCTTTGTTGACCAACACCCCTCCCCAGGCCCGGCTTCCTGTGTGTCCATGTCACCTAGAGGGTCTTTCCCGCTGGGAAGCCACACCCCTCAGGGGAGCGTGCCCACGCCTCTGTGGGCGGGAGCGCTGAATGGACTTGGCGATTAGTAGAGATGTTTCCCTCGTCAGTGGAATTCAGATCATTAGCAGAGCAATGATTCTCACACTTCAGTGGGCTCGTGAACGCTGGACGGCTGGGTCCACCCAGCATTTCTGAGCCTGTTGGTTAGGGATGGGGGTGGAGAATCTGCATTCAGTTCCCAACGATGCTGGCCCAGGGGTCACATCGGAGAGCCGCTGCTCTAGATGAGTTCCATTCCTTCTCGTTTATTAACTTAAAAAAATCATTGCGTGTGGCGCTTAGAATCAGAAACGTGTAAGATCTAGCGTGAGCCGAAAGTGCTAGACGTCGGGGGTTTAACTGTCAGCTAAAGCGGAGCAAGGCCTCCCCTTGAGGGACGGACGCTGCCCTTTGCCAGCTCTGAGTGGCCCTGGGACAGTGTTTGGAACGGCCCCGGAGCGGTCAGGCTTGAGCCTCCCCGTCTGACGCGCTGTCCTCCTTCCCGCGCAGGTCTTGCCGTTTCTCGCTCTTGGCGTTGGTGTGGATGATGTGTTCCTGCTGGCCCACGCCTTCAGCGAAACGGGGCAGAACAAAAGAATCCCTTTTGAGGTAAGAGAAAAGCAAAGGAATAGGGCTGCGGGGGCAGCCACGGCCCCTCTGTTCCTGAGTATTTGACTTGGTTTTCCTCAGTCTGCCCCAGTAAGTAATGTTGTCCCGAGTCAGAGGACGTGTTACTGGCTCTCCATAAGGAAGGTCAGCTGGAAGGACCCCAGGAAATATATTCCAAAGTGCATTTGTTTCTCTGAGGGTTCGTGGGGGGCAGGGGGTCACTTTGTCCCCACCACCTTTTAAACTGTATTAGCTAAGTCATTATCTGGCAGCTTTGTGTTTTGGGTGGTAATAACATGGGCAGCACATGAGTGTGTGGATGGTACAGAAAATGCTCCAGTGCCCAGGCTGGGGGAAGCCAGGGGTCTCCCTGTCGGATTGCCTGAGGCAGCATTCTCCGTCACCATGGGTCTGGTTTTGTGTTTGAATTGTTCACGCAACTCCTGCTCTCAGGAAACCCTGCTCTGTGCAGCTCTCAGCACTGTGCTTTCTCGTCCTCAGGACAGGACCGGGGAGTGCCTCAAGCGCACGGGAGCCAGCGTGGCCCTCACATCCATCAGCAACGTCACCGCCTTCTTCATGGCCGCGTTGATCCCAATCCCTGCCCTTCGGGCCTTCTCCCTGCAGGTGAGTTTCCAGTGCTGAGCCCGCGAGCGTCGCCCAGCGGCTGCGGCCCCAGTGCAGGCAGGGACGTAGCTTGTCAGCTAGGACGCTTTCTCCTGGGCAGATGCTTCACGCTGATGTTCCTCTAAGGCAGTGGCTCTCAACCTTCCTAATGCCGCGGCCCTTTAATACAGTTCCTCATGTTGTGGTGACCCCCAATTTCATTGTTACAGATTGCACGTAATTAAAGCACAGTGATTCATCACAAAAACAATATGTAATTATATATGTGTTTTCCGATGGTCTTAGGCGACCCCTGTGAAAGGGTCGTTTGACCCACCAAAGGGGTCACAACCCACAGGTTGAGAACCGCTGCTCTAAGGAGAGCCGTGGTGTTCTTTCCTTTTCTGTGGCTGGGTGTCCTCCAGGCCTGGTGCCTTCAGGAGTCACCCTTTGCATGGATAGCTAAACTGAAAGGCACCAGGGCCGCTCCCTAGGGGATGCCAGTGAGCCCCTGCTGCACGTGGGCAGGAGTCCCCGCGCCGGTCCTGGTCTGGCTGCGTCATGGCCTCCTGCTGGAGCGCCCCTCTGGGTTTCCACGCTTTCTCCCAAGCACGCCACCTTCCCTCCTGCTTCCCGTGGCGCGCCCAGCCCCAGGCCGCCGACGGAGCAGTCCTCGCTGACCGTGAAGGTGGTGGCAGGCAGCCCAGCTAGGTGATCACTCAGACCGAGTGGTTTTGGATGCCACTGTGTGAGATGGTGTCGCCATTCTCTGCCTGCAGGAGGGTCTGTTGATGGGCCTTGCCACCTCCTCTCCTTAGTTAACTTCCACGGACTCTCCTGAACCCGTTTTTCTCTTTACACAGGGTGGTAAAGGCCCCCCGGTCCCCTCTTAGGCTGCCCGAGAAAACTCAAAATTCCTCTCCATGCAGAGCAGTTTGGCCCCGCATTGTTCTGCTCCCTCCTTTCACACCTGAAGGCCATCAGGAACTTTTTTAAACAAGAGCCAGCTTCTGTGAACTGTGAGCGTGGAGAGGTCTGCAGGCTGGGCCGGGGCTGCAGCCATGCCACTCCGCGGCTCCGCTCACACTGGCTCTGTGGGAAACGCCCAGGAACCCTGCCGTTTCCCCGGACGGAGGAAGAGGCTGCTTGGCCACTCGGTCTTCCTAACGCGAAGTGACTTAGCGTGTGATAGCTCAGGGGTATTCTTGAAGTTTTGGGAGCTACATTTACTTTTTTTTTGAACCATCACCATTTATCCCTCTATAAGCTTTTCCAAAACAGATGGAAGGAGCGATGGCTTTCCCTTCGTTTCTTTATCCTTTACAGCAGGAGTCCTCAAACTACGGCCCGCGGGCCACCTGCAAATACAAATATTGTATTTGTTCCCATTTTGTTTTTTTACTTTAAAATAAGATATGTGCAGTGTGCACAGGAATTTGCTCATAGTTTTTTTTTTAAACGATAGTCTGGCCCTCCAGCCGTCTGAGGGACAGTGAACTGGCCCCCTGTTTAAAAAGTTTGAGGACCCCTGCTTTACAGTATGATGTGTGACTCACGAGATGGCCAGGTTTTTAAAGGAAGCGGCTTCTGAGGTCACTTTCAAGCTGTCTTTATACCCCACTCAATTATTCTGCTTTCCTGCCTTCAGTCACCAGAAGGTTCTAAGGATGGGTGTCAGTTTACATTTTTATTACCATGATTAGCTCTTTTTCAGTCTTCGTATTTGAATTTCATTTCACTGATTACTGACTCGGCAGCGGAAGACTCCCCCGTGTTTGGGACCCTGGATTTGTCTGATATTTAGTGTTGGATATAACATGAAAAGAGATGCCGTGCTGGTCACTGACCACCAGCTCCCGAAAGCAAAAAGATTTAAAACAACAAAAAAGGTTTCCCTTGTTATAGCATGTAGAGAAATAGCGAGGACATGGGTCAAGTTAACCTGAGACTGGGGTGGAGGCTCAGGAAACAGAAAACACCTCTCAGTGACGTGGAAGGGAGGGAGCTGCTGCTGGTGCAGGGCCAGGGGCCGCGGGGCTGTGGGCCGCCCCCTGCACAGGCGGCCTCCATGCACCTCCCTCTGCCTATGGACCTCCCCCTGCACACACATGCCCCCTGCACAGGAGGCCTCCACGCACCTCCCTCTGCCCATGGACCGCCCCCTGCACAGGCGTGCCCCCTGCACACCCGGGCTCTGTGCAGCTCCCTGTGCCGCCGCTCTGGCTTTCTGTGCGGCAGGTTCTAGAACTGAGAAGTTGTTCTAGAGTCTTCTAGTCGTGGGACCCTCTCTCCCGCCGCTCCTTCCTGCTCCCTTTCCCTCGCTGCTCTTCATCTGCTCTGCCTCCCGCTCCTGCTGCCTCCTTGTCCTCTCTCATGTTCTCTTCTCCTCTCTCAGTACACGGGTGACTCATCAAGGCACACTCTCCTTTAATGGTGCACCCTGGTGTGCGGGTCTGACACGCTACCTGCGTTTCCCTAACGTCTTTTAGAAAAGCCAGTACACTAAGTGCTTCCAAGGTAAGCCCCTGCCGGAGGCTGAACAAGTGCTGCCGGGTTTGCGTTTCTGTTCCGCGGCACTTGCTGTGTCACCTTAGAAAATGGCATCTGCAGCATCCAGGAGTCCTCGTGTAGGAAAGAGCAGTTGCCCAGGATGCAGGCTCATTTTCTGTCAAACAAAATTTTTAAAAAAGAAAATGTAAGAAAAGACAGAGACTGCGCCCTGGGTTTTGCAGTACTCACTCATCAGAGCCTTTAACTCTGATGCTGGTGCCCTTTGAAATGTGTTGACATTCGAAATTGACCATTCGGCGTGCCTCTCTCCCTCAGGGAACAGTGTGCGGCTGTGACTCTGGGCATCCATTTGTGTTGATGTTCTCAGGGTGCCACCGACGAAGCATCTAAAGGGAGAGACCTGAGAGGCTCTGTCCAATAAGGCACCCGTGGTCACTTGGGAGTTTTCCCTGTGCGACTTTTCCCGTTTTGTAGCTTTACCAGAATCTATGGAAATTTTCCCCAGAAGAAGCTGTCTCACGCCTCCTTGCCTATCTCCACCCATCTGTCCGAATGCCACCTCTGTACCAGGAGGCAGGGGCGCCCGCTGAAAGCCTTGGGGAACCAGAGCCCTGCCCTGGGCTTTGCTGGTAACTGAGTGGTGTTTCTTCCTCCATGGGACTCCCGGGAGAGGATGCCTTATTGCTCCAAGTGGTCGCGGGTGGAGACCAGGGCCCCTCTAGGCCGGGCCTGTTGGTGTCTGTGCTCTGCAGGGGCCTCAGCGGGGCCGCCGTGGGTGCTTTGCAGGGACGTTGCCTTTCAGCACAGTTAGAATCGGTGGACAGAGCACGGTCCTCCCCGGCGCCTTTTCAGAACTGCTTACAGTTTCTTAACCTCACCTTGGCTCCAGCAGGGACACTTCTCCTTTACTGAGGAGCCCTTGCTGCTGGCTTTACTGTCCTGGTGCCCTTGAGGGGGTGTTGAAGTTCTGTTAGTTTCTCACCAGTACTCCCTGGATAGGTAATAAGCCATTTGGGTTTCTTCTCTCATTGCGCTGTTTCTACCAAGAGACAGGAGGATGCTGGGCAGATTTCCTCACTGGATGAGGCTGGTGTCCTGTACATCCCCAGCCCCTCCGGAAAGTACCGGTGTCGCTCCGGCTGCACCCCTGGGCCACGTGTGTGCCTGCGTGGCTTATCCTTGCACAGTCTTAGCTCTTGTCCTTAGGAACTTTTGTTCAAACCGAGTCACCCAGAGTTTGTTGTCTACATTGTCCTCCTGAATTCTAAAAATAACTGTAATCAAGAGAAAAGCTGAAAGGACTCCACCCCCAGCATTGAGTTCTCCTAGAAAATCCTAGAACAGCGGTTCTCAACCTGTGGGTCCCGA
>NW_006283440.1:771274-784165 GCF_000327345.1 Myotis davidii
TATGTAATTATATGTGCTTTCTGATAGTCTTAGGCAACCCCTGTGAAAGGGTCGTTTGACCCCCAAAGGGGTCACGCCCCACAGGTTGAGAACCGCTGCCTTAGGGGGTTCCTCCAGTCAAAATAGTGACTTGCTTACTAACATGAGCCTCGCCGGCAGAGCGCATGGTTCCTCACACAGGTGTACGTGGCCACTTAGCACTTATTCTGAGTTGAAGAGGAATCTTCACGGGGGACCAAGGAGAGAGGGCCCGGTCATGTTCAGAAGGAGCCCCTTGGTGACTTCCTGGTTTTGTAGGCCTGACAGGGAATTCAGTGCTGAAAGGCATCCCTCCGTTCGGAACTCGGGTTTGCAGTGTCACCTTGAGCGTGAATTCAGATGACTGTCCAAGCCCTTGGTGCGGTTCTTGTGATGTTGCTGGGTGTCAGTTTTCTTCCCTCACCCTCAGATGTGTGCCCAGTTGGAGAAGGGTTTAAAACTAAGCAGTTCTTTGAACAAAACCTCACAAGAGGGTATAATTGTCCAAAAAATTGCTGATGGTTTCTGGGTTGCTTAGCACGCGAGTTGCGTTTTCTCGCTGTGCTGCTGCTCGCCGGCCTTGCTGAGTGGGGAGCGCGCTCAGTCCTCCGCTGGCTGTCCCCGGCAGCAGCCCGTGGGTGATTTTGACGAGGTCAGCAGGAGACTTGCCAAGCACTGCAGCCTCTACCCCGTGTTTATCCTGGGAGGTGGGGTGACTTTGAATCTGCACTCTCTACCCTGCACACTGTAATCACACGGGAATCTTCCTGCTTCGCTCTCCTGGCCTCTCTGTCCCCGCCCTCACCCACAGGCTGCGGCAGGGTGATTTGGAATGTGCCTATTAAACACCTCAGGGGACGCGTTTGAAATTTTATTTCGTGTTTTAAAGGTGCCATTTTGATATACTCGGTCCATCTTGTATATACACTTTTCTAAGCATAAAATTGGCTGCATGAACCCCTAGAAACATTGTGAGAGGGAAATATTCCCTTTAGTTTTAAATTAAAACGTCTCAGGTGTCTTCTCTGTTCTGACTTCTGGTCCAGTTAGGTCGCTAGCAGGAGGCCAGTCTATTCCTGTGTCTGTGCCATACAGGTTCGTGGAATGATGCGCAATGGGAAGGACCAGGGTGGTGGGACCTCGTCCGATCACACGGTCTCTTAATGATGAGAGAGCAGCAGAATGCTGAGAAACTTGAACATCTACTTTAGGTTTAAATTCTTCGGTAGGACAGGGGAAGGAAAGTTGTTTAAAACATCTTTATTGCCAGCCCTGGTCAGAGTGTTGTCCCAGGAGGCCCAGGGGCAGGTTTGACTCCCGGTCAGGGCACATACAGGAATTAATCAATGAAAGCATATGTAAGTGGAACAACAAATCCATGTTTCTCTCCCTCTCTCTCTTAAAAAAAGAAAATAATAATAATAATTAAATTAATTAAAAAACTAGCACATCTTTATTTTCAAAGCAGTCCTTTGCCTGGGGGGAGACCTGTTGGTAACATCTCCATTTCCTCCTGCTCAGGCGGCCGTGGTGGTCGTCTTCAACTTCGCCATGGTTCTGCTCATCTTCCCTGCGATCCTCAGCATGGACCTGTACCGGCGCGAGGACCGCAGGCTGGACATTTTCTGCTGTTTTACAAGGTACCTGCCCTGGCTGCCTGGCCCTTACTGTGGGGTACAGAGCGGTAGTGTTTATCGTCGGTGGACTTGGACGGGTGGGTGCTAGTCGACGGGGGTGCTGCCTTGGGGAGATAGCAGAACCCCTGGGGTTCTCTGCCTTTCTGACCACATTCTCACAGCCCTGAGGTTGTGATACGATGATCCATTTCTATCATGAACCAGTGTTGCTCATTGTTGGGAGTGTGTCATATCTCGATGGGTTAGGGCAGAACAAAGGTTGAAAACCACACATCTGGAAAAAGGACAGCCTTTGGGGTGTTTTTCGTTGTAAGGAATTATGCCTGGAAGGGGTTCAGCGGCTTCGACTTGATTTTCTGAGCCAGATTCATGATCACCCTCCCCTTGACCTCCTTCGACTGACTCCTGTCTGTGTCCAGACCGAGCAGTTGGGCAGTGTGGGGGAGCTCCACCGTGTGCCCTCTCTCCCGAGTCAGAGCTGTGCGGAGCAGGCAGCGTGGGGGAGCTCCACCGTGTGCCCTCTCTCCCGAGTCAGAGCTGTGCGGAGCGGGCAGCGTGGGGGAGCTCCACCGTGTGCCCTCTCTCCCGAGTCAGAGCTGTGCGGAGCGGGCAGCGTGGGGGAGCTCCACCGTGTGCCCTCTCTCCCGAGTCAGAGCTGTGCGGAGCGGGCAGCGTGGGGGAGCTCCACCCTGTGCCCTCTCTCCCGAGTCAGAGCTGTGCGGAGCGGGCAGCGTGGGGGAGCTCCACCGTGTGCCCTCTCTCCCGAGTCAGAGCTGTGCGGCCCCTGTGTCAGCAGAGTGATCCAGGTCGAGCCCCAGGCCTACACGGAGACGCACGACGGCCCCCGCTCCAGCCCCCCGCCTCCCTATAGCAGCCACAGCTTCGCCCACGAGACACAGATCACCATGCAGTCCACGGTGCAGCTCCGCACAGAGTACTCTTGGCCCTGCTCTCCTCACTGCAAAGCTCTCTGTGTTGTGGCTGTGCGACGGCCGAGCCGCTCTCCGAGATCTCCGTGCAGCCTGTCACCCTGACGCAGGACACACTCGGCAGCCAGAGCCCCGAGAGCACCAGCTCCACGCGGGACCTGCTCTCCCAGTTCTCCGACTCCAGCCTCCACTGCCTCGAGCCCCCTTGTACCAAGTGGACGCTCTCATCGTTTGCCGAGAAACACTATGCTCCTTTCCTCTTGAAGCCCAAAGCCAAGGTACCTACCCAAACAGGAGGCTCATCCTGTCCTCAGGAAGCGGCAGAGCGGGCTCCTGGGGAATTCCCTGGATTCCAGACCTGGGGGGAAGCTGGTCCACCGACCCCCTGGGCCATTTCCATGAGCTCACCTTCTACAGCAGCGGTTCTCAACCTATGGGGCGTGACCCCTTTGGGGTTTGAACGACCCTTTCACAGGGGTCACCTAAGACCATCAGAAAACACATATGTAATTACATATTGTTTTTGTGGTTAATCACTATGCTTTAATTATGTTCAATTTGTAACAATGAAAATACATCCTGCATATCAGATATTTACATGACGATTCATAACAGTAACAAAATTACAGTTATGAAGTAGCATCAAAAATAATTTTATGGTTGGGGGTCACCACAACATGAGGAGCTGTATTAAAGGGTCGCGGCACTAGGAAGGTTGAGAACCACTGCTCTACAGGATCTGTAGCAGCGGTGTCTGTGAATTTAGATCAGCTCCTCACATATTGAACATTTACTCTTTGTGAAAAGTGGGATTGCTCTGACTTTATGTTTTCCCCTCTGGGAGAATGAGCCCTCCCCCCACCCCCAACTCCGACCCCCATGCTGCTTCGGGGCCTGTGTGATGGTAAAGGTGAGGTATAAACCAACAGCTTGTTTGTGGTGGAGAGTCCATTCCGTCGCTGGGGCCTGACCGCGCCTCGCCCCTCTGCTGCAGGTGGTGGTGATCTTCCTTTTCCTGGGCCTGCTGGGGCTCAGCCTGTACGGGACCACCCGCGTGCGCGACGGCCTGGACCTGACAGACATCGTGCCCCGGGAAACCAGAGAGTACGACTTCATTGCTGCGCAGTTCAAGTATTTCTCCTTCTACAACATGTACATCGTCACCCAGAAAGCAGACTACCCGAATATCCAGCACTTGCTGTACGACCTCCACAGGAGCTTCAGCACGGTGAAGTACGTCATGCTGGAAGAAAACAGACAGCTTCCCAAGATGTGGCTGCACTACTTCCGAGACTGGCTGCAAGGTGAGGGCTGCTGGGGCGCTCGTCCTCTCCACGGCGGGGCCTGGGCGCTCGGGTCCCCAACTTCCTTTTGTTCCCTGTATCACAGTGTTAGATTAGAACGTAACACTGACATGTTTCATTGACTGCTGGGTGTTGCTTGAAGTTCTTACGTAGACTGTTTCTGGGGAGGCCCCCCCAAAGCTGGCCTTTACCTATAAAACAACGCAAATGGTTCGTGGGGTGACACCGGCACTTCTGTGAGAATTTATGAGCGCACATTAGGAGACGGGAGTGGGCTGCTTCTGGTGTCCTTTTGGGGGGGGTGGTGGGTGGTTTGGGTGACCAGGTCTAAAGGAAGTGTTGGTGGAATTTCTAGGCTGACTCGCTGCCAAAGCAGAGCTTCCTGCACCCACAGGTTGTGCATCTTTGGTGAATGTAATTTAAAACTCCATATTTTGACCATCTTTTGATTTGGCATAAAAGGCCATGAAGAAACCTTATAAATGCTTAATCACATCTCACAGTATTTCGTAAATAATCAAGTTCTGCTTGAAAATGTCTTTTAACCCTAGCCAGTTTGGCTTAGTGGATAGAGCCGTCCTACAGACAGAAGGGTCCTGGGTGTGAGACTGGTCAAAGGCACGGACCTCGGTTGCAGGTTCCCCCCAGCCCAGGCCCTGGTCAGGGCGTGTGCAGGAAGCAACCAATCGATGAGTTTCTCTCACATCCGTGTTTCTCTCTGTCTTTCCCTCTCTCTCTTCCACTCTCCCTAAAATTCAATGGGCAAATATCCTCAAGTGAGGATTAAAAGAGAAATAAAATGCCTTTTACAGCTTCTGATCTTGCTCTTAGAAACATCTCTAGGAAATAGTTGTCAACTGGAGAAAAAAAAGATCCAGATTTACTCCTAACTGCCGACTGAATGTGAATGAATGTATTCAGTGATTCCAAGAACATCTGTTCATTTATTCTGTGTTGACGCATGGAAAGTGGAGAATCAAGATAATTATCCACAGGATTCCAGCAAAAATGCTGTTACTGAAACACCCAAATAATTATGGCCCCCAACACTTTTGGCTTAAATTATCCAAGTGATTGTCTTAATTTCCCCCTTAATTAGACTTGTTTAAACACAGATTTAAGTGCCTTTTTGGGTCTTGAGTCAATATACTTGTGTGTAGGGAGTAAGCAGCCAGTTTCCCCGTGAGTTTGCATGAAATGGTAAACAACTCTCATTTAATTGAAAATGGTTCCGTACGGTTTCTGGCTTTGACTTGTGTTCCTAGAATTTTGTTCATGACGTGTACCCCAGATTTGACCTCTTCGTTGAGGAAGGCAAAGAAAATTGCAGGATAGCCACAGAATTTTTTAACGTGCTCGTGAGATTAATTTTAATTTGTTTGCAGTCCTATTTTTCGCTGTAGTTTGGGAAGCACTGATTTTTAGATAATGAGTCAAAAGAGGACTAGACAGCAGAGAGATTCCCTGCTTTTCATTCCACGTTCACTCACCCCACCCACATTGGCCAAAGACATGTAAATCACGTGCCACTGATGACAAAGGGGTCCGCGGTGCGGCCTGTGTCTGAGCGAAGAAGGGTTTTGTGGGATTGATTCCAGGGTCTCCAGCCAGTCCTCCGGGTGCTCCATGGGCATGTCAGGCGGAGTTTGGGGAGGGGCGGGAGGTATTGTGTCCAGGCACCTGGAGGGCTAACCTTTGCGTAGCGTATTGTGAATTACTTCTCTGCTTTCAAACCGTTACGGACCTAAAGCAGTTGGGCTTGACAATCTTTTTTAAAAGTGCACTGGAGTCATGTTTTGGTTGCTAAGTGAGCTGCATCCCCCAGACCAGTGGTTAGCAAACTGCGGCTCGCGAGCCACATGCGACCACGTGAGATCCATTTAATGCTCGCAAGTCAGGGTCCCAGGAGCCTTAGAACTAACTCTGCAGCCAACTGTCAGGAGTCCAGCAGCGCCCTGGACACAGAACGGCCAGACACTGGCCCGTGGGCTGCCTAGAGGCGCTGCTGGCCCATCCAGGGGTTGATTGGTCTTTGAACATGCCCTGGCGGAAGCAGTTATCCTCAAAGCAGCTTTCCTTCACAACACTGTGTGTGGCGGTGAAGTGATAGAACCCTCATTAGGTGTTAATGGAGTTATCATTGAAAACCATGTCATCCCACTGGTCTTTATCAATATTTCAGTAGTGGGGGGTGGATTCATAAAAATACAAAATAACAATATAGAAATGGCCCCACATGTCATCCCTGAACACACCTGCAAATAAGGGAAAGTGGAGATAAAAATCACAGTGTGTATCATATACAAATGGTTTTGCTTATATTTCATGGCAAATTCTGCAAGTAAAATGTAACTGAGTATCTTCTTTTTAGAGCCCGTATCAAAGAAAAGTTCTGAGCAATTGGGATCATTAGCTCAGAACTTTTCACCAGGAAATAATTAGTATGAAGTATATAAAATGAGAAACGTTCTAGCTAAAACTTTGCATGTTTTGCAGTAAAATGCCAGTTTTTCTGCTGCGTGCCTGTGTTGGAATATAAAATGTTGTCCAGGGGGCAGTGGAAGCAAGTTTTTGTCCCTTGTTTTGTGTCCAGAATTGTGAATTGTGAATGTGAATTGTGAGATTGTGAGTGTGCACCGAGGCCAACCGTTGTTACTTGAGCTTTTGATAATTAGTCAGAAACTAATATACTGAGTCCAAGGACTTAACTTTGCTGTAAAGGCAGTGGCTGTTTCTCGTTCACCTCTGCACTCCAAGTAGAGTGGGTGCCAGGTGGCGGCCAGGCAGCGTGGCTGAGGAGTTGAACTTGAGTGGCCAGCGGGGTCATCCTCCCCAAATCGGGTCTTTCTTCCCTTGTTTCCCCCTGGGGTGTCCCAGGAGTCTTAGTGCATCAGTATCTTTAAACCGCCCTCGGGGCTTTGGGACCCCATTTGCCACCAGATGTTGTCGGTGCCCATGTTAACTCTACTCATCTTATTCGTGTTCTCAGCAAATCCTTCCTGGGCACCATCGTGTGTTCTGGGCAATTTAGAGCATCAGTGGTTCAAGCCAACTCTGGAGGCAGGCTGCCAGGTCCACAGCTTAGCTCCAACACTTGCTGGAGGCTTCCTCCCCTAGTTTTACCTTCCCAGGCCTCAGTCTTCTCATCTGTAAAGTGGTACTAAATAGAGACATCTCACCAGGTTGTTGCATCAATTAAACTAGGATTTATTAGCAGGTCCAGAGAGAGAGGGTTAAAGTGCCATACAGGCATGAAGAGGTGAAAAATTCTATTATGGCGAGGAAAACAGATCCGGCCTCTCTGGGGGTGGGGTGTTTTTCCTTTCCTGTTTATTTTTTTCAAAACCAGAAAAAAAGGCTTTAGGTAATAAAATAACATCTGTGCAGTGCAGGTTGTTGTGTGCGTGCCCTGCCGTGAAAACAGTCAGGTGCGCGTTGGGGGCCGCCACCCGGTGGTCTCGCCGCCGGCTGCTCCACTCCAGCCCTAACAGGGCCTTCTTCCCCCACTGCACCCACAGGCCTCATCCCCAGGTTGTTTGTATAAAAACAATGCCCGCAGCAACATCGGAAGGAAGGTGTAGTTAAAGAGAGACACAGACCCCCCCCAGTTGGCACATTTCAGACTCCAGGAGCTTAACCATTTGAGCACTAATGGAGCCCACTTTTGGGGGGTGCCTTTGAAGTCATTCAGAGCATGTCTCGAAATGAAATGAGCCCTTGTCCTTCTTACTGGCCACGTCTAACCCATGCATGTACAGCTTGTTCAAAAGATGTGGTTTCCTGAGCTGCTGGCGCTCAGAGCTCTACTTGGGAGGTGATTTGGGGGGAGCAGGGCGATGGCAAGGGGGTGGGGACGTCAGAGGAGAATGTGTGCACCCTGGGGTGGCCCAGACCCCAGGCCGGGTCACCAGGGCCCTGTTTTCTCTTCCAACATGCTTATCTCTTTACAGCTGTGGCCAGGCCGTCAGGTCTGTAGTGATGGTTTTGATTACAGAGGCCAGCGCAGCTGTGTGTGGTGGGCTCGCCCATCCCCCAGGCCCAGACCGCTCCTTCCTCCCTCCCTGGGCTTGCGGTTTGTCATCTGTTCTCGC
Organism: Myotis davidii; assembly: GCF_000327345.1. NCBI lineage: Eukaryota > Metazoa > Chordata > Mammalia > Chiroptera > Vespertilionidae > Myotis > Myotis davidii. The sequence continues at coordinate 779,254 of NW_006283440.1, forward strand.
AGAGCCCCTTGTATTGGCCTGTGGCTTCCTGTTCTCAATCTGATCCAAATTTCCCCTGTGAGGTATTTCCCCGCGCACACGCGCGCACCGCTCCCGCCCGCTCTCCTCCGCACCCTCTCCGGAGGAAGGTGGCAAAGAGGAAGAGAGCAGTCGAGAGTGAATAGGTGTTGGCTGTGATCTTTACACAACCTGGCAGCCGCTCCCTCAGCTTGTGTTAGCTCCACAAGTCGAACAGATGGAACAAATTGACAGAATCGTGTTCACTCACCCTGAGCTCGGAGCAGCTGAGTTGCTGTTTGAAGTTGGGAGTTTGAATGTGTCTCTCCCCCTCCCAGTGGAATTTCTGGTTGCATTGAAGAGCCCTTGGCTCGGCCAGACAGTGGCATGAAACGGTTAATGAGCCCGCAGTCTTCCTCCTCTCCGTGTGCTCTGGCCCTCCCTCCCTCTCTCTCCCATCCCTCCCTCCCTCCTTTTGGAGTAAGTCATGGAGGAAAAGGAGTTCTTTTTTTTAAAGGTAAAACATGTATATTTATTCCTTAGAAGTGAACATTTCCCCCTTTGGACCTTAAAAGCGACAGTTATTAGCAACCTGAAGTTCACTCATGAAAAGCCTGATATTATTTGAATGTGAAGTTGAGCACAAGTAGAGCACAGAACGTTCTGGGTCCTTGCCCCATACCACCCTGCCCTGCTCCCCGTCCTCAGCCCCCCACTACGACATGGCCGGTCGCTGGAGAGTTCTAACGTGTTACACACACTTGCCTTTTCCAGGACTTCAGGACGCATTCGACAGTGATTGGGAGACGGGGAAAATCATGCCAAACAATTACAAAAACGGATCCGACGACGGGGTCCTCGCCTACAAACTCCTGGTGCAGACGGGCAGCCGTGATAAGCCCATCGACATCAGTCAGGTACTCTCACTGCCGACCCCGGGCTTCGGGGCAGCAGGTTCCCCGCCTGCCCTCCCCGCCTGGCTTTCTGGAGCCAGGAGGCCCCAGGGCCTGGAAGAACATTACGTGGCTCTGATGCCCATCATCCCACCAGCTAGTTGTGTGGCCACAGGGCTAGGGAGCTCACTTTACTCATCTGTCAAGTGGGGACAAGGGTGTTACCTTCTTACAGAGCAGTTGTCAGCACAAAGCGCAGTGGAGGCATGCAGGCTCCTTTCCATGTTAGGAATGCTGGGTTGATTATTTGCTTTGAATTCTGATGTTTATTGCCTCATTGGTCCTGATTGTATTCAAATTTGAAAAGGTGGCATGGTTGGGTAGCAGGCACTGGAGCAGTCAGACTTTGGCGGGGGATGGACGGTTAGGAGATGGGAGAGGTTCCTGGGAGGATGGGAGGGTCCCCCGGCCCTCGGCATAGAGAAGGGGGCAGACAGATTGCCCTGTCCTGAGTGAGACACGCGGAAACACCAATCCTTGGAAAGGACTTGGACTCACGCCCCTTAGTCCCCCTGTGTGCGCCTCCACTGGGGCGTGGACTCCAGCGAGTCCCTGCTGCTCGCTCAGGTGGGTTGGGGTTCCCATGACCCCAGCTCTCTGCTGGCTCCCCAGGTCCGTCCACCGCTCCTTGTGGCGCACGGCCTTCACCTTCAGCAGAGAACTGTCAGGCTAATGATCCTCGCGGCAGCTCTGTTTATCGTCTCCCCTTTTTTGCTGGCATTAAAGGTGACAGATTTACAAAGTACATTGTTCAGAGTTATTACGGAGTGTGAACTCGGTTCTTTATGGCCGCATGCGGCGCGCTGTCAGGTTTGACAAGGATGTGGGCACGGGAGCCTGTCCGAGACATCGCGGGAATGCCCCGTGGCCGGGTGGGCTCCCAGGACGGGGACACCCTGGGACACAAGCGATGGGGCCAGCCACCCTCCCTCCCCGACACACATCATTTCCTCTGCCTGGGAGGGAAAAGGGTGCTGCATGCACGGAGGCCCTGAGCTGCGCTCTGTAATTCCAGAGACGGCTTGAAGACATACAGTTGTTACATATCCTGTGGATTAATTGAATCCAGATCTCTGAAATTTAGTTCTCTCACTCTCCTCCATGCTCTTCCTTCCCTCTTTCTCTGTTCACTGCTGTCACTGGTGTTTTTCATTTTGTTAAAAAAGACCAAAAGCGTTGGAACCAGGCCCGAATGTAAACAGGAAAAAAATGCCCACGTACGTGTATGTATGTGCGTGCATTTCTCTCACAGTGTTCTTCACCCACGCGAAGCCCACCAGACCCGCTTTCGAGGGGGCGTCGTGTTGGGCCAGCATGGGCTGTGGGTCCTGCTGGTGGCCACCTCTCTCAGAAATCAGATTACCCAGAAAGCCCATGGCTGGGCGCCAGTCCCTCTGGTGATGGGCATTTTTTGAATGCACAGGTCATAGGAGGCTAGTGTTAGCAAAATTTATACAGATGTTGTTTTATTTTTATAGCTCTCCTCCATTTACTGGGTGGCATTTCCTTCAGTGTTAACAGCAAAGGTTAACTGCACACAGACGTGTAGAGGGACTCTTGCCAGGTTTCCCCCTTCCCCTCCTATAAATATGCTGCTCCAGATTGTTCATTCTCCGCCCTGGCTGCAGACAGTCTTTTAGCATTCAGACGTAATTGGTCCGCCTGAGTCCCGGGCCATCTGCAGGACTGTGTGTGTGATAAACACTCCGGTTTTTGCATCCTCTGTTCGGCGCATTTTGAAAGAAACCCAAGGTGTTCGGCTGGGCTTTTTCACGCTCGCGAACGTGGGCATTCTAGGCTTTGTTACCAGGCTGGTGCCGAGCCCGCTTCTCGCCCCCAAAGCCCCATCCTGAAAGGCCTCTCTTCCCCTTTTGCAGTTGACCAAACGGCGCCTGGTGGATGCGGACGGCATCATCAATCCCAGCGCTTTCTACATCTACCTGACCGCTTGGGTCAGCAACGACCCCGTGGCTTACGCCGCCTCCCAGGCCAACATCCGGCCTCACCGTCCCGAGTGGGTCCACGACAAGGCCGACTACATGCCGGAGACCAGGCTGCGAAGTAAGTGCCTCCGCCCGGGGCCGCGAGCGCACGGGGCCGCCTGGCCTCGCTGCTCCAGGCCCAGTCACAGCCCTCGTCCTCTGCGGCTGCCCAGGGTTCAAAAGTGCAAACACAACAGCCTCCGTCTTTTACTTTAAAACTCGCGGAGACAGATGAGGATGTGTAATAGAATACAGCCCGTGCTCCATCACGTTGAGAAATAAGCCTCTAATCTCCGTTTGTAGCTTGAACTCTAAGACGCCCACCAGGCCCGGCTCCTCCGTGCCAGCTGTTCCCTGTGAGAGCTGGGGACGCCTCCAGGTTGAGTGTTGGTTTACTATTGCAGAGTTTTATCACTGGGGATTATATGTTTATCTTAACTTTGTCAGCTCTGGTGTTGAAGGGATTTTTGGCAAGTTGGGTCGTTGCTGTCAGCCCCCGAGCAACTGTGCTCCGTCAGAGCCGCTCAGAGCGAGCGGGAGCCTGCGCAGCCTCCTCTTCCTCCCGCCGCCGCCACGGAGGAGGGTGGCGCTGTGTGCGGCTCATCTGCATTTGGGTTGGAGATGGTGGTCGCTCCCACCTCGGGTAGGAAGTGGCCCGGGGTTGGGAGAAAGGATTCAGGTTCCTTTGCGAAGGCGGCTGGAGAGCAGGCGGGTTGTGCGTCCCGGTATCTAAACCTCGGAGCCCGTGGCAAGCGGCCAAGGCTTGTCTTAATGAAAATTTATAGTTGAGATTATAATAGGGCAAATCATGTTTAGCAAGTCAACTGAATGACCCCAAAGGGTCTGGAACACACAACGGCAGCCACTAAATGCTTGTTGTGTGGGGATTTCTGCCCCTGCTGCCGAAGACTTAGCGTTGCGTGAAAGGCGGCGCGGAGGCTCCGCTCGCAGCGTTCGGAGGATAAGGAAGGGACGCGCTCTCTCTGCAAAGCATGACTTCCAGGTTATTCTGTTCTCATCAGTGTCTGAGTGAAGCAGTTTGAACGTAGTATTTTCACTTGTGTCAGCTGAACAAAAAATGCTCCTGAGATTGAATTCTCAAGTGGTTTAGACCCCTTATAAAAGTGGCTGCTTCCAGAACGCTGAGACCAAAGGTCAAATAATACACAGATCACAGGCTCCCCCCAAAAAACAAGCAAAGGTTAGTTTTTGCTTTAAAAAATGTAAACCCAACTCTGCAGTTCTGAGAGCTGAGGACTCTCTCGTGTTCGCCCTCAATGCCGTAAGAGGAGGGGTAGGCGGACTTCCTGCAGGGTCCTCTCTCTGTCTGCTGTAATGATGGAGAATTTGGGCACACACATCTGGTAGAGCCAGCAAGGGGAATTTGTCCCTTCTCTCCCGTGCCTGGACCCCAGCCATTGGCCTTTGCAGTGTTGCAAGGAGCCCCTAACCCACGGCTCTCTCCCTTCCGCCTTCCTGTCCAGTCCCAGCCGCAGAGCCCATCGAATACGCCCAGTTTCCTTTCTACCTCAACGGCTTGCATGACACCTCAGACTTCGTGGAAGCGATTGAAAAAGTCAGGACCATCTGCAACAACTACACGAGCCTGGGGCTCTCCAGTTACCCCAACGGCTACCCCTTCCTCTTCTGGGAGCAGTACATCGGCCTGCGCCACTGGCTCCTGCTGTCCATCAGCGTGGTGCTGGCCTGCACGTTCCTCGTGTGCGCCGTCTTCCTCCTGAACCCCTGGACCGCGGGGATCATTGTGAGTTTATTCTGAGGGTCTTTGTGGAAGTCGCATTCCTTTCGGCCTAGCTCTTTCTGCAGCCGGCAGTTTTGTTTATGTCTGGGCCTCTGGGGCAGGGGATAGATTGCATCACCCACACTATATTTATTCTGCAGGAGGTGGCGAGGTCCAGAGTTAGGGAGCCTTTAATGGCCTCCCTCCTGTGTCCCCTTTCTGCAGCCTTAAACCCTTAA
>NW_006283440.1:784189-784678 GCF_000327345.1 Myotis davidii
ACACTCAAAACATAACTAATTTTTTTCAATTCAAGTGTCATTTGGGGATCACTTTAGACCTCATACATAGAAGGTTCTGCTAAATAGAGGGACGATTAGAGAAGGTGGGACAGTGAGTAGGAATGGAGTGGTTGTACGTGTTGTGTGTATTTTAACTCCTGAGGGAGATGATAAGCTAGTATTGCTCACCTACTTTTTGGCATCCTTTCTCCACGTATAATACTCTCAGATTTGAAGGAAGTTTTATGTAGAGTCTAATAAAATCATGGCAGTGTTTAGATTCCATGAACTGTGGTATAGACTTAAATGCCAAAATTATAAAAACAAGAGACCAGGTCTCATTCCCGCACCATAAGCTTTGCAGCAGGTTTGTTAAAAGGCCGGTGTTTAGTCTGCAGGACTTTCCGTGGTACTTAAGCTGTGGATGTTGTCCGTCTTTCACTAGCTCATTGAGAGAGAGCAAAGGAGATTTGCACGATGCTTCTTTCC
>NW_006283440.1:784701-790387 GCF_000327345.1 Myotis davidii
ACTGCTGCCCGCTGCTCCAGCCCCACACCTCCTCCCTCCTGTGTCAAGTTTATTATTTTATTTGCATTTCCTCCCCTTTGGCCCAAGAAGCTCCAAAATCTACCTGACAGATTTTCTTCCCATCTCCTCGCAAATGGTCACAAGGCAAAGAAACGCTTTTCCTTGGGTTTGACTGTTTGCTCTGTCCACCCCAGTTGCTCTCCGCTTCTTCAGCGTTGAGGGGGTTGTAACCTGACCCGCATGGGCGGTTGGCAAGTCTCTTTTCTCCTGCTTCCCTTGCTGCCAAGTCATCCTCACTTACTCCATGAGCTCCGGGCAAAAGCGCAGCTCCCTTTGCTTAAAGAACTTTTATTCACCCCATCCTATCTGTATTCGTTAGGATAGAGGGCCAGACAGCCCAACACTAAAGCATCCACTCATTTACAAAGTTGAGGGATGGGCAAGATCCAAACAGAAGGAAATGTGAAGCTAGTGATGAGTTCTTATTTGTGTAAGTCTCCAAAGGTTGCTCTGGTGGAGTTTTGGAAACGTTAATGCTTTCTAGAGCAGGGATGTGGGAGAAACAGCTCGCGGTGGCATACTGCACTTCGCCTTCGTGTTCCTGCTGTCCCAGAGCGGGCTCCAGGCTCCCTGCCGGAGCGGGGAGGTCGCACTAGAGGTCAGGATAGTGGTTGGCGCTGCAGCAAGGCAGCGCCTGCGTTGCGTTTGGGGGCCGGGGCTTTCTCGGCTGTCAATCTGAAGTGAGGCCACATCAGGGCTTGCACCCTCCCCTTGTTTCCGTCCCTAGGGCGAGTCTGTGCCCAGCCACTCATCCCTGTGCCCTCTGACAGGTGACGGTCCTGGCGCTGATGACAGTCGAGCTCTTTGGCATGATGGGCCTCATCGGAATCAAGCTGAGCGCCGTGCCCGTGGTTATCCTGATCGCGTCTGTCGGCATTGGCGTGGAATTCACCGTTCACGTCGCTCTGGTAGGGAGACGTGCCAGCTGCCACTGTGTGAAAAAGCAGCATACCCTCTAGCTCTCGCAGCCTCCATGTTGGGAGCCTTTTCATTCTCTCCTCCCAGTACCCACGCGTGGCCTGGCACTGGCATTCCCCAGGAGTGGCTGGAATTTGCCTGGGCTCCTTTCCCGCTTAAGGAATCTGAGGAGAAGGTCAGCGAAGGATGCCATTCATTCGGTGTTGTCATTAGCGGCACCACAGGTCCTGAAGTTGTCGACTGTGTTTCCAAGACATGCAGAGTGTGTGTGTGTGTGTGTGTGTGTGTGTGTGTGTGTTTGTGTGTTTGTGCGCGTGCACACGGGACCACACACAGTGTTAAAAACCACATTAATCAAGCAGGGATAACATGAGACCACACTCAGAGGCTCACTGGGGATGGCATAATTGAGGGTGCGGCCAGTTGGCAGCCGCGGAGACACGCTGGGACTGGTGAACGCAGGCCCGGTGCTCCCACCTGAGCCCACCCAGCTCCTCCGCCTTCCGACCTCCAGGGTCGAGAACGAGTGTTGCTCCACAGGAAGGTTCCCCCCTCTTCCTGTGCCCAGTCCTGTGAATGCTTTGTGGGAGGGAAGTAAACTTCAGCGGGAGCCCTAAGCCCAGGAGACGAGCCCCTTGTCTGTGTGTATCAGAGAATGACTCCGGAGCCTCACAGCGGGACGAGCCATGTGCCCGTGCGCCGTGCTTATGGCCAAGTCCCTGGGCTGTGGGTCCGCCTTCTGTGACTGTTCATTGACTGAGTAAAGACGGATGGTTGGATTGCCCTCGCTAGGACCCAAGCGTTGGGATTGATCTAATTACATTTAGCTTTGCTTTTGTCACCTCCAGCATTGCTTTTCCTTGGGCTCAGTGCTCAGCACATGCATGTCTGGGCATCTGCTCCCGCCCTGTGCCTGCCATGGTCCTCCACAGGACTCGTTCAGGGCCACTTTCATGCAACTTAGAGAAAGAGTGCACACCTTTGTGGCTCAGAAGAATGTCTTGTTGAAATTGACCCATTTTTATCCCAGTGTGCAGTGTGAAACGCTGGTCATACAGAAACAGAATCTGCTCAATTTTGAACCTGCCCAAGTTACTTTCTCTATTGAACTGGGAGGAGGGAGAAAGGAAGGCTCCCAACAGCTTAGACACATAATTCTAATATCATTTCTTCAAGAAGGCGAAAACACTGTGCGTGAATTAGGATCCCACAGTCGTTTTATTGCGACGCGGATGCAGTTGTAGCTGGCACTGCACGCGGCAGATGTGTCTTCGCTCAGGTTCTTGCAACGGAAATGCCTGCGCCAGGCTTCACACTGTGTGGTGCCCGGTCTCTGCCCATGAGGTGGTGCCGTCGTGAGCACCCACACCGAGGCTGAATAAACAGTGAAGGGTGTCTCTTAATACCCAGCATTTAAGGGGGATCAGGAGCAGCAGCCCTTGCTCAGGGCTTTGGGCCCAAGTCTCCATTGAGAGACTGTCTACACACAGGACACAGTGTTCCTCCCCGACCTGGGGTGAGTGTGTGTTTAAAGCGGGCAGCAGCTGCTGGTGGTGACATGCATTCTTCTCCCATGACTGTCCCCTGTCAGTGTGCTGTGTCGGTGACATGGATTGACTGAGAGGATAAGCCATCCCAACCCTTACGGCCTCACGGCCCAAGTACAGCAGAGTAACAGATTTCCCACAGCGCGGTCTTTCCTCCCAAGAGAGAAAGGCAGCTAGATGGGCCCTGAAGGCTCCCAACTAGGCCTGTGTAGAACCCAAGCCCACTTCAGAGAAAAGAACGAAGACTCACTGCACACCGGGGTGTGACCCGTTAAGGAAAGGAAGCTTCCTGTCCCTGTGCAGGGCACGTGCATGAGGGCAGGGCGCCTGCAGAGCGGAGTAGGCCGGGGTTTACGGAGCCGGGCCCTCAGCACCACCCAGCCCTCTTTTCTCAGCACAGCCCAGCACAGCCCGGCTTGCAGGGGAGAGAACTTGTGCCCGGCCCAGCCCATCCCCACTCCCCGTTTTGGGTTCAGCTGTAGGGCCTGGCAGGCTATAACAATAACTGACCCACATTCAATCAGCCCTGGGTCACGCTCTCAGCTCAGGCCAGCAGTCTGGAGCTAACAGTCTGGTACTCTGGGACTCTGTCAAGTTGCCATTTAGAAAAACCGCATTCTTGACCGGGCAGAGCGTAGAGAACGCAGAGGAGACAGGGTATGTCCACCTGTGGTCAGACCAGGATTGAATTTACAATCCTGTCTTTTCCTTGTGATGCGTCTGTGGTGCTGAGATGTGCCACCAGCACAGTAGTTTGAACCCAGTGATAGAAATTCTAACCTCAGCAGAATCACGAGGAGGCAAATACTTAGCACCTAGTTGCATGTGACGTGGAGTTAAGTCCACTCAGAATTCAGGTCTTGACCATCCAGATATCCGGCCGAATGCTGTCACTTTCACAGCCTGAGTTCTCCGTGCTAATGGTGGGAGAGAATTTGGGGGAGAAAGCTCAAGGGCGAGTAGCGGTGAAAAGAAGAGCCCATTTGGCTCGTTTTTGTATCGTTGTGGTTTGGTTTTTAATTTCAGGCGAGTATGCTTTCCCTCTTCGTGTTGTTGTTGTTCAAGATTTACGTCAACACCAAATACGACCCGGTGTCCTGAGCAGGTCGCTTTGGTGTAAGCCCAGAATTTTCTAGTTGAGCAGCCCCAGTTAAACGTTCCCAGGGAGATCTGAGAGGGCCTGTCGCAGCAGAAGAAGGAGCTGCCCCGGTCACGCCCAGGACTGACCGCCTGCCCTCTCTGTTGCACAGGCCTTCCTCACGGCCATCGGCGACAAGAACCGCAGAGCCGTGCTCGCCCTGGAGCACATGTTCGCGCCCGTCCTCGACGGGGCCGTTTCCACGCTGCTGGGGGTGCTGATGCTGGCGGGGTCGGAGTTTGATTTCATCGTCAGGTAAGCAGGAGGAGGAGGGAAGGCGTGTTTGGAAAATCATTACTCCTTGCTCGTGTGATTTCTGTTGCTCGTTTCCTTCTGTCTGTGGTAGATTACAACATTTCTTCTTCATTACGACTCAACTTCCCCCTACCTTTGAGGTATAATTTATAATTGGCAAATAAAAATATCTATGTAAGGTATACAACACGTTTTGATGACCACCGTCTGTGATGCCACTTTATTTTTAGTTTATTAACTCCGAGATATGCTGAGAGGTATGAAGACAAGCCCTCCACCAGGGCCATCCTGGGGATTATCTCGGGGAGAAAAGATGGAGGGTTTGGGGGTAGCAGCAAAGGCAGCTCCACCGCTCCAGGCCCAACGATCATCCAGTACCCCAAGCCCAGGGAAAGCGTTCCGGGTTAGAAATAGCCACAGAAAGAGACAACCGTGGTTCCCAGTAATTGACTGCATTTGACCTTCACTTCTCCTTCAGCTGCCTAAAACTGTCACCTGGACTTTATTCATTTTAGAAGTGGAGGTAAGGTCCGGTGCCCAGTTTTCAGCCTTGCGTTCCACTACGATTCAGGACACATTTAAGGCGTGACTTGGGTGTCACGTTTCGGAAAGCCAAGCCCAGTTTGGACATACTCTTCGGAATTGAAGGCAAGGAGTGTCTGAGTTTACTGAAGAATGTGACTTCGTGACGTGTAGAAGGACAGCAGGTGTCCCTTTAGAAAAGAATTTCAGGACAGCAGGGCCAGAGCAGGTACTGGCCTGAGCAGGTCTGCCGCTTTGGGCAGCAGCCACTCCCGAGGCTGGCGCTGCCCGGCTCAGGGAAGGAAGGCGGCAGCATCACGGGAACGAGGATCCAGGGCAGCGGTTCTCAACCTGTGGGTCGCGACCCCTTTGGGGGTCGAACGACCCTTTCACAGGAGTCGCCTAAGACCATCCTGCATATCAGATACTTTCATTACGATTCATCACAGTAGCAACATGACAGTGATGAAGTAGCAACGAAAATGATTTTATGGTTGGGTCACAACATGAGGAACTGTATTTAAAGGGCCAGAAGGTTGAGAACCACTGATCCAGGCTTAGAACCAAATGTGAGGAATGGTTGGGTGGCTGGTGAATCTTCAGGGATCTGGAGGGAGAAGCCAGCCAGGCTTCCCTGGTGTGTGTGCGTGTGTGTGTCTTGGGTAGACCTTTGGTTTTCAAGTGCAAAGAAGGAGGTTTTCAGTTTCAGCCAGTTTATTACAGAAAAAACATCAGTGCATGAGTGTGGGGGCGTAACCCATCCGGCGGGCGGCTCAGCCTCGCAGAGCCTTCCTAGAACGAGAGGCAGACCTCGGCCCACTGCATGAGAGTGCGCTCCCCCGTCTCGCACCCGTGTGCTGTGAGCTGGCGAGGCGCCCTGTAGAGGCCGTGGATTTCGTTGGGTGGGAAGGTGACTTTTGGGTGTTTCCATTCTGCTGGTATCTTCAACACAGACTATTGATCACTTAACAGGCCAGTTGGTACATGCTTGTTTGCCAATACCAGATAGAGACATATCGGCACGAGGGTAAGCTTTTGTTCTGGGCTTTGTTTTAAGCTCCTAATTTGACTTTTCCTGCATTTCCTTTCCATGCATTTATTTACTCAGGCATTAGTCGTTTATGTTATTTTAAAAAGCCCCTATATCAAAAGACTTTCTCTTCTGTAATTTCTCACTGGACAATGTGACAAGCACCTCACGAGTGCCATTTCACACAACAGCAAGTAACCAGGACACTCCTCGCCC
>NW_006283440.1:790456-822571 GCF_000327345.1 Myotis davidii
CAAAGCCATGGGGAGCACAGGGCATGACGGGAACTCAGAGGGCCGAGCTGTCTTGTGGGGGATGCCAAGTGGGCCGCACAGAGGTGACTTGGCCTGAAGCTGAGCGAGCAGCTGGGACCCTGGATGGTGGGCAGAGAAGCCCAGCTCTCTCATCTCACCCTGGCTGCCGCTTCTCTCCCAGAGATACCAGAGTTCCTGTTTCAAGCACTTAAAAGGGCTTCCCATTTTCTAGAACTGGATGGATTAACCTGATAAAGCCCTCGCTGGGGTCGCCTAGATGAGCAGACATTGTATACACTAAGCGTCAGCAATCTAATTGGTCTGTTTATTCTATAGTTAGATGGATGGGATGCAAATGTCTTAATGCCTGCTGCTGATGTATGCCTCTGCCTAAAGTTCCCGCAGTTTACATTAGAGCAGGACGCCGGCTGCTTGGCTTTTACTAATGCAGCTCAGAAGTTCCCAGTGTTTACAATAGCTGCGAGGTATTTGTATTTTTATAGGGATTCTCTCTCCTTTCATCTAATGTCGAAACATATATAGAAATGGCAAAGTTTGGTGCCTGTTCTGTTTTATGATCAAGAGGACCATTAACAGAGAGATATTTGCCCTCCCTCTTCCCAGAACATCCTGAGGCTCTTTTCCATTGGCATGACTTCTGCAGCTTCCTATTTATGATCCTGGTAGAGAGCTTTACTTCAGGGCAGGAGACTAAAGAAAGAAACGCCTGCTCGCGTGGCGCCTGCACCTCCCCAGGTGGAGTGTCCGCCCGTGCCGGTCCCGGGAGGACAGACTTACCTTGGTGTTCACGACCGACCCCAGACTTTAGCCCTCAGTGGTGGGAGAGCAGGGCCACTGGTGCACTTTCCTCCTGCTGCTGCTGCTGCTGCTGCTGCTGCGGCTGCTGCTGCGGCCTTTAGGTTTGAATAGGCTGATGCAAAACAAAGGTATTCAGAGACGCTAAATTGTTCAACAAAAGGTTGGCCACAGAGCAGCCCCATCACTGTGGCCGGCCCTCCCCCCTCCGCCAGCGCCCCAGCAGACACAGAATGGGCAGCGTCTTCCTTGCAGAAAGCTGGGTCCTGGCCTCAGAAAGGTGGCAGTTGTTTGGTTAAACTGGAACTCGCAGGATTCTAGACAGAGAGTCGCGATGAATGAAAGCGCAGGGAAAGCCTTACCTGACGCTGGAGACCGGAGACTCGGAGATGCCGCGGGGTGCAGAGCGTTTCGCAGGGGCCAGCTGCTGTGCAGCGGCTGCTTTTCCTCCTGGGCCAGATTGTTCAAACTCGGCACCCTCCGCTTCATTTGTTTGCTTCTGCTGGGTTTTCATGGACGGGGCCCCTCTGCATTGTGTTTGTGCTTTCAGTCTGCTCGGCCATTCAGTTCGCATTCCATATTTTTGAGTTTTGTAGCTCAGTGGTTCCCAACCTTCTGGCCCTTGAAAAACAGTTCCTCGTGTTGTGACCCCAATCATAAAATTATTTTCGTTGCTACTTCATAACTGTAATGTTGCCACTGTTATGAATCGTAATATAAATATCTGATATGCAGGATGGTCTTAGGCGACCCCTGTGAAAGGGTCGTTTGACCGCCAAAGGGGTCGCGACCCACAGGTTGAGAACCGCTCGTGTAGCTCGTTCATAAGTAACATGCCATGCCATGAGAGCTCAGCAGATTAACAAACTAATTCTTTTCTTCCTTCACGAACTTCGGGTTGTGCAACGCAGCCCTCAGAATCATAAAGTGGGGGGTGGGGGGGATCTAATCTTGTGCTGATTTGAACCGCAGTTTTGTAACAGCCTTTTCTCCGTGTGGGTCTTGCTCATTTGGGCTGACGACACGGTGTAGCATTCGGGCAGGTGAATCGTGGCTCAGGTTGTCGTTGCCACAGTTCTCAGTGAGAGCTTCTGCTTCCCTTTCATCCTCAAGGTATTTCTTTGCCGTCCTGGCGATCCTGACGATCCTGGGGGTGCTCAACGGGCTGGTGTTGCTTCCGGTCCTGCTGTCCTTCTTCGGGCCGTACCCTGAGGTCAGTACCCGTGCCGGGCAGAGTGCGAACGCTGTTTTTCCTGGTGTCACCTTTAATTTAGGTATTTTAGGCAAATTCCCATTACTGAGGGGTTACTTTTTCAGCAAACATCTCAAGAACTATTGCTTTTTTTCTCTTTAATGGAATAGTTTTGGGCTTGTAGTACTGGTCCTTTGTTTTGTTTTGTTTTGTTTTGTTTTGTTTTGTTTTGTTTTAACCATGTGATTGGCACCTTAGTCCTGTCGGCCCGTATCAGTAAAGCATTTTCCACCCCAGATGGATGTGGGCGGGCAGGAGGGAAAGGTCCGCCGGCCTCGGCAGTGTGAGCGAGGGCGGTGCTCCTGCTCCAGCCGCAGACGTGGGGGTCCTCCCGGTGGCGGCGGGGGAGGGGGCAGGTGCAGCCTCGTGGTGAGGGAGGACAGAGGCCCGAGCAACAGGCACATGGATGATAGCAGTTTCAATACAGAGTCCTCTCACACAGGTGTCTCCAGACCCCGAGCCGCCCCCCAGCGTGGTCCGCTTCGCCGTGCCCCCCGGTCACGCGAACAATGGGTCTGACTCCTCTGACTCCGAGTACAGTTCTCAGACGACGGTGTCGGGCATCAGCGAGGAGCTCCGGCAGTACGAGGCCCAGCAGGGCAGCAGGGGCCCTGCCCACCAGGTGATCGTGGAGGCCACGGAGAACCCCGTCTTCGCCCGCTCCTCCGTGAGTCCGCCTCGGCAGCCCGCCCTGCTCTGAGCAGCAGGTCCGCCGACCCGGGAGTTGGGGGTTAGGCGGAGCCATAGGCAGGCGCCAATATTTGACTCTTCTGACACTGTCGGTGCCAGTGTCGTCGAATTGGCTCTCCCGCTGGTCACAAAGGCAGAGGCCGTCGCGGGAGGTACACGAAGCAGCGGCTGTACCTTCGGCCTTGGTGCAGTTTGAGCTGAGCAGCTAGAGGGAGAGGAGGCCTGGCCCCTTTTTTGTGTTTTAAGCTGCATAGCGTTTTAAAATGATACTTGTAAAAACGGAGTGGGGTTTTTATTGCTAGCTGAAGTGGTCTATTTTTGTTTTCTCTCATTTCTGTTACCTTTAATTGCCCTTGGTTACAAAATTATTTCTGTTCTTATTGTCTGAGACTTTACCAGGAGCTTTTGTGGCTCCAGGTACATATTCTAGGTGGCGAGAAGCTTAGCCTGAGGTCATTCAGGAAAGCTGGGAGCCCCTTCCCAGGGCCCAGACTCCTCCGCTGCTCTGCTCCCCGGCTGTCCTCGGCCCCCAGTCCTAGAGCACGGCACACAGGACTTCTCCAAGGCCAGTTCTGCCGCTCACATTCCCCCCACCGAGGGCCTCCTGCTGTCCCTCCAGGAAATGGGTATTCCAGGCCCGGCCAGAGCACGCCTTCCGTGAAAGAGAGAAGGGCCAACCAAATAACCTGAATTTTCCTCCTCTTGCCCCCCGGGGTGATGCCTGCTGAGCTGCAGTGTGAATCTGGTTTAGTTCAGCGGGAGCCTAAAAATAGGTACAAGCTGAACGACTTTGAAGTTGGTCACGGTCCTTTTGATTGATGTGGCCACTGTGTTGCTCTCCGCTTTGTGTAGAGACCCAGAAGCCAGATTCCTCACCAGCAGGCCGAGCAGCGCGGCCCCGCAGGACTGTCCGCGACGGGCAGATGCGGGCTGTAGCCACGTGTGGCTGTTGAGCACTTGAAATGTGGCAAGTGAGACCAAGAGGCTGGATTTTGATTTTTAGTTCATTTAAATGCAAATAGCTGCATGTCCCTATGGCTGCTGTATGCACCAGAGTATGTATAGAGAGTCCTGCCAGGGCCAGATGCTTAGCAGTTCTAAGGGGAGTTCCAGAGCTGGCCCTCCTGAGCAGGGGGTGTAGACTGGGAGGGAGGCAGCTCAGAGCCTCTCCGACCACCGCCCTGCGTCTGTGGGCAGCTGTTCTGTGCCCAGCCAGCTGTGCTGGTGAAGCCGAGCCCGAGACGTAGGGTCTGAGTAAGGCGCTCTCTGCTGTGGAGGTTGTCAGAGAACGGGTTTTTCTTTTGCGAGTGGAAGGTCCTTGTTGGCTCCCGGGGCCTCTCCCAGCCCTTTGTGGGTTGATGGCCTCTGGGTTAAAAAGAGCTGTGTGGGTGGCCAGGCAGGAAACAGGGCCCATAGGGAGGGCTGGGAGCAGCAGGGCATGCCCGTCCTGGGGTGAGCGCCCCGCCTGCTTTAACCCGCCTCGCCCTCTGCAGGTGGTCCACCCGGAAGCCAGGCATCACCCACCCTCCAGTTCTCGACTGCCGCCCCACCTGGACTCAGGGTCCCTGCCACCTGGACGGCCAGGCCCACAGCCCCAGCGGGAGCCTCCCAGAGAAGGCTTGCGGCCGCCCCCCTACAGACCGCGCAGAGACGCTTTCGAAATTTCTACTGACGGGCATTCTGGCCCGAGCAATAGGGACCGCGTGGGCCCCCGGGGAGCCCGCGCGCACACCCCTCGGCACCCAGTGTTCACTGCCACGGGCGGCTCCGTGCCCAGCTACTGCCAGCCCATCACCACCGTGACAGCCTCGGCGTCCGTGACTGTCGCTGTGCACCCCCCGCCCGCCCCCGGGCGGCACCCCCGAGGGGGGCTGTACCCCGGCTACGAGGACTACCCCCAGCCGGACCCCGGGCTGTTCGAGGACCCCCATGTGCCTTTCAACATCCGGTGCGAGAGGAGGGGTTCCAAGGTGGAGGTCATAGAGCTGCAGGATGTGGAGTGCGAGGAGCGGCCCCGGGGCAGCGGCTCCAGCTGAGGTACGTGTGGTGGGGGACACAGGGCCAGGCCCCTGGGGTTTCTGGGGCTTGGAGCCCCTGGCATTGGGAAGTCCCGCCCTGACCGTCCCTGACCTGACCCCCAAGGCAGGGCTGCCGGGCCCAAGCTCTCATCACTGGGCCACAGTGTTGTCCCAGATTGCGTCTCACCCCCACTGTGAACCCGTTGAGGGTGGTGCTAACAGCTGCCCCTTTCACCGATGTTTCGGTCTTGATTCACGTGCCCGACAGGTGCGTGTGATGAATGCACAGCTCAGCGAATGGGCACGAAGTGAGCACACCCGGCACCTGCCCTAAATCAAGGAAAGTCCCGACCAGCCCCTGGAAAGCCCGCCGGCCCCAGCCGGCCCCCCACCCTGATCTCTCATACAGAGACTCTCTTAGATGTTAGTGTGCTTCGTAAATATGGACTCGTAGACTGTTACTTCGTGTGACTTCCTTTTTTTTTCCTTTCAAAGGGTGAGTAAAATCTGAAGCAAAGAGGCCAAAGATCGGAATGCCCAGCCCCCGCACCCGCAAGGAGAGCGCTGCTCGGAGTCGGGACGACGCCCTGCACCGGGGTTGCAGTTCGCTGTAACCGGCTGTATTATTTTGTGAAATATTTCTTTAAATATTTAAGAGGTGTACACATCTGTAAATACGAAGGAATGATGTAAAGTCGTGTGGTCTGGCGCTTCCCACTCCGGCCCAGGGTGGGCGGTGGGGCGGCTGCAGCGAGGCCCGCCCTGTTTGTACATTGGTCTCGGTGCCCCAACCAAGCTTAACTTAGTCTTAAATTCCAGCATCTCTTGCTGCTGCTTAAATATTGTATAATTTACCTGTATAATTCTATGCAAATATTGCTTATATAATAGGATTATTTTGTAAAGGTTTCTGTTTAAAATATTTTAAATTTGCATATCACAACCCTGTGGTAGTATGAAATGTTACTGTTAACTTTCGAACACGCTATGCGTGATAATTTTGTTATTGTTTAATGAGCAGATATGAAGAAAGCACGTTAACCCCGGTGGCTTCTAGGTGTATTTGGGTGCGACACTCCTGTTGGCTGCGTGTGGCCGTGTGTGTGATTTCCCCGTGTGCTGTACTGTGATCGTTTGTTCTTGTTTTTCTCTCACTGTCTGTCACCCTTAGCGGGCTCTGCCCTGGTCAGGCTGGGAGAGCATTGCCTAGTACGTGGGGGCTGGCCCTGCCCAAAACATCGCCTTATGCTGTTGTCAGACTCACTTCAAGTCCAAGGCATCTCTTCAGATCCTTGCTGCCATCCAGGCACCCCGCTCGTGCCTCAGGGGAGAGAAGTTCCTTCACACGGATCTCTGTCGTGGATGTTGGGACCTCAGGGTCTAGAGCTCACGTCTGTTCATCGTCATTATTGTTCAACAGCTAGAGAGCATGCCTCGTGCTGAGCCTCAGCTGGGCATGAGCATGTTGTGCAGCCTTCGTTGTATCTCTCATGACCAATGCACACATAAAAAAAGCCTTAAGAGTGGATTAAAAATGTATTGGAGGTAATGACCCTGCTACAAGGTAGAAAAACCTGTCCATTCTGGGCCCACAATAAACCTAGAGGTGATGTTTTGAGTCCCTACCATTTAAGTTCTCTTTCTCCCTAAATTGCACGGTTGGTTGGGGCTTTCTGGGTCTGTTTGCATCTTTAAAAATAAACAGCGAGCGTTCAATAAGGCGATACGGGGTCAGAAATTTGGTAGGATTTAGAAGGATCCTTCTCAATGTGTTTATGTTAACGTGATGGTGCACACTTCCTAACTAAGTTATTTTCTTCTCACCATGATTATTGTTCTTTCAATGTGACGTTTATTGACAAGCAGGAGATGCTCGGTGCACACACTCCCCTGAGGATGGGTGTGGAGGCAGACTTCCCAGCCAGGCATTATTTGTAAAGATTTGCTTCTGTATCCATTCTCTCTTGTGCGGAGGCTTGGTCTTCTTCAGCTCTTAGCCAGAGACCAGCATGTCGGGGAAGCACTTGGCACCCCGACGAAGCTACTATAGGCGGGCACAGCTGGCAGCTCCCTCCCGTTGTGCCCTCCTGTTTTACATGGAAAATCTTCCTCGAAAGGCAGCGGCCCCCTGCAGCACCCAGCAGTGCAGTGATCTCAGACCCTACACGCGTAACTGTAAGATGCTAATTGGAAGCCACCTGTGGGCCCCAGCTGTGTGTGTGAATATGCCAGGGGCCCGCTGGCCCCCCTGCTACTGTTTGGTGCCTCCCTTAGCCACACTGTCTACCTAACACCCAGCTCTGCTCGGAAAATGTCCGTGTCCTGCGTTCAGGAGAGAGATGATGCAAATTCTGAGGTCTGCTTCCCTCTCTTGCTCCTTTCCCGAGCCCAACTCGTGTGGTGCCTGACAGCTTGTCCAGCCCCTGCTTTCTGCTCGGCGTGGAACTTTCTCCGATAGTCACATTGGCAAAGGGAGAACTCGGAGCTGGCAGGCAACTAGAATTTCTCTCCCTTTTGAAAATAGTTGTATTTTGTCTGTCTTGTTTGTTCATTTGGATGTTTTAATTTTTTAAAAGAAATCTTTGCTGATATTTATAATTTTGTATCATAAGAATGTTTTCCTACAGTATTTGTCATGCCAGTTTATAACAAAATGCAGGGATTTTTATTTCTATTGGAAACACTATTACAGCTATCTTTTACTTTGGAACAGAATTTTTATTTGTATAGAGTGCTTACTAATGTTAAATAGTTCAGAGTATATAACATTCTCATTAAGGTCTCATAGTCGGTTTTAGTGTAAGGAGTTTAAAGGAAATAAATATTCAAACTGGGTCTCATTGCCTGCCAATTTTGGTGGAAATGGGTTTGTGTCATTTCAATTACAAAGATAAAAGTATGCCATATAATTTATTTATATGAAAATTTATTTTTGTAGTGTACATAGTAGTCATCAAGTCTTTGACAGAAGTATATTTTTAAAGAATTTATATGTGATGAATCCATAATGTCGGAAACTTCGCTGAGACATGCGTGGGGCACACTTTCCATTGTAAAGTACAGCAAGAAAGAAAACGTTTAACAGTGTTAAGAGGAGATCGGGTGAATATTCATGCAATTGTGAACTGTGTACTAGTTACCATTTGTGACCTAGTGTGGTTCTCATTTTAAACCTTGGAAGGCAAAAATGTACAAACTCTCTAAATGTTAATGTTCAAACACTGATAGAAATTCTAACATGAATAAAAAATAATATAACTTGTTGGTATGTCTTTGTGTATCGAATGTTTTTTAAGTGAAATACTCTATGAAGGCAGTGAGGGTGTCGGGCCATCGGGAACGTGGTGGTTTCGTCTAACGCAGCGGTTCTCAACCTGTGGGTCGCAACCCCTTTGGGGGTCGAACGACCCTTTCACAGGCGTCGCCTAAGACCATCGGAAAACATATAATTACGTATTTTTGTGATTAACAGCTATGCTTTAGTTATGTTCAATTTGTAACAATGAAATTGGGGATCACCACAACATGAACTGTATTAAAGGGTCGCGGCATTAGGAAGGTTGAGAACCACTGCCCCAACACGCATCCAGCTGTGCTCTACTTCACGGAGGTATTAGTGATACAAAGAGTTCCACGTGTCTATTTCCTGAGACCAAGGAAGTTCTTAAATTACCTTTCAAAGTGGCCCCTTCTGTCATCTCTTTAACATCCTTACTTTTTATGTGATGCCTAATAACTAGAGGGAATACTTACAAAGACAGATTCAATGATTATTAAAATAAACGAAAGTGTCATACAGTGTTTATGGTATGAGTGTACCTTATCTGCAGCCCTGGAGGAAAGTCAGGCCAGGAGCACCCTGAGCCCACAGCCCGCTGCCTGCTTTTGTCCAGGCTTATCAGAAGACAGATCCTCATTCACATGCAGATTGTCTGTGGCTACGATGACAAGAGTTGAGTAGTTGAGACAAATGATAGGGCCTACAAAGCCTAAGATATTTACTAACTGACCCTTAAGGCATTTGCCGATCCATTTTATGACCAGACTGTCATAGCAGGTGGTGCTCACGCATTACGGGGTCCATGGAGAGGCGGTACTGGCCCGCCGTGGAAGCTGGCTAGAAAAGCAGGATCGGGGCTGCCCCAGACCAACTGAATCCAAAGTCCAGGATGCTTTCATGAGCTGTCTCGGTGGTTCCAGTGCACCAACAGAGGTGATCCCTGAATTCCTTCCAGTGATTGTGGCCATGATTCTATCATCTGACTCGGGCTACACAGCCAATGCAGGCTAGACCTGGAGCCAGTGCAGGCTAGACCTAGAGCCAGTGCAGGCTAGACCAGGAGCCGGTGCAGGCTAGACCAGGAGCCGGTGCAGGCTAGACCAGGGGCCGGTGCAGGCTAGACCTGGGGCCGGTGCAGGCTAGACCTGGAAACATGGGGGTCCTGACTCCTCTCTGGTCTTTCCACAGAAACACATGCTCATTGGAGTCCAGAGAGACGGAGTCCCTTTCTGATGCTCCCGCCGCCGTGGGGCAGGACCTCAGTGGAGGGGGTGGGCTGCTGACCCGACAGGCAGGGGCAGGAGGTCTGCACCAGGCCAGACCCTCTTCCGTTGACCCAGTCGGACTTGAAACCTTGGAGCCCCTGTGTCCTTCTCTTCGTGTGTCCCCCACCGACTCTGGAGGTTGAAAATGGTGGTTGTGATGAGTCCGGACCAGAGGGAGCATTAAGAGTCCAATGAGAACCACCTATGTGGCCCCCACACTGCGTTCTGGTTCAAGCACCAACTCTCAGCCTCCTAAGGGCCTCCACCTCTAAGGCGACAGGAGCCTTATGGGAAGGTTTTGACCTGAATGAGACCCTTGAGGCATTCGAGGTTTACAGTAAACTGAACAAGGAGTGAAATGCTTGTCAATGGATACTTTACGTGGAAAAGAAATTATTAAGCAGGGTTTCTGCCTTATAACCTCACCTTTCTGCCCCCTCGGGTAGAGCCAGCAATGTGTTTCTAAGCCCGTCAGTAGAGAAGTGCGTATTCGCTGCTCACCTGGCTCAGGCAAAAGTCGTGGGGGAACCTGCACTCCCTGAAACTGAGCAAAGGAAATATTGGTTGTACTCACTGGGATTCAAATTCAGAGACACTTTCTTTTAACTGTGCTTTATTCCACCAAAATGACCATTCATTGCCATCTCATCACAGTCTTCATAAATTACATGTACCTGAGTACGTTAGCTTAGCTCTCCTGTTGGCTCAGGGAGAAGTTTTTAATCAGACCTGTGTCCCCACATCCACCGTATTTATTCAGGACGTGGGTAAACACAAGGCCCATTTTCTTTGGCACCGTGGGCATATGTAACAGCTCCGGGAACGCCGCGTGCTGCTCGTCTCGGGCAGCAGCCACGTGGACGTAAAAGCAGGTGTTTCATTTTTGCTAACTGGCAACTGACCTCCCAAAAGGAAAAGTGGAGATGACC
Organism: Myotis davidii; assembly: GCF_000327345.1. Lineage (NCBI taxonomy): Eukaryota > Metazoa > Chordata > Mammalia > Chiroptera > Vespertilionidae > Myotis > Myotis davidii. The sequence continues at coordinate 800,707 of NW_006283440.1, forward strand.
TATTAATCATCTAGAAAGAATATTTGCCAACTTTTAATTACTGTTCGTGAAGGCTGCACCTAATGAGAACACACCTCGAACATGAATCTATTTCGTTGTTCGCATCGTTGTGATGGAGGCACGCGGGACGCCATCTCCCGCACGGGCCCTGCCGGGAAGTCACAGCCTCGGCCCGGACGCTGAGGGCGCGGTCTGCTGCCTCCTCCGTACGGATTCCCTTTCGTGAGACGGAGGGAACGGGGCCTCTCACCTGAGATGCCGTGAAAGGGACCGACCTCGTAGAGAGCATTTGCCCTTCGAGCAGTGCCACCCAAAAGCGGCAACCACACAGTCAGCGGACCCTTCCGTGCCTTTTTCCCGGAGTGTTCTCATTCCTCTGCTTCCCCTCCACAGGCCTGGAGGCTGAGGGTACAGGAGTGGGAGGTGTAAGCCGCCAGCAAGGCAGGAAACAGGCAGGTAACAGGTCACACGAACGCAAGCCCAGGAAACACAGGTCAGCTGCACCATTCTGTACACAACGGCAGCAGCTGGACTTCTCCCAGAGGGGATGGCAGGCAGGAGGGGTAGGGACCTGCTTTACTTTTATAAAGAAAATAATCACGTAGATGGGGCAGAAATTGATGAGAAGTTCTGGCTGGTGGGTTATTATATAATGATGAGGCTTGCAGCATTAAGCCCAAGTCAAGATGCCAAAGAAAAATCTTGTTAATTACCACGTTCAGTCAGCAGCAGCGGTAGGTAGACTCCTGTCGAGAGCCCGCTTTGCAGCAAGAGAAGCAAGATGAGGCAGGACCAGAAGAGCAGGATGCTCTCCGCTGAGGACTGAGAGAGAGAACAGCCACCCACCAGAGGGGCCACAGTCAGGCGTCCAGAATGTGCGGCCGACACTGGAGAAGACAAAGTACCACCCAGACCAGGAAAAGCCCATTACAATGACGAAGATGGAGGAAGGAAAACAAGAGTGGAATGGAATGCCAAGAGACAGTCAAAGACCTTTTCCTTCAAAACATCCTCGGGCGGCCGGAGCAGCTGCCAACCCATAATACTTGGGTATTGTGGCTGCTGACGTGCCAATCAGCACACCTGGGCCTTCTATCAATGGATGCTTTTCTCTCTTCCTATCCAGCTCGCGCCTCACGTGGAATTAGGGAAGGTTATCACAAAGCATTGGAGTTTGTTGTGGACCTTGGAAGCTGAATGAGACCTTTGCCCTCTTGCATCCAAGAAATCTGGAGACGTGATGTGACGTGCCTGCCATTAGCCAACACCTCAGGAGTCAAGTTGGTTTAGAACCCGGATCAGTCCCGTCTGGTGTTTCTATTCTCTCTTATTGCCGCATCCCTCCCCCACCCCCCACTTGTTTCACATGTTAACTTCCAAGGTATGGGTGATGGCTGTCTACACAGCTACTGTAGCTAAAGAGTCCTTGGGCCTCTCAGCCACCACCTATACATACATGACCGTGTGCACACAGACCAGAGGCAGGGAGCTGCAATGGGGGGAAGAAATTAGCAGCTCTCTGAATTATGCTTCTGATTACACTCAAATTCCAAAAGCTAATTGGTTAAAATGTTCCTCCTTAATTAGAAGCAATTAATATGTGAAACTAGGTTTGCATTTCACAAGAGAGTTTGCATTTCATGATCGAAATCTCAGAGTTCATTCAGTAATGGTCTCTAATGGCCTGTAATCATGAAGCCCACACAATCAAGGTGGGATTTTCAAAGTGTGAGTAAGGGAGGGTGCCTGGATTTATGAACTGTTCTTCCCCTGCCGAGGGCATGGCCTGCATCCGCCTCGGACTACGAAACACACATGCACGCACGTGCTTGCCCAAGCACACCCAGGGAGCAAGAGGTCCTGACCTGTGAACTTTGATCCCTTCTGAACTCATTCCCCTCTTCTCTCATTCTCTCGAGGCCTGTCCTCTCTGAGAGCACTCTCTCACATCAAGGGCAATCGAGGTCCACCCAGGCAGCAGGTTCAAATGCTGGAGCCCCACCCACAGTACCAGTTAAAAAGCAAACCTTACTGTTTTCTGTGCAATACATGTCAGGCCGTGCATAGGCCATCTCACCAGACACACCCAATACACATGATCTCAACAGAGATGCAAAATGAGGAGGGAAGAGTGCTAGAATGCAGGAGGCATCGGAAAAGACGAGGAAGGGGAGGGGCAGGGCAGGAAGGAAAAGAATGAAGCAGCAGAGAAATCCAAATGACAGAAGTGAATTAAGAGAAAGAGAGGAACAGGAAAAGGCTGAGCGAGAAGAAGGCGCCTGCAGAGTTGAGGCCCTGACAGGAACTCCTCACCGCACACCACAGTCATTTCCTGGGAATGGTGGTTTCCTAAGCTGAAGTGGGAGGCAGATTATAAAGAAAGGGCGCCTTGCTTTCTCGCTGCCTGGCCATCGTGGTGGCTGCTCTCAGCCTGGGGCCGCCTCATACCTGAGGCAGGAAGATGGTGGCCACAAAGAAGACAAAAAGTCCCAGGAGTTGGTCATTCTAGACTCAACGTGTTATGAAAAGTGGGAAGTACGTGCGGGGGTCCGAGCAGGCAGTGAAAATGACCAGGCAAAGCAAAACTGCTCATCCTGGCCAGCCACCGCCCCGCCTCGAGGAAATCTGAACAGAGTCCTACGCCGTGTTGGCCAAGCCTGGTGCCCATCACTACGGCGCAAGGATATTGAATTGGGCACAGCATGGAGAAAAGACTGCCGAGCACGCATCCTGGCTGCTGCTGAGGCAGGTGATTCTGCGCCAGGACAGACCGCGGGGAGCAAATCATGCAAGACTCTCTTCCATAAAACTGGCCGGACTTGGCCTGGCCCTGTGGTTCAGTTGGTTGAAGCGTTGTCCCGTGCACTGAAGGTTGCAAGTTTGATTCCCAGTCAAGGGCACATACCTAGGTTGCAGGTTCGATCCCTGGTCAGTGTGTGTGGGAGGCAACCATTCGAAATTTCTCTCACACATTGGTGTTTCTCTCTCTATTTTCTCTTTCTCTAAAAATCACTAAATATATCCTCGAGTGAGGAATAAAAAAAAATGTCCAGAGCTTGATTTAAATACACACACACACACACACACACATACACACACGAACAGTGCCTTTGTTTTATGTTTTTTTTTCCCACTGTCATCCTTTCATTTTCCAAAATCTTAAGAGTGATGATGTCTTTAGAGCAGGGGTTAGCCAACTATAGCCTACAGGCCAAAATCCAAGCATCACTTATTTTTGTAAATGAAGTTTTATTAGAATACTGCTACGCCTATTCATTTCTGTATTATCCGTGTTTCACATGCTACAACAGCACAGTTGAATCGTTGTGACAGAGACCACATAGCCTACAACTCCTCAAATATCTACTACCCAGCCTTTTAAAGAAAACGTTTTCCAGGCCTGATTTAGCGTAGAAACCCTCCAGACCGGACAAGGTATCCACTTAGAGCCACTGCACAGACAAATGGTGCTGTTTCTTGTTATTTCTCAACACACTTATTCCTCCCTCCACCTGGACTGAACATTCATCCCCGAAACAGGCACCTGGCTCACTCTGTCATTGAATTCAGGTCTTTGTTAAAATGTCACTGTCAAAAAAAAATAATAATAATAAAATAAAATGTCACTGTCTATGCGGGGAGGGGGGAGGGGGAAGTCCTGCTCACCCAGCTTAAAATAGCAAATGCAAGCCCCACATCCTCTCTCCCTTTTCTACCTCATTTTAGTAGGATCTAACAGCCTCTATATTTTGCCAACTCATTTGTTTATGGTCTATCTTACCCTCCTAGAATGTCAGCTCTTTGAAGACAGGGATTTGGGCTATGGTATTCGCTACTGTACCCTGAAGTCTAGAATGGTCCCTGGAACATTTACTATGGTATTTGTGAAAACAATGAACCCTAAAAAGTAACTGTAGTTACTCCTGTTTCACAGATGAGGAAACTAAGACTCTCTGAGGTTAAAAGAACTGCTAGAGATTACGGTGCAGGTAAGGGGAAGAACTAGTCATGGATTTCTGAGCCTCTGGGCTTAAGCACTACTGATGGGAACCGTTTCCATGGCTACTGTTTGCCTTTACTGTTCATTCATTCCGCAGCTAGTTATTAAGCACAGCACCCTCTCGAGAGCCAGGCACCATTCTAGATTCTGTGTAGGATAAAAAGAGAAATATGACCATAGTCCCTGACATGAAGAACTTTAAAATCTATTTCTGTCTCTCTACAAATACATCCTATCTAATAAAAGAGAAACATGGTAATTAGCCTTACCTCCGCTACCCTTCCCATTGGCGAAGCAGGGTGATATGCAAATTAACTGCCAGCCAAGATGGCGGCCGGCAGCCAGGCAGCTTGAAGCGAACAGGAGGCTTGCTTGCTTCAGTGACGGAGGAAACCAACGTTCCCCGCCTGCTGCTGCCAGCCTCTGAGCTTGCAGTTTGAAACATTGTTACAAATATAGAAGCTAAACAAAACCCCAGAAACCTGCTTTCAGCCAGCGGGGATCTCAGAGCTGGAGTTGAAACAGTGTTTCGATTATAGAACCCAAACAAACCAGATACCTTCTTTCAGCAGCTGAGGCCTCAGAGCTGGAGCCGAGCCTCAGAGCTAAAGCTGGCCCAGAATAAAAAAAAGAAAGAAAGAAAGGAGCGGCTGGGAGCTTCAGTCACCCGCCAGCCTGAAAACAGCCCTCAGCCCCTCACCCAGGCTGGCCAGGCCCCCAAGCGGGACCCCCCCCCTGATCCAGGACCCCCTTCAGGGCAAACCAGCCAGCCCCCACCCGTGCACCAAGCCTCTATCCTATATAGTAAAAGGGTAATATGCCTCCCAGCACTGGGATCAGCGTGACAGGGGGCAGCGCCCAACCCCCCTGATCGCCCTGCTGCTCTGTGTGTGACAGGGGGTGGGACCACAACCTCCCTATCCGCCCTGCTCTGTTCGTGACAGGGGAAGGCGCCCCAATCTCTTGATCAGCCCTGCTCTGTGCCTGATAGGGGGGAGCTCCCCAACCCCCTGATCGCCCTGCGGCTCTGTGTGTGACAGGGTGCAGCACCTCACCCCCCCCCCCCACGGGCCCTGCTCTGTGTGTGACAGGGGGCAGCGCCCCAACCCCCGAATCGGCCCTACCCTGAGCGTGACTGAGGGTGGCATCACAACCTCCCGATCTGCCCTGCTCTGTGCATGACAGGGGGTGATGCCCCAACTCCCCAATCGGCCCTGCTCTGAGCCCGACCAGGGGCTGCACCTAGGGATTGGGACTGCCCTCTGCCACCCGGGAGCAGGCCTACGCCAGCAGGTCGTTATCTCTCAAGGGGTCCCAGACTGCGAGAGGGCAGGCCAGGCTGAGGGACCCCCCCTCCTCCCCGAGTGCACAAATTTTTGTGCACCGGCCCTCTAGTATAAACATAAAGACGTGTGCATTTGTGGTTTGCTCTCCTTTTTTATTAATATATTTTTATTGATTTCAGAGAGGAAGGGGGAGAGAGAGAGAGAGAGATGAATGATGAGAGAGAATCATTGATCAGCTGCCTCCTGCACATCCCACAATGGGGATGAGCCTGCAACCCTGGCATGTGCCCTGACTGGGAATCAAACCCTGACCTCCTGGTTCATAGGTCAATGCTCAACACTGAGCCAAGCTGGCTGGGTGGTTTGATCTACTTTTTATTGTGGAAAAGTCACAAACACACACAAACAGAGCATAGAATAATGAACCCCAATAATAGTCCTCCAATTCTATTTTTTGTCAGTTCTCCTTCAATTTCTTATTGTTTGATGGAGTATTCAAACAGAAATTTCAGGCACCATGCCATTTCACCTGCAGATACTTTCTTAAAAAAAGTACCCAAAAGCTTTCTAAAAAATAACACATAGCCACCCTGCTATTATTACACCAAACAGAATTAACAATAATTCCTTCATATCACATAATACCTAGTTCATATTCAAATCTCCCTGATTGTTAAAAGATGACTTTGTGTGTTTTATTTTCCCCTATTTTTGATGCAAATGTTTCTATAAGAAACCTGTTTTGTTTTATTTTGAAACAAAGAGAACAACGATCATTTTTAATATTTTAAAAATAAATATCTTAGATAAATTAAGATACACATGAACTATTATAATATGGAATACAATATATCATTTCTAAAAAGGAATAAATTAAGCAAAACAGGGCTCAAATGAATGGATAGGTCAGGAAAGATGTCCCGGAGGAGATGGCATTTGACTTTGGCCTTGAAGGATAGGGTTTCAATGGACAGAAATTGTGGGATGGGCATTATCAGTAGAAGAAAGAGCCTGAGCTAAGTCCCAGAGGAGAAGATAGTAAGATGTGTCTGAAAAGTGAGGGGGCCATCTGATTGGAGTACACGCCACCCATGAGCTGTGCTTCTCTGAGTAGAGGTCCAAGGGCTAGTAGCTCCAACATCACCTGGGAAACTGCTAGAAATGTAAACGCACAGGCCCCACCCCTTCCCACTGAGTCAGGATTCTGTCTCTTAAGCTCTCCAGGTGACCCTTCAGTTCCCCAAAGTTTAAGAAGTGCTGCATGGACACAGTAGGACACATGAGAAGGTGACCTTGAAACCTAGTCTAAAGACCGAAACAGGTATGCCTCTTGAAGACTGTTGAACAGACACCTGACCTTGGCTGTGTTTTAGAGCTCTGGAGAGGGTCGGGGGGAAGGGGGGGAGAGAAAGGACGGATGGAAAGAGAACCTGAACGTAGGAGAAGCGAGGAGGTTTTCACAGTGGCTGTGAAATGAAATTATAGAAGCATCTTACTGTTTGTTTCCCAACATCCATTCACTCTTTGGGTCCCCATTAACCCAATTTTCTTCTGCAGAAATCATCTTTCCCCCCACTCTCAGCCTATTTGCTTCAGGGATCGTTGCCTTCAGCCCAGGGTCCAGGGTTGATCATCTGGCTCAGACCATCCCAAAAGAGAATCATCTGGCACGGTGATCGGTGTGAGGATGGGAGCATGAACCAATCAGGATCTGTCAGCTGTGAGGCGGTCTGAGACTTCTAAGAGCAGAGGCAATATGTGCTTTCCCTAAGGAATGTGCAGCCTTTCTGTGAGGGGAGGAGGAGAGAGCTGTTCTGAGAAAGGAGCCAATAGAGCAGAAGGCAGAGCAAATGAAGGAAGAAGTCCAAACTGGTTACAATATTTGAACCCTGGATCAAGCTAGACCTAAAGCTAAATCTATTCCTGAAATATTTAATTCTGAACGGTCTTTGCAATCAAATGTTTGTGAGGTTTTTGTCCTGAATGACTTAACCTCGGCATTGGACTTGACGAGGGAAACGCAGGTCCACGGGACAGTGACAGGCTTTGACTGCCATTGAGGGAGGAGAATGGGGAAGCCAAAGAGAGCTGAGTTCTATAAGCAGCAGACTCTGAGAAGGTTCGTGTGCAGGAAGTTTGCTGGGGAGCACTCCCAGGGCCAAAACCTATGGGAGCGTGAAAGCGCAGCACTGGGTGGAAGGGCACGTGGCGCTGCCCGCAGCTGCTCCTATGGGTGCTGAGATGGCCCTTCAGGGTCGGCTCGAATTAGGGCAAAGAGGCCAGAGCTGTCGTCCCCCTTATCTGGACTAGCCATTGCATTCAGGCTGCCACCATGTCGGGGCGTGATCTGGGCCAGGTGTCCTTCTTCCATCAAGTGTAACTCCCACAGAGGGACGGGGCCCAGCTGTCAGCCATCAACACGCCCACAGCTGGGGGAAGAGAGCTGAGCCCGGGCGCAGGTGGAGCCACAGGGCGTTCACGGCAGCTGGGTGCTGTGCCCTGGGAGTGGCTGGGAGGACGCAGGTGCCTGCAACTGAAACGAGGCAGTGAGGAGTGATGGAGTCGGGAGGACGGACTCAGTTTTGAACTGGTGGTATCTAAGCACTTGAGAAGATGTCCCCAGAGGTCCGGAAAGACACCCATCGGAAACAATAGAGATAGAAGCTGTGGCTGTGGAGCACCTGCCAGGAGAGTGTAGTGAGATGGAAACGAGGGAGGGTGGAGCTTGAGCAGCTCCCGAGAGAGAGAAAGGAGCAAAAGAGAAGGAAAGGAACCCATGACGGGAGAAACGAGGAGCAGTTAAATGAGGAGCAAAATCAGACAGTGTTGCAAATTTCAAGATAATAGTCTAATAGCAAATATGCAGAGACTATTTATTCTGCACCAGGCTGTGGGCATTCACGCCTCCTACGTTCCCAATTTATATCAACTCATTTCCGGAGAGGGAGCTTAGAGAAGGTGATGGCAATGAGTGGGGTCTGAATTCACCAGCTGTGCGCAGTGAGATCAGAGGGTAGCCTGGAATCCAGGCGCACCTGAAGAATGTGTATTTGCTGAATTTTAAAAACTCATCAAAAAGAAGAGTGTGTGTTTGCTGTATGCCAGTCATTTCATCCTTGCTCTCTGGATTCTTTTTCTTTTAATAGCTTTATTGGGATATAATTCACATACCCAATAATTCTCATTTACATTATACAATTCAATGTTTTTTAGTATATTCACTGTTATGCAACCATCACCACAGTCAATTTTAGGACATTTTTGTCACTCTTTGGCTGTGTTACCCACCTGTCCTCCCCAGCCCTCCAGGCCTAAGAAACCAGTAACCTACTTTCTGCTCTGTTTGGACATTTCATATGAATGGAATTGTATAGTACGTGGTCTTTTGTTGTTGGCTTTCTTCACTTAGCATAATATTTTCAAGGTTTATCCATGTTGAACAAGGTATCAGTACTTCATTTCTTTTTATGGGCAAATAAAAGTTCACTGAGCCCTGGCCGTGTCACATGATACACCTAAGGGTCATGGGTTCAATTCCCATACCTGGCCCTAGTCAGGGCATGTTCAGAAGGCAACCAATCGACGTTTTTCTCTCTCCCACCCTCTCTTTTCTCTCTCCCCCACCCTCACCCTCTCTAAAAATCAATGGGAAAACATCCTAGGGTGAGAATTAACAAAAACAAAATTCACTGAGCGGCTATATCACATTTTGTTTATCATTGGTCAGTTGGTGAACGTTTGGGCTGTTTTGGCCTTTTGGTGATTATGAATGGTGCTGCAATAAACATGCACGTACTGGTTTTCTCATTCCTTTTGTGTATATATCTAGGAGTAGACTTGGTGGGCATCTGGTAACTCTATGTTTAATTGTTTGAGGAGAGAGATATACAGGCAGAGTGGGAGTATTTCCCATGTGAAAATACATGGTATTAATAAAACCAAACAGCCATTCTAATGTCTGACCTAACCTGTGAGATTTCAGTTCTTTAGTACCAAAGAGATCCACATTTGGCTCTCAGAGTAGCCATGGATTTAACCATATCTTAGCTGGCCCTATCGCCACCTGTTCTCAGGGGTGGGAGGAGGAAAGAAGGAATAGGACGATGAGCCCTCTGCTCCCAATAACATGTGCATCTGCTTGCAGAGAGTATTATGCAGCTTAGGATAAAGTCTGAGTTGAATTCAATTTAACCAGCACATGCCCCAATCCTTTTGGGCACCATAGCAGCAGCGAGGGAGGGAACACATGATGTATAACGCGGTGTACCAGGTGAGTCAAGGATACTAAAGGGGCCGAAACCGGTTTGGCTCAGTGGATAGAGCGTCGGCCTGCGGACTGAAGGGTCCCAGGTTCGATTCCGGTGAAGGGCATGTACCTGGGTTGTGGGCACATCCCCAGTGGGAGGTGTGCAGGAGGCAGCTGATCGATGTTTCTCTCTCGTCGATGTTTCTGACTCTCTACCTCTCTCCCTTCCGCTCTGTAAAAAATCAATAAAATATATTTAAAAAAAAAAAAGGATACTAAAGGGCAGATACCGATTAGGCTTCAGGAAGAGGTCAGCAAAGTTTAGAAACTGAGGGCAGGAGACATCATTGTGAGCTGCGGGTATTTCTGTGGAGGGAGGGACTGGCTTTTGAGGTTACCTGTCTACAGCCACCCTGTGAATAAACGTTCAGGATGGGGTGGGAGCAGAGACAGTGACCAAAGTGGAGTTGACATTTCTGCCAGGTTCCGTGCTTTACAGTCACTCTCTTTCATAACTCTTCCCGCAAGCCTCCGCGAGAGATGCTAAGTCCCATTTTGCAATTGAACATACCGGGTAGAAGGGGACAGTGGGAGGAAGGGACATCTGTAATCATCTCAACAATAAAAGTTTTTTAAATATGGGTTTAGTTCTGAAGAGCAATGCCAATTCCACAGAAACAGACCATCTGCCTTTTTTAAAATCAAGAAGCTAGTTTGGCTCAGTGGATAGAGCGTCGGCTTGGGGACTAAAGGGTCCTGGGTTTGATTCAGGTCAAGGGCACATGCTCGAGTTGCAGGCTTGATCCCCAGTAGGGGCTGTGCAGGAGGCAGCTGATCAATGATTCTCTCTCATCATTGATGTTCTATCTCTCTCTCCCTCTCCCTTCCTCTCTGAAATCAATATAGATATATATTTCTTAAAAGATATAATAAATAAAATAAAATCAAGAAGCTACTAGTGAACCTGGAATGTTCTTGACAGCTTCTGAGCCAAGCACCACAACCCTGCTTCCCAGGAGGGAAACCAGGAGCAACACTTCTGTGGCCCTGGACTCACTTCTGCTTTCTGCTTTGTCCGACTGCACCAAATCAATGGGACCACGCCACACCCTAGCCCCTAGCTGCAAAGGAGTCTGGGAAATGTTTTTAGTTCTCACCTCTGAGATGGAAGACAGTTGGAATGGGTGTTAGTCATCAATCCACAATAGTAATATACTAGTACCAGGTCCTTCAGCCATTGGGGAGCAAAGCCGAGATTCAAAATGAGGTCATGCTTTTCACCCCCACAGAACACTTCCTCCCATGATCGGAATGGTCCTTCTTACCTTTCAGATTTGGGACTCTTTCCTGTGTGGAACTCGTATAGAAATATTTCTGGCCTGTATCTAAATGTGCATTTACCTATTATACCCACAGCTTCCATTGTTGTCACCAGTTGCAGACTTTCCTGATATAGACTCTAAAGTAGGGAATAAAAACGCTCGGCTGTGTTTCTTGTCATCCGCACGGCGGAGAGCCCTCTTCTTCCTCAGCCAGTCACGTCGAAATGCTTCTGCTGATGGAAGCGGGTGAAGCAGGCACTGGGCAATTAAACCCCATGGTTTTAGTGACACTCGAAATTATAAGAAGCGTTTGCGGAGAGGACCAAACTTCTGACAGTCATAGAAAATATCTACAATGAGAATCAAGCCTTTCTTGGATCTTCTCTTTGTGTCCTGGTCACATCGGTCTCACACCCGAAAATTCCTAAGTAGTTCCCAGTGAACACATCTGGCCCGCCTCTGGGCAGGCACGCCTGGGCAGCAGCGAGGAGCCCCCACAGGGCTGTGAGCACCACTGAGGGCCATTCCTGAAGATTCACACCTGTGTCAGCACGATTCCTTCAGAACCATCGGGAACTCAGAAATAGATATCTGGAGTCTCTGAAGGGAACCAAAGCAGCCCTCCTAGCAAACACCCCCGGCCTCAAAGTTCTGGGAAAGTGACCCAGGACGCTGACATTTGGAGATCTCAATCAATGGATTTTTCTGACACAACTGTACAGCTTCTTTCTAGGGAAGAACCCCCTGAGTAAGCCTTTGTTTAAGAGAAATCACCTTTTCCATGTGATTTGTTCAATACATATGTATGCTCACACGTCTGCATTGGCTGGGTACGTATGAGAGGCCTGATAAGTGACAGCAAAACCTACCTGTGGCGATTTGATTTCCCGGAAGATGAGAACAGTCCTTGTGGGTCTGCAGAGACCAGGTGGTTAACTGACATTGGAAAATGCTCATGACCTATTGAAAAGCAGATTACAAAAGAAGCAGTGCATTGTAACCCTGTTTCTGAAAAAAAGTATCTTTATATAAGAGCAGAGGCTAAGTCAGATAGGGTGCACATTTTCATCAGATTATCCAGACAAGCAGTGTTAAAAATCATTTATTGATATTTATTAATATGGAACATCATTTAATAACCATTACATATTATTATTTAATATGTTATGTTACGTTATTTATTATCATACTAGAGGCCTGGTGCACAAAATTAGTGCACAGGGGTGTGTGTGTGTGTGTGTGGGCAATCGGAGCCAATTAGGTTCCCCGCCTCCCCACCTCCTCCTTCCCTCACTCCCTCAGGGCCACCTCAGTGACCTGCCGTCACCACTGGTCGCCCGCCAAGGTCCCCACTTCCTCCTGGTGATCAGCACATGTCATAGCGAGCAATCGAACTCAAGGTCTCCCAGTCAAACCTCTTGCAATCCAGGACCCCCTGGGGGATGTTGGACTGTCAGTTTCAGCCTAATCCCTGCAGGGCAGGCCTAGAGACCCCACCAGTGCATGAACCCATGCACTGGACCTCTAGTACACATTTGAGATCTTTGGTTAATCTCTTCCCGCCCTCCCCCCTGTCCCCTTCCCTCTTAGATTCATCAGGGGAGGGCAGTTGGGGGAGACCAAGCCTGCAGGGTAGGGCCATGTTTCCATGCCTGTGCATTGAGCATCTGCTCCCAGTGGTCAGTGCGAATCATAGCAACCTGTCGAACAGTTGAATGGTCACTTAGGCTTTTATATATATAGATGATGTTATTTCATTATATTATTGTTATTTCAGTGATGGATATTTAGCGTGTATGTGTATTTTCTAATTGCTCTGCCAAAAATTACCTTTAGTTACGAGGTACTTTTTAAAAAAGAGATATTATTAGTGTCCTTCCTCACTTGCTTTCCCTCCTCTTTTCCTCTCCCTCACCCTTCTTTCCTCTTTCCTTTTCAATCTAGCATTGTAAAATCCAACGTTCTTTATGGATTTCTTACAGGCAGTGGCAAATCGTCCCAGAAGCGAGGAGCCCTGAAGGGTGTGGGGCTGGTGGCTCAGGAGGACTCAGACGTGCTCTGGGAGGACTCAGACGTGCTCTGGGAGGACTCAGACGTGCTCTGGGAGAAATGAAGGCGGCCTGGGCCCAGGAGATGCGGCTGCTGGGCTGGTTTGCCATCAGACAAAGGGACCGCTGCACATGGGAGGCGAGCAGATGCCAGCAGACAGCTTTTGTGAGTCCCTTCATGTTAATTAACTTTTGTGAGAACCTTCATGTTAATTAACTTTGCTCGAGCTTTCCCTGGACTTGAAAGCTTTGGAGTGGTTTGTTTTTGTAAAATGCTTTGACTCCAGAGAGAGCGGCTTCAAGAGGAAGAAAAGGAGAAACAAAAAGAAAGAAAGGGAAAATTTTTAAGTGGGGCTTTGCTTACCAGGAAATTTCTTCCCTTGGCTCCGTCCCTCCCCTCCCCCCACAAGGACTGACTCAACCATCAGAGAGAATTTTAATGGCCTTTTTCTTACCCTAAAACATAAACCAGAACCAGACTTCCATGGCTTTGCCTCACCCAGAGAAGACAGGTGTGTGTGTGTGTGTGTGTGTGTGTGTGTGTGTGTGTGTGTGTTTTAGAGGAATTAAATTCAAAGAATGAAGAGCCTTGGCCTAATTTATTACAAGGTAGAGAAAAGGGAACATGTGGGGCTGGATTTGTAAGTGAACAAACTTGCCGTCTATGGAGCACCAAGGACCAGGTGAAGCAGGTTCCTGGGGTTTCCAAGACTATGTGGCTGGACCGGATGTTAGAGTCTAACAGAGGCCAAGTAAAAAGAGATAGTGTTAGAAAGTGGAAAATCTAGTCAGCCTTCTAGTTATTTATAAAATCGACACAGCATCAAACTACTGATTTAACTTTCTTCCTCCCATTTTATCATGAAAAATTTTCAAACATACAGAAAAAGTTGATCATTTAACTAACGCTCATATACCCACAACCTACATTCTGTAATTAACACTTTGCTATACATGTTTGCTTTTATCACATACATACCATCTACTCATCCTTCTTACCTGTTCATCAAATCATCCTATTTTTTAAGCTTTTTGAAGTTGCCAACATCAGTATACTTCATCCTTACATACTTCAGTATACATCTATTAACTAGTGTTCAATATTTGTATATGGTTTGTGGAATTTTTTTAGGTAAAATTTATATGCTGAAATGCACATATTGAAAGTGGGCCTTTTGATGAGTTTTAACAAATGCATACAATTTTCCTTTTAAAAAGTAATTTCAAATAATGAAAAGTTCAAGAATAATACAAAGATCTCTCATTTGCCCTTAAGCCAGATTCACCACTTTTTTATAGTTATGAGTGACTTACATATATTACCTTTACTTCTTAATAATTCTGTATTTCCTAAGAACAAGGCTATTCTCTTATTCCTAAGAAAAAGGCTATTCTCTTATTCAGGAAACTTGACTTTGATACTTTTTTTAATCTCAGCTTCAGCCGTTTTTCAATTTTGACAATTATCCCAGTAATTTTCTTTATAAGCATTTCCCCCTCTAATACAGGTTCCAGTAATTTGTGAATTATGGATTTAACTTTATTAAGCATCCTATCCTGTTTGATGCTTTTTGGCTTAAATTCCACTTTCCTATATCACAATAACAATGCCTGAATTCTTACTGTTTCAATTAGCCTGGTCCATCTCTTTATCTTTACTCTTTTTGAATGACTGTGTCATATGTGTATCTTTTGAATACAGCTTAGAGTTGGATTTTGCTGGATAAGCCAATTTGAAGGTCTTTTCAAAAATAGGGGAGTTAATCTATTCCTATTTGACAGTATGACATATGTTTGGTCTCAACACTGTCATGGTATTTTATATTATAACTAGAGGCCCAGTGCACAAAAATTTGTGCACGGGGCACGGGGGATCCCTCAGCCCGGCCCGTGCCCTCTTGCAGTCTGGGACCCCTCGGGGAATGACCACCTGCTGGCTTAGGCGCGCTCCCTGGGGGATTGGGCCTAAGCTGGCAGACATCTCTCTGACAGCCCAGGAGCCCTTGGGGGATGTCCACTTGCCAGTGGGGAACAGACCTAAGCTGCAGTCGGACATCCTTAGCGCTGCTGAGGAGGCAGGAGAGGCTCCCACCACCACCGCTGTACTGGAAGCCATCAGCCTGGCTTGTGGCTGAGCCGAGCTCCCCCATGTGGGAGCGCACTGACCACCAGAGGGCAGCTCCTGCATTGAGTGTCTGCCCCCTGGTTGTCAGTGTGTGTCATAGTGACCAGTCATTCCCAGACTTTCTGCTGTTAGGGTCAATATGCACATTACCCTTTTATTATATAGGAGTGCCTGGCCAGCCTGGGTGAGGGGCTGAGGGCTGTTTTCAGGCTGGCCACACCCACTTCAGGGTGGGGGGATCCTGCTGGGGTGCCTGGCCAGTCTGGGTGAGGGGCTGAGGACCGTTTTTAGGCTGGCTAAGACCCCCAGCGGGGGCCCTCACCCCATGAGGGTGTGGCCATCCTAGGTGAGGGGCTGATGGCTGTTTGCAGGCTGGACATGGCCCCCAGCCACTCAAGCTCCCAGTGGAGGCTGGCTGGAAGCTGGTATCTTGGATTTATTTGTCTTCTATAATTGAAACTTTGTTGCCATGAGCTGAGGCCATAGCCAGCTGAGGGCAGGCAGGAAGCTTGGTTTTCTCAATCGCTGGGCAACCAAACCTCCTGCTTGCTCCAGCTCCGTGGCTGCTGACCGCCATCTTGGTTGGGTTAATTTGCATATAGTTGCTGATTGGCTGGTGGGCGTGGCTTGGGGCATAACAAAGGTATGGTCAATTAGCATCTTTGTCTTTTATTAGTGTAGATTACAGTGTATGTTATACTGTATTTGCTATGCTTTTTTTCTCCATTTAGTGTGTCTGCTGTATTAAGTTTAAAGTTTCTTTTTCCTATTGAGGAGTTTTTATTTTAGTTATTGTCTTAATATTTATATATGGGTGGGCAAAAGTAGGTTATCATTGTGACTATGGGAAACAGGATTTATTCTTGTACTATTATTTGTAATTTATCGTATTGTTTTCTATACAAGCAGCTGTAAACCTCCTTTTGCCCCGCCCTGTACGCTCTAGTTTTCCAGCAGCTTTTTTTCTCACGTAACTTCTTGTTCTCTGACCCATCTGTGCTAGATTCTGACTCCTACTCACTACAACAGGTAGTGATCTTATTTTGGTTTCCCTATCTTTGCGCTGTCTCCTCCCATCTTTTCGTTGTATTCTTTCTGCTTGGCTGAAACATATACTATTTACATGCTTTCTCTACATGTCCCCTCCCTCATTTTAGTCTTAGCATTGCGGTGAATGATGTTATGTGCCCACCGCTGGTTATTTTGACAAATGAAGTTCCTCTGTTATCACTTAGTTGGATGGAGTTCATTTCCTAGAATATTCTTCAGAATGGGCATATGCACAGTACGCCATGGATATGTGATTCTTGACCAGCACTCTCTTCTTTCCTTGAGTTTCATGAAAATGGGGCCTCACTTTTACTTTGTGGCTCAGGGGAGCCTGGTGCCGCGCCTGATTTTCTAACCTGTAAGTAACCAGAGCTTTTTGCCAGGAGCCTGAGGCTTCTTTGTCTTAAAATCCAATAGCTTTACTAGGATATGTCTTGGAGATAATTGTGTCAATTTTCAAAGTTACACAGGCCTGTTCTATATGTAGGTTAAATTTTTCTTTAATTTTTGGAAAGTTCTCTTGGACTAGAAATTTAATACTCATTCTGTTCCAATATTTTGTTTGCTTCTTCAGGGACCGTGACTATTCATGTTAGACCTTTTTTGTCTGCCTTCCGTTTGAGCCATTTTCTCTTGGACCCTTTTAACCTCTTTATCTCATTTTAATGAGACATCTCACATTCGCCTTTCTTCAGTGTCCCTTATTAAATCTTCATCGAAACCTATTCTCCCCTGGAACTTGAAATTTATTCGTAATTTCTGAGATAACTGTGTCTTTCTCGTCAATATCTTTCTTGAGTTCAATCAATTTATGTTGCGTTTCTTCCTGTTTTGCATCCATTTCTACTCTTAGATTTTTTATATTTATAATTCTAGGGTTTTAAAAAATGTATCTCCATAGATTTGCTTTAGGATACTGAATTCACTTAGGAGGTTTGTTAAGTTTTCTTCTGTCTTGTGAATGATTTCTCTTTTTTGGGGGGCGGGGGGAGAATTTTTATCTGCTCAAATGTAATATTTAACATTTTCTGTTTACAATTATTTTATAGAATGAAAGCTTGATTTTTTTCAATTTGTAGGTATTTTGTGGGCAGGGTGCCTAGATAAAGAGTTCCTTCTTAGGCCAATTTGTTGACGTGCACTTTCTTTAATGGATGATGTTGTTGACAGTTGTGGTGGTGGAAGTGGATTGACTGGTGTAATGTGGTTATCAAGCTGCCACGGGGACTCACTGAGCACAGAGTCGGGAAGAGATGCTCTCAGTCCTGGGGAGCCATCATGTCACCGGAATGTCCTGTTTCTCTTGTGGTTTCGCATGATCTTTACTTCCCCTCCTTTTTCCTTCTCGTTCATGGCAACATGTGGCGAGACACAGCCCCTCCCCTCGTTGGTTTTTCCACTGAGACAGCAATGCTTCTTGGGGGCTGCCCCCGCCAGTACCGACCCCCCACCCCGACCCCCTTCTCTGGTTGGCGCTTTAAGTTGAGTCCCAGGCATGTGCTCAGCATCTTGACACAACAGGACTTTTCTGGGCCGGTTCTGCTTATACTTCATCTGTATCTTTCACTTCTCGTTTTTACTGTTTGGGGTCACTGAAGTCTCTCTCTCTCTACTCTCAGCATCCACGGGCTTACTGTGTGATGAGATTCTCCTGGGGTTTGCTGTTTATTTCACTATTTACAGGAGTTGAAAGGTCATGGGATTCTCTGCGGATTGGTAATGCCAAAGGCACAGCTCACGCACAGTGTGATTTGCACTCCTTGGTGGTTTTATGGTTGGGAAGTAGATGAATAAGGATGTAGAGACATTTGGATTCAGGCAGCCGTTGTTACCTCCCGCACATGAAGACCCTCCTGGCTTGGCTTGATTAGCAAGTGCATTGATTATTCCAGTGTCGTGTGGATAAAAGATATAAGCTTCTCAGTTTACCTCACTTCTGGTGATGCTTCACCCCTTAGGCCAGCTAGGTCTGTGTGCTCCAAAGCCTGGTTTTAATATCTGTGAGAACGATTATAGGGTGAGTGGCAGGTCATCCTGACAGGGCTGGGACCCAGAGGTTGGTGATTTGGTCCAACCAAAACCTCAGGCATTCTCCTCCAACTGTTTGTGTCTTGGCGGCAGATATTCCACGCCGATCGAATTTTGAACTTCATCTTAAAGAATTTGTTGTAAACTCCAGTATGTTGTTTTAATGGAAGAGATAACTATGTCTGCAAAAAGATTATAATACAGTGGGGCCTTGACTTACGAATTTAATTTGTTCCGTGACGGAGCTCGTAACTCAAATTACTCGTATGTCAAATCAAAAAGTGAACAAGTGAGACACGTGATGCTGGGCTGATGTGGTGTTCGCTGCGCCAACTAGAGGTGGGGTATCTGAACCTGGCTCATAACCCGAATTTTAGCTCGCAACTCAAAGCAAAAAATCGGCCGAGAGACGGCTCGTATCTCGAAAAACTCGTTCGTCGGGACACTCATAAGTCAAGGCCCCACTGTATTTTTAAAGACATTAGTCCAAGACTGCCTTCCGGTAATGGGGGACGGAATAGACTTCAAACTAACTGGACTTAGAGTAGTTTGGTTTGGTGACGTAACGGTCCAGATGGAAATTCTGAAAATGAAAGAGGGTAACACAAATCAGATGTCCATCCAAGGGACTTTTAATGCATGTATATATGTAAATACACCCTTTGGCGTCTCAGTGATGTGCTTTGCTTTGCAGAGATTCTCTTGCACAACGTGATGGAGGCCACCGTTGGTAAGCAGCCTGCTTTGAAGTAATCCATCATGTTTGGCTCCTTAGATCTTGTAATTTTTCTCTGCTCATGATGCATTTACCAACATATCCCCTTAATTATACATGCCGCTGCAGACCCTCATTATGCGGCTCCAGTGTCCTTCGCTGACTGGGCGAGGGAGACCCCGTTTGATTTCCTAGCTTCATTGAAGTGGAGAAATGCTTCACTACCCCTCAGCTTAAATCTACAGCTACAAAGCTGCCTTGCCTGGCTCATATAAAAAAAGTTTATAGAGAAGCAAGATGATTAAAGCTGGAAGGGCTCCACTGCCTTTCGCGATTTCGGATAATTTTTTTTATACTTTATATTTTCCTCTTTTTTTTTAGTGCCTGTGTATTATTTTTTTCAAAACCACATATACGATCAACATTTATTTTAAATGCAAACAAAACTGAAAAGAAATATACCCAAATTATATAGTTATGTCAGTTGAAATAATTTTTCTATTCTTCATACTTTTAGTATTCTCTAAATCTTATTTTTAAAATAAGGACAATTATACACAAAAACTAGCCCAGAACTAACAAAGAATTATTCTTTTTATAGAAGTCAATCAGCATTGTAAAGCAGCCTTAAAATTATGATCTCTTGGCTTCTAGATTTCTATTGATTTCATATTCTACTTCAGATAATTCTTCTTGATAAATGTAAAGATTTATGACCTTTTCAGTCTTCTCAACTCTTTTAATATTTCAACACACCTGACTATTTACTCTACGTCTCTGAAAAGCAAACCTATCTCTTCTTCCCTCCAAAGCACTCACACACGCACACACACACAGGCGTGTCATAGTGGTGATCTCTGGGCAGCATAAATATGATTTTGGTTTGTTTTTATTTGTTTTGCTTGCCTATATTTCCTCATTTTCTTCAGTGTTGCTTCTATGATAACGAACAAGTGTTTTTTCTTCTAAACAATAAACTGATCATGCAAATAACTGGCTCCCAGAAAAAAACATAAAACATTGTTCCCTAATCTTACCAGCACTTGGTATTATCAGAAGTGTCCATTGCTGGAAATCTATTGGGTACACAGTGTTGTCCAGAGTGGTTAATTTGCATTTCCTGATTATTAATGAGATAGTCATTGCTGTATTTGTCTAACTCTGCACAAAATCTACACTGTCCTAAATACTACATTTAAAAAAATGAAATCTGCCTTGGCTGGTTTTGCTCAGTGGATAGAGCACCAGCCTGCGGACTGAAGGATCCCGGGTTCAATTCCAGTCAAGAGCATATGCCAGGGTTTCGGGGTCAATCCCCAGTAGGGGGCGTGCAGAAGGCAGCCAATCAACACATCTCTCTCATCATTGATGTTTCTTTTTTAAAAACAATTTTTTTTATTGATTTCAGAGAGGGAGAGAGAAATAGAAACATCAATGATGAGAGAGAATCGTTCATCAGCTGCCTCCTGCATGCCCCTTGCTGGGGATTGAGCCTACAACCCTGGCATGTGCCCTGACTGGGAATCAAACCGTGACCTCCTGGTTCATAGGTGGATGCTCAACCCCTGAGCAAGGCTGGCCAGGCTCATCATTGATGTTTCTATCTCCCTCTCCTTCTTCCTTCCTCTCTGAAGTCAGTAAAAAATATATGTAAACAAAATGAAATCTTGATATCTGGTCTAAACCTGCACTGTCCTATACAGTAGCCACTAACTCATGTGTTTATTGAGCTCTTAAAAAGTGGCTAGTTCAAACTAAGATGTGCTTTAAATGTAAAATATACACCAAAGCCTTAGTACCAAAAAACAATGAAAAATATTTGTTTATAATTGTTTTGTTAATTACATGTTGAAATATATTTTAAATATATTGGGTAAAATAAAATACATTATTAAAATTAATCACACCTGTTTCTTGACTTTTTTAATGTGGCTAATAGAAAATTTAAAATTACACACATAGCTCATATTTTTGGCTTATGTTATACTTCTATTGAACAACACTTCTTTCTAGGCCAATTAGATTTTCTACTTTTTCTTAAGTCAACGTTGGTAACCACATTTTTTTTTCTAGAAAATGTTCCATTTTTTTCTAATTTTCAAATGTATTGTTATAAAGTTGCTCATAATATTCTCTTATGACCTTTTTAATGTCTATAGCATCTGTAATAATGTCTCTATTTTCATAAAATTTCTGATTTGGGTTAAAAATTTCTCTTTTTTTCTTGGTGAGTCATGCCAGAGATTTGTCAATTACTAATCTTTTTAAAGGAACAACTTTTGACTGTTGGTCTTTATTTTAGACTAGAGGCCCAATGCACAAAATTCATGCAAGAGTAGGCCTTCTGTCTGCTGGCTGCCGGCACTGGCTTCCCTCTGGCATCCAGGACCCGGGCTTCCCTCGCAGCCCCAGCTTCATCTGGAAGGTCGTTCGGCAAGACATCTGGTCTAATTAGCATATTACACGTTTATTATTATAGATGTTTGTTTTATATTTCACTAACTTCTGCTCCTATATTTATTACTTTATCTTAATCTTCTTTATTTTGCTGTGTTTTTTCTCATTTTTGAGATGTATACTTCAGTTATTGATTTTTAGACTTCTATTTTGTTTACTATTTTATTCGATTTTTGTTCAGTTTATGTATTTTCTCATTTCCATTATTATTTCTTATTTGACCCATACTATATTTAGGAGTGTCTCTCATAACTCCTAACCAAGTTGAAATGTTTTCTTTTAATTATTGATTTAACTTTTAATAATTAATTTCTAACATAATTTAATTGTGGTCAGAGAATATTATTCTGTAAAATTTGTTGGAACTTGCTTTTATGGCCCACTAGATTGTCAATTTTTGTACGTTTACTTGAAAAGACCATGTACTATACATAATTTAGGTTGAATTTGTTAATTATATGCAAATCTATATCATGAAGTTATCTTTCAACTACTGAGAGACTTTAAATTTGCTCCTATGATTATGAGTGTGTCTATTTCTTATTTTACTTGTCAATTTTTAATTTAACTACATATACAGTGTTTGTG
>NW_006283440.1:822683-823140 GCF_000327345.1 Myotis davidii
CACTTCACTTTATTGTGCTTTGCATATATTGTACTTTTTGAAAATTGAAGGTAAGACCCTCCACCAGCAAAAAGAGGCTCAGGTGATGGTTAGCAGTTTTTTAGCAATAAAGTAGTTTTTAATTAAGGTACTACATTTTTTAGACATAGTGCTATTATTGCACACTACATGGACTACTGTATAGTGAAAACACAACTTTTAGTTCACTGGGAAACCAACAAATGTGTGTGAATTGCTTTATTGTGGTATTTGCTTTATTGAGGTGGACTGGAACTGATACGCAGTATCTCTGAGGCATGCCTGTACTTTATTAGGAAGTCAGATGCTTCTGGCCATGTGGAAAGTGAAACGCATTTATGGAGTTTCTTTATGGAGTGAGCTTCTTTGTCAAAAATTCAAAGATGCATCAACAATTCACTACGTCTATGAATGGTATTGCTGGAAGAGGCATGGTGGG
>NW_006283440.1:823243-823495 GCF_000327345.1 Myotis davidii
AGGTTCATCAATTGAAATAAACGTCCTACATTTATAGTGGGGGAATGTTGGTAACGGGAAAGGTCGTCTCTGCTTGTGTGAGGGCAGGCGGTATATGAGAACTCTCTGTACCTTCTGCTCAATTTTGCTGTGAACCTAAAACTGCTCTACAAAAGTGAAGTCCATTTTTAACATGAAAATAAATCTATTACATGCCCCTCCAGTGTAACCAATCTGCCACAGGGGCCTGGCTTGTCCTCCCAGACATGACTC
>NW_006283440.1:823556-827372 GCF_000327345.1 Myotis davidii
GGTTCAGGGATGGCCACTGTTGCTGGCAGGTTGAGCGTTGGTGAAGGGAAGCGACATGGTTTTGTTCACTGAGAGCCTCCTTTTCTACTACGGTGGCCACTTTTTAAAACAGCCCATTGAGCAAGCAATTTGGAGGTTATGGAAAGAGACTGACTAATGTCCACAGGGCGAGTCCTTTGTCCACCTGCATGGCTATAGCTGCCCCTGTGATAGAGACCTTTGGGTGACCGTGTATCTGGGATATAAATATTCTCACACCCTGCCACAAAGAAGGTTATTTACAATCTGATTTCCCAAGCCTCCTGGTCATCACTTCTCCCATCTTCTTCCTTCCAAGTCCCTGACCATTTGTCCAAATGAATAGCCACGGCTATGAAACAATACAGATCCTTACTTCAGACAATCTCATGCCTTTTGGGAAAAGTGAACAATAACCTGTATCAATTAAAATTCAGAAAACTGGAGGTTTAGTATTTTTTAACCAATATCCTGCTGACTCATTGAGTCCACATTTCAGAAAACCACCTGAGAAAATCACCAGGACCACTTCCAATTGCACAGGCTATCCTACTGACTTCGTTGGTAGGCGATCTTTAAAAATCAGGTTATCCAAGTAATTGTTGTTCTAGAGAGCGAGAATTGGGGAAATAGAGGGGAGGGGATCGACAATGAAATGCAGCAGGACCTTGAATAGCATTGCTTCCTTCAATGTTGGTGCACTACAGTGTTGATGAGAAGCTATAGGCACTCAGTTCTTGTTTACAATAATTAGCCCATGGCAAAATCGGTTTCCATATATGTGGCTTCGTTTATGGTCACACAACCTATTGACGATGTTAAGTGAGGACTCACTGTAATGTAAGAATCTTTCCCAGATCCGAATGATACATGTTTCTAAGTGGAAATGACTTTGCACTACAGATAAGAATTAATTCACATACCAAGGCATACATTGTGCAACTCAGAACACAACGAACAAAAAAAGAACCTCAACTATTCCAGAAAATATATTTTTATAAGTTCACAATCTAATGGACATCAAGATGCCTCTAGACTTCTCAACAATAACACTGGCAATTAAGTAAAGGAGCAATGCCTCAAAAACATCTGAAAGAAAATGGTCTCCAATCTAGATGCTACCAATTAAAAATGAGAGTAAAGCAAAGTTCAGACATTCTAGGTTTCAAAAAATGTATCTCCTACACACCTTTTATCAAGAGGAAGATACAAGATGCAGAAACAGGAAATTCAACACAGAGGACTGAATGCAGTCTCTAGGACTCTGGTGAAGGAGAGCCCCAGACACAGCTGTCAGCCAAGGGCGGCCCGTCCCCACAGAAGCAGGACAGCTCAGGGGACCTGCATGGAGCGCTCTCATCACCATCCCTGTGCCATTGCCCGACCTGTTCATTGTCTGCCGACTAATCCACGCACAAAGCTTAAAAAGCCAAAAAATTCTGAACGGCATTACTTAACTACAGTTGCTCTGTGATCAAAAGGAACAAACTACACATAACAACATGGGTGAATCTTAAAAATATTATGATGAGTGAAAGAAGCTACCCACCCACCCCAAAAAGACACCCACTTTTTATATAAAGTTTTAGAATTGGCCAAAAAAACTAATTTATTGTGATTAAAATCAGATCAGTGGTGGCTTTGGGAGTCTGTACTGGGAGCTTTCTCGGGGATGACAACATTCTATATCTTACCTAGGATAATAATTTGTCAAACCCCACTGAGCTATGGAATTAAGATCTGTGCTTATCACCCGAAACTAATACAAAATAATATTGAATATAAACTGTAATTGAAAAAGAAATTTAAGATCTGTGCATTTTACTGAATGTAAGTGATGCCTCAATAAATTTGACATGTTGTATGTATGGGTGCATAAACTAATATGTCTGTATGTATATGTGTGTGTGTTAATACATCTGTTCTTTGCCCCACCCCTTTCCAATCCTCCCGTGAGAAGACATAAGCAGTAGGAACTAGGGAATGCAATCCCAGAGAAAGGCAAGGCAGTTCTGAGGACGACAGCAGCCTCGGGGTGGCAGCTGCGCCACAGGCCCAGCCGAAGGAGAACGGAGTTGGCAGGAAGTAAATCTCCAAGAAGAGAAGAACCAATCGATCCCTTCCTTAGGAAGTCTGAGGACTCCCCTTGTGGAACGTTGTACCGAGAGACTAATAAAAGGGGTGAAAAAGAAAACTAAGCAAAAGAAAAAGAAAGGCAACCACTAACTTCAGGAGGGATCAATAAAGAAGGTAACCTGATCCTAGGACTCTACAATGCTTAACTGAGGATAATGTTTGCATAGGCATACTAATCACAAAATCACTGAATATTAATTAATCCTAAAATGTATGACATAATTACATTGGGGGACAGAGAAAGGAAGGTTGAGGGGATGGCTCCTCTGTAATGTAAAGTCAGCAGATAAAACACACGAATCAAAAGAAATCAGTAAACACACATTACTTAGAATTATGACCATGTAAATACCAGAAAAATAGCTTAAAAAGTTGAAAATAGTTGCTCTTAGGGCAAAACGGGGGATACGGAGAGCAGGAACCACTGTTTTGGCACAAGCCATTGGACACTATTGCACCTTATATATGTTGTACATGTACTGCTTGATAAAATAAAAATTACTTTAAGCTTGTTGTGGACTTTATATTAACAAAGAACATTACTCTTTTCCAATAATAGAGTTCAACTTTCTAGGGAGATTTCTAGAGCAATTTGAAAATAATCTGAAGTAATTTGCTAAAGCAGCTGATTAACTCTAGCCGATCTGGCTCAGCGGATAGAGCGCCGGCCTGAGGATCAAAGGGTTTGGATTCTGTTCAAGGGCACATACCTCCTTTGCAGGCGCCTCCCCGGCCTGGACCCTGGTCAGGGCGCGTTCAGAGGCAACCAATCGATGTGTTTCTCTCACATCAATGTTTCTCTCTGTCTTTCCCTCTCTCTTCCTCTCTCTCTAAAAATCAAAGGAAAATTATCCTCAGATAGGGATTTTAAATTTTTTTAAAAAATAAAAAATAGATCATTAATTCAAGAGGCCCTATAGGTACACACAACAGATACCACAATTTGTCTTTACTCCTTTGTTTGTTTACTCATTTTCAGAGGTTCAGAGTGAAAACATGTAAACAAAGAAACATTGAAAGCAGCTCAGAAGCAGAAAGGAGATGGGACCACCTACCTCCGCGCCGCGAGGGGAGCAGGCAGGCGTCTCCTTCAGCCATTTGCAGACCAGTCGCCTTTTTACCCCTGGAGTCCTAATTATCAGCCCGCCAGCCCAACGAATGATTTTCCCAATTCTAAGGTCATCGACTCTAAAACCCACTATCAATCTAATAACAGCTTTGAGGCGGGCATGGAGAGAAGTGGTTGGCAAGGCTGCTTTGGCATGAATTGCAAAATGCATCCCAGTTGCAGCGATATTACTATGTGACAATCCTACATCTAGCAGCCCAGACTCTGAAATGCCTTGGTTTTCCGTCTTCACACGTCCCACGCCTCCCACCTGTCCTGCTGGCTTTGGTGTTTGGTGCGGCTGCACGCGGATGTCTCACCCGGCGCCTCCTCCCAGACGGAGCCCTCTGCTTTCAGATGTACTGAGCGGGGGCTGCCAACCGCTCTCAATGGAGCCCTCTCTAGGAGTTGCCTTCCGCTCAAAAGAGGCCCTTTGCCCAAACACACACCCCTTCCCCGGGACTGCTGGCACCCCATGCCTGACCTGGTAGGGGCGCGCAAGCTCAGCCTCTCCGTCGCCCACCCCCCTGCTCCCCTGCCCCTCAGCCTCTCCC
>NW_006283440.1:827673-827920 GCF_000327345.1 Myotis davidii
TCCCCTGCCCCTCCAGCAGCGGATCCTGAGGCTCCCAGTAGAACCCCAGGATTCAAACCCCCTCAGACTCAGCTTCCTGGCATCCCACCGGGGACAAAATCTAATTTCAGACTGACCTCCGCCATCACGCGGAACGGAGGGATTCTGGTGTTTAAAG
This sequence comes from Myotis davidii, assembly GCF_000327345.1. Taxonomy (NCBI): domain Eukaryota; kingdom Metazoa; phylum Chordata; class Mammalia; order Chiroptera; family Vespertilionidae; genus Myotis; species Myotis davidii. The sequence goes on from NW_006283440.1 coordinate 827,831, forward strand.
CTCTGGCCTGGACCTCAGTCCTGTCTGCACAAATGAAAGCGGCCTGAGGCTGGGGCTGGGGCCCCCAAAGCCCAGGCCCGGGCGCCCAGT
>NW_006283440.1:828689-831849 GCF_000327345.1 Myotis davidii
CTGAGGAGAGGTCCCCCCTCCTCCAAACAGTGAAACTTTCCCTGTCCTCTGCCGGCAAATCAGCCGGTAAACTCGAATGCCTGCGGGTCTCGCTCACTGCCTGCGAACCAGGGCCCTGCCTGCCCGCCGCCGGGTGGAGAGCGGGCGTCCGGTCCGCCCCACCCTGGCGAGGGAGCCCTGCAAATGTTTTCCTGTGGATTCTTACTCCGTCTGCTCGGCTTTTTCTAACCCCAGTGTTCAAGAATCCTCTCTTCTTTAGGAATGGCCCATCTTTAATTTGGTGGAAAACTGGTTGAGTGGCTCAGCCCTTTCTCTCCGGATAAATTTTCCCTTCACCCCTGGAGGTGAGGCAGGAGGAGCCCCTCTGTTGGGTGAGAGGGTGATTCATCTCTCACTACACAGAAGTGGTGCCTGAATGCGTTGAGATGAAAACGTTCGAGTGCAGGGTGGTCCACTTAAAACTGCCCGTATGATGCAACGCAACTTGAAAAGGAAACTTTCTCAAATGAGTCACTTATTTAACAATAATAATTAGCATGTGGGAATCCTGCTTAGAACACCCAGCAGAAGAATATTTTATTGATTCCTTAAGAATTTCCACACTGTGGCTGGGGCCTCAATCAAGGCTGCATATTAAAGGCTGACCTCAGTTTCATTTGTAGGAGATGGAGTAGGTGAGATTAAGTTACAACAGTTTAAGAAGAAAGGATTTAGTTTAAAGGACTTCACGTCAGATCAGTAGGACATAGTTGTTCCAAAGGCCAATAAAATGTTGGGATGCATTAACACAAGCATAATCTCTCAAACAAAGGAGGTGACGATCCCCTCGCACTCTTCGATGGTCAGTCCATATGTGGAGTATTTTTTCAGTTCGAGGTGATGAATTTTAAAAGACATTAACAAGCCATCCAAGATCATGAAAGATCTGGAAATCACAAAAAAATAATTCTACCTAGATTATCCAGTTGAACAGGGTTTGGGGTTACATAGAATTGGAAAAGTTACTTAACCTCGCCTCTGTGTTCTCATCTATGAAAACGAGATAATAATACCCCTATCATGGGGTTATTCTGTGGGTTAAATAAAATCATTCATGTATACCTTGTGGCACGATGCCCAGCCCATAACATGTGTTCAATAAATATTAGGTATCATCATTAATACTGACAACAAAAGTAGTCACTATGATATTACCTTATAGTTGCATGGCATTTTCAGTTCGTAAATTGACTTTATATCATTACGTTTCTAATGTGCTCATGTAATGTGAGTTAGGCACTATTCTTCTCAGTTTCAGAAGAAACCTCATGTGCCCCAGGGACCCATTCTTTGATGCTCAGCTGCTGAGCACCCACCTGCTCTGCCCCCACCAAACAGCCCCTCAGCCCGGAGGGCTGGTGGGGGGGAGCACTTTGCTCCTGAGGAGAGGGCTGTGGGCAGCCCCAGAGGCACCGTTCCTGACAATAGACCTAGATCTGGCCAATCCTTGAGATCACAAAGCTTTGGTCAATGTGACCTCTGTGGGTAGCTACATCCATAAGTGACCAGGAGGGCACTGGACATTGCTGTCACGCTCATTGCCTTGAGAGAGGAGACTCCCAAGCCGGCAGCAGTGCAGACCTGAGCCAGTGAGTTAGCTTCTGTGCACATCCGTTTCCCCAGCAATCAGGGACCTTCCGGTACCGGGCAGTCCCTGAATGAAATGTGTGAGCACATGAAAGCCCTTTGAAAAGACTAGAAAGCACCCACAACAGCATTGCTCAGGTAATTTCAAAGCAGATGATAACTAGCATTTAAGTATCAAAAACGCTTTAAGTCAGGGCTGCATCAACAAGAGCAGACTTGTGTGAGAGTCATGGAGCAGGTCTTCATAACCAGACACTCATAAATGGAATCACTATTTGGCTCAGCAACTTAACCCGGAGTGGAGGCTCCGGCCTATCCCATGAGCCCAGAGCCTTCCAACATGGCAGCCTGGCTCCCCGAGTCCTTCCTTGGCCACACACGCAAGCCCCTGGATTCCCCCTCCATTAGGGGAATCTCTGAACTTCTCTGGTGTTCTGGTCTCTCACACATCTCGGCCCTTTTCCACTTCTGCCTCAGGCACCCTTATCACTTCTGGTCATTCTTCTGGCACAAACCCTGGCCCCCAGAAACCCTCACTCAGGCCAGCCCCAGGCCCCAAGAATGGGGGCAAAGGGATTCAAATCTGCTCTCCACCTTTCACCTTCATCTTAGAAGGCACCTCAAGGTCATGGCATCTCTGAGGTCTGATCCTTAAAATGAGGGCTAAGGAAAAGCTCATGACATTGGTCTTGGCAATAATTTCATGGATATGACACCAAAAGCACAGGTAACAAAAGCAAAAATAAACAAGTCAGACCATATCAAACTAAAAAGCTTCTGCAGCCCTGGCCATGTGGCTCAGTTGGTTGGAGCATCATCCTTGTACACCAAAAGGATACAGGTTCTATCCTCAGTCAGGACACATACAGAAGACAACCAATTGATCTTCTCTCTGACATCAAGGGTTTCTCTCTCTCTCTCTCTCTCTCTGACTCTGTCACTCTCTCTCTCTTCCTCTCCCTCCCCTTTCTCTAAAATTAATAAGCATATCCTCAGGTGATGATTAAAAAATAAATCTTCTGCACAGCAAGAAAACCATCAGTAGGATAACAAAGCAATGACTGAATGGGAGGTCATATTTGTAAACTATCTACTACACTAATAAAAGAGAAACATGCAAATTGGTGCTACTCCACTACACCCACCAGCCAATCAGGATGAGTATGCAAATTAACCCAATAAAGATGGCAGTTAATTTGCATATGCAGGCATGGAGTGAAGACTGGAGACAGCGTAGAACGAAGCCAAGCGCTGCAGAAGGGAGCGAAGCGGCAGAGAAGGGAGGGAGCCGACGCAGCGGACACGGGAGCGGAGCCGAGGCAGCAGACACAGGCAGCGGACATGGGAGTGGAGCCGAGGCAGCAGACACAGGCAGTGGACACGGGAGAGGAGCCAAGGCAGCTAACACAGGAGCGGAGCAGAGGCAGCGGACACAAGAGTAGACACGGGAGCGGAGCCGAGGCAGCAGACACAGGCAGCGGACATGGGAGTGGAGCCGAGGCAGCAGACACAGGCAGTGGACATGGGAGGGCGT
>NW_006283440.1:832064-836098 GCF_000327345.1 Myotis davidii
CCTTCTCTGCTTCACTCAGGCTGCAGGAAGCCCTATTCTTGCAGGAATCTTCCTGCAACGGGCCTCTAGTATATCTGATAAGAGATTTATTTCCAAAAAACATAAGGAACCCCTCCAACTCAATAGAAAGAAAAAACTAATCACTTGATTTAAAAATGGGCAAAGGCCCAGCTAGTGTTGCTCAGTGGTTGAGTGTGGACCTATGAACCTGGAGGTCAGGATTTAATTCCTGGTCAGGGCACATGCCCAGGTTGCAGGCTCGATCCCCAGTGTGGGGCATGCAGGAGGCAGCCGGTCAATGGATCTCTCTCATCATTGATGTTTCTATCTCTCTCTCCCTCTCCCTTTGTCTCTGAAATCAATACAAATTTATTTAAATAAATAATAAAAGAAAATAAATGAAAATGGGCAAAGGCCTTGAATAGACACTTCTCCAATGATGATATACAAATGCCTAACAGATACATAAAAAGGTCCTCACCATTGCTCATCATCAGGGAAATGCAAACTAAAGCCACAATGAGATATCACCTCACATCTATCAGGATGGCTTTTATCAAAAAACAAGACAGGTGTTGACAAGGATGTGGAGAAATTGGAACCCTTAGACCCTATTGGTGGGATTGCAAAATGGAGCACAGATATGGAAAGTAGTATAGAGTTTCCTTAAAAAATTAAAAACAAGAACTGCCTTGTGGTCCAGCAATCCCACTTGTGGTTATTTGTCCAAAAGAATTGAAAGCAGGAGCTCCAGGAGACCTGAGCACCGCCATGTTCATTAGAGCCCCAGCCACAATAACCAAGATATGAAAACAGCCTAACTGTCCACCAACGGATGAAGGGATGAAGAAAATGTGGTTTATACACATACTAGAGGCCCAGCACACAAAATTCGTGCACAGGCCTGGCTGGCAATCAGGGCCAATCTGGGCTTTCCAGCTGCCAGCTGAGGCCTTCCTTCATTCTGTGCCACCCCCTGGTGGTTAGCGCACATCATAGCAAGTGATCGAATTCCCGGTCTCCTGGTCAAACTCCCAAGGGGACACTTTGCATATTAGCCATATATATATGTATATGGAATACTACCCTGCCTTAACAGGGAAGGAAATCCTACAGCAGGGGACAATGGGATGAAGCTGGGACATGATGCTAAGTGAAATCAGGCAGTCACAGAAGGACAAACACCGTGAATCCACCAGTACAGAGATCTAAAATGGTCAAGCTCATGGAAGCAGAGAATAAATAGAACTGTGTGTGCCAGGGGTCAGGGTGTGTGGGAAATGGGCATTTGCTACACAACAGTTATAAATTTCAGTTATGCAAGAAGACTAAATTCCGGGGATTCTCTGCACAACATTACCTATAGATAAAAATACTGAATCGTACACTTAAAAATCTGCACAATGTGCCCTAACCGGTTTGGCTCAGTGGATAGAGAGTCGGCCTGCGGACTCAAGGGTCCCAGGTTCAATTCTGGTCAAGGGCATGTACCTTGGTTGTGGGCACATCCCCAGTAGGGAGTGTGCAGGAGGCAACTGATCGATGTTTCTCTCTCATCGATGTTTCTAACTCTCTATCTCTCTCCCTTCCTCTCTGTAAGAAATCAATAAAATATATTTTTTAAAAAATCTGCACAATGTAAGATGTACTTACATCTTATGTTAACTGTCCTTACAACAATAAATAAACAAACAAACAAACAATAAATAAATAAAGAGGCCTAACCATCCCGGAAAGGAAAGCTTCTTATTTAAGTGAGGTGCATGCTCACGCACATGTCTGTGTGTGTACATGTGCACACATGAAAGAGTGAGAGGGAGAGATGATCTATGTATCAGTTCAAATACACCCACATCCTTTCAGGTTGGGCAAGGTCAGACCAATACTCTGCTTTAGAATCAAGTCTCACAATTCCAGGAATAAAAAGAAAGGGGTTCGAAGTTAATCTGTCACTAAAAAAGCATTCTATCTGTGTGTGTGTGTGTGTGTGTGTGTGTGTGTGTGTGCGTGAAAGGAATTACACCTCAAAGTTAACACTGGTTCTCTCTACATAATAGGTTAAAGGTATTTTTTCTCTGTTTTTCTCTACACTATATTCTCTAATTTAAAAAAAATGTTTGAGGCACTTGTATTAGTAAATAGTAAAGAACGAGTAAGAACCTTAAAACAGCCTGGGGCTGTTGTAACTGGTTCATAGCAACTAGCTCTCTCCCTGCTCCTTACCATCAATCCATGACTTATGTGGGGCAGCGCAGCACCCAGAAACCCCTCTTTCCTTTGCATCGGGGGTGGCCACATGTCTCAGGTCTGTGGATAAGATGTGAGCGAAAGTCACCGAGTGAGGCTTTAACTTGGTTCTTGTTATGATTTCCTTCTATCGAATGCTTGCAGCAATAGGAGACGTCTGTATAAAGCATGAATTCAAGCATTTTTCCTACCTAAGGAAACTTTAACCCAGACCTGCAGATCATGAAAGCCAGGTGGGCAAACACCTGGAAATAGCGTAGGGGCAGAGCCCTTAATAAGGTACAACACTCCTTTGCCGTCCTCACAAGAGTGTGGAGCTGTGGTTAGGCTCCAAATCTGGGGTCTTTTCGTTGATCTAGACAAAGCAGTGGCAGTAGAGCGAGAGAAGGGAGGCAGGTGGGGTGGGAGTCTTTTCCTCTCCTAAATTCTGTAATTCGAAATACCACAAAGGGCCTTTGTTTAAGAATAAATACTGCGTGTTCCAAGCAATTCCCGGAATTTTTTAAATGGCTTCCATTTTCCTGGAGGAGAAGCTTGTAATGATCTGCTTGGCTCTCTGCCTTTACAGCCCTCAACGGGAGTCACTTAACCCCCAATTTGTAGGTTCAGCTCTGCTCCTACCCCTGTCCCCAGCGGGGGAAGGTACGTCACCGCCTCCTGCCTGTCTTCCCACTCACCTGGCTCATCTACAGAAAGCAAGACTCCCTGTTAGTCTCGGAGAGATGTCATTTATTCCTGGATAGAAATAAAGAACAAAAGATATGCTTATTTTTTAAAGTCTGCTTATAAATATAACAACAAATGTGACACCTCATAAAATAAGGTGTTCTGCCCTAACCGGTTTGGCTCAGTGGATAGAGCGTCAGCCTGCGGACTCAAGGGTCCCAGGTTCGATTCCGGTCAAGGGCATGTACCTTGGTTTCGGGCACATCCCCAGTAGGGAGTGTGCAGGAGGCAGCTGATCGATGTTTTTCTTTCATCGATGTTTCTAACTCTCTATTCCTCTCCCTTCCTCTCTGTAAAAAATCAATAAAACGTATTTTTTTAAAAAATAAGGTGTTCCAAAAAACACTCGCCACATCCCAGCTCTCCCGGGTGGGGGGATGGTTAATGCACGGGGACCTTCTACTTCCAATTGGTCACAGGAGGCATTGGGGGTCCTTTCGGATTTATTCTAATCATCCAGGAAACATTATATTTAAAGGGAGAAAAAGTACTTTAAAAGTAGTTCCATGAAGCCCTCACTATGCCAGCCTTAAATATACAGCCTCGTCCTTTAAAAAATGTGCACGTTTCCATACAATTTCACTTTTACTCAGGTCAAAACTGTTTGGTTTTTTTTTTTAATTTAAGGAAAGTAATTTGACGAAATTTGACAGCCCTAATGAATTAGGCTGAGGAAAATGTGGGAGGCTTTCATAGCAGCAGACCTGTGACATGAAAGCTTATACATTGTCCTAGTGACAGACTTTCTAGCACAGCACATGCAGGTTGCCAAGGGAAGGTCAGCCAGGAGATGGTAAGAAAAGAGTATATTGTCGGCTCTGCTGGGTTCTGCTATTTGTTCATTAAAACACACTGTCGCCAAAACCAGTTTGGCTCAGTGGATAGAGCGTCGGCTTGCGGACTGAAGGGTCCCAGGTTCGATTCCGGTTGAGGGCATGTACCTGGGTTGCGGGCACATCCCCGGTGGGGAGTGTGCGGGAGGCAGCTTATTGATGTTTCTCTCTCATCAATGTTTCTAACTCTCTATCCCTCTCCCTTCTTCTCTATAAAAATCAATAAAA